>NC_063336.1:95152252-95173389 GCF_021869965.1 Rhincodon typus
TATGAGGCTGCTTGGCCTGCTGTGTTCATCCAGCTCTACACCTTGTTATCTTAGAATGAACTTAGTGTTTAGAATCTCCCCAAAGGCCTGCAAACAGACCCAATTAGTATATATTCTCAATGATAATTCATTCAGTCTAGGGTTGTGGCCCCCATTTTGACAGTACATGGGCACAACACCTTGCCTTTGTGTATATCTTAATGACGGTTCTGTGCAGGTGCAAGCAAATTAAAACATGGGAACAGTTTCTGCTAGGAATGCGATTGGCAATCTGCGCGCAGGGTGAGTCAAAAGTTGCACAATTTTTGAAGAAGTGCTCTTTATTTTCTCCCACGTTTCTGCTCAAATTCATTTGTATATCACCAATGAGAAAAAAATGCGTATAACCAGCAAAACTAGGCAGATTTTCTAAATCAACTTCTTTAAAAAATGAATTTTGCGTTAAAAATATTCCTCAAGAAATTTAAGAGTGATAATTTGTTCCAGTTTCATTAATATCAGTTGAAAATGGGTGTGTTGCAACGAGTAAGAATATTCAAGTGCAGTGCCAACCCACAGGCTGTATTTGCAAGATTGGCAATGACGTTGAAAACTATATTCAACATTTATTAGTTATTATTTCTAAAGTAGTCAGTTTCTTAGTAAAGTAGAAAGAAATTCAAAAGCTATAAAATGTGAGTATTAATGTTCTTGTGCCCAAAATAACCATCCTAATGCTAAGAGTTGCCTAAGACACGTTATGACATACCTCTAGTGAGACTTGGACCCAGATCTTCTGGCTCAGAGGTACGGACATTACCACTATACCACAACAACCCTCAATAGAGCCTCCTTAGAATCTTGCCCAATTTACAGAAACTCTCAATGGTGATTAATGCAAACTTTCATTGTGGCTAGTTTTATGGAATGGCTTCTTGCTGACTATTTTATACACTAGCACAAAAGACTGGAGAAACTCGATTTGCACTGAATGCATTTGTGTTTCGGATTCTGTAAGGTTTTGCACTGATTTGGTTGATTCCAGTTTAAAAAAAAGTCAAGCAACTGAGTGGAAGCTCCACCCCATGGTAAAAATGTTTAGTCAACCTGTTCAGGTATGTTATGATACACCTCTCAAGTAGGAGACACTTTAACCTGAAACAAAAACAGAAGTTGCAGAAAAAGCTCAGCAGGTCTGGTAGCTTCTGTGAAGGGAAATCAGAGTTAACGTTTCAGGTCCAATGATCTTTCCTCAGAACTTGAACCTGGACCTTCTGATTCAGAGGGTGGAACACTGCCACTGTGACAGAAGACTACTTGAACACTACTGAAACTCTCAGGAGCAGAAACCATATTATCAGTTCACAGAAGTTAATCATGTCATTAAGTGAGTTAATTGCGTTAATTATAGGCAGTGATTATAATCTGCAGAAAACAATGGCATTGATTAACGCATCTGCAATCTGTCCCAGAAGAAAACTTTGATTATTTTGTACTACAAATTGAATGAGTTTTCTTTTCCCTGATACTTTAAGGCTTGAAGGCAATAGTATATATCCTCTTACTTAGTACAAATGGTGTTTGGATCGTTCCTTAACTTATTCTTTAAAGTACAGGAAAGATAGTTTCCCTATTTAAGAAAGAGATCAGATATGGCTCATCATGTTGAATAGTGTCTGTTTCTATCCCAGCTTAGATGATCAGAAAGATACATATCGCAACTGAGTTCACATTTTTAAAATTCCCTGCTTCTTCCTAAGCTATTCATAATGATCCCACAGGTATATAATGCTGTAACTGTTGATTTTTTTCTGTTTTATTTTAACAATTTTAGAAGGATAAAAGCATCAAGACTACGTCAATAATGTTCCATAGTGTAATAAAGCAGCACGTTTATTATTTTGACATGAAACTGCTTCTGCTAATCATTCAGAAAGATGAAGTGAACACCAAGCATGAAATAGAGTCAGGCTGCTTACTTTCAGAAACATACTATTAGAGGGTTTTCCAAAAAAAAACAAAATAACGTTCCTTATATTGACTGGTACCCCAAATAAGCAGATTTAAGAAACGATTGAGGGACTTTATCAAGTAGACTGTGTTATTTTTTGATCTGTCACATTTTTCAATTTTATTCTTAAAGCTCACCAGTCAACCTCATCAATAAAATCTGCTACTTCAGTGATGTGGTAAAAAAAATTGAAAGCATACATCTATTTTCACACTGCTTAATACGGAACTATTTCAAGACTAATAAAAGGGCATAACTGGATCATAACACACAGAGTAAATAATCCCGTATCTCACTGTAAAACAGATTTTGTAATAGTATTCTGCAAAGACTGTGAGTGATGAACTGCTACTTGTTTACATCATGCTGTTTGCAATGAACACAACAAGCTGTGATTATTAGTACTGCTGAAAGGTCAATGACCTGCCTGAAATGTTAGCTGGACATTTAGTGCACTGACAGAATGTGAGGTACTGGGAGCATGGTTGGCATGGAGATAATGTCCAGAGAGCCTTGAAGTATGTTAAGTGTATCTGTCAATAAATTTTTAACCATGCCACCATGATTCTGGATTTCCTGCAACAGGTCTCAATTCAGTTTTAAAAGGGATACTCTAAACATGCAAGCTGAAGCAATGAGTGTTCAGTAGTTGAGCAAATGTTGTAATGGAATGTAGATGGTCAAAGACTGTGTTTCACTTCCCCAATACCTTTCTGGGAGGGCTGCAGCAGGTTGGGAGGACCCGGAACTAGATATCATTCCCAAACATTCCTGTCTTTCTAAGCACTGCCTCACCACACCATCTATCCTGGCACTCACCCTCAAATTTATGTGCTGTCATCCCTTTTCCTCATATCCCCTTCAACAAATGCTCTCTATTCATCAGGGATGTCATTGCAATCTCTAGTGGGTATCTTCTTCCCTTCTTTGCAGGAGAAAAGAACTCCGAAAACCACAAGAGGTAGAGAACTGGAGTTGGCCCTCCAAGCATCTTTCAATTAAGAGCTGGGGTGTAAGTGGCACCGGGGACCAACAAAGTCTTGGTGTAACTGGCTATGAGACATGGGAGATTCAGGGTGCTCCAGCAACCTGGTGACAGAAATAAATGTCAACTTCCCCTGCAGCACACAACACTCAAGTCATGTTGACATGCTTCAGTGTGTGAAATATGCTCATATTCAAAATGATAACTTCAAATAGTCCGGTGTTATCAGTATTCAGTCAAATCTTTTTTCTCCAAAGGTTCTCATATATCCAGCAGTTGGCTTATTGGCACCAAAAACATCACCTCAGAGTAGTTTCATCACCTGAAGACGTACTATCACAGACCTTAGGCAGAACATGCACCAGCTTATACAATCGTACTCCAATGGACAAGTTAGGGATTTCACCTGAAGGCTAGTGTTTTATAAGGCAGCAAGAGCAGATGGTAGAATCAGGGAACAGCAGTAGAGAGATAGCATTGAATGACCCGGGACTCTAGAAGATCCCTTCAAATGGGCATCATCGATGAAGAGGAGAATTATTGAAGCAGCAGAGATTGTGTGATCTACTGTCACAATTTCTGAGCACATTGTGGAATGTGTGCCTCAAAGCTGACTGGCATTTTGTTGCAAGCAACTGCAATGACAGTCTTCTTCTGTAGACCAAGTCTACAACTGCATGGTGAATGAAGTGTGGCTACTGAACCAGTGCAGGTGGAACAGTCTTTATTGGGATTCTTGTGGGTTGAATAACCTCTGGAATGTTGGCAAACAGCATTTCAACCATCATAGCAGAGATGTGAGCATTCTGCCTATACCTCTGCTGAAGCCATATGGGTTCATCTCAACAAAACATTAAGAAAAAGGAGAGTAAATATATGTGCAAAGGTAAAATACTGCAGATGCTGGAAATCTAAAACAAGAGAATGCTGGAGGTCTGGCAGGGTTTGAGGAAAGAGGAACAGAGTTAACATTTCGAATCCAGTATGACTGTTTTTCAGAAACATACTGTTAATGTGCTCCAAATGAAGAAATAACAGAAAGCTTCCTATCCTGATCAGTGCTTTCATCATTTTCTGTCCTTATTTCACATTTTCAATACCTGCAGAATTTTGATTTTGTTCTATTAGTACATCAGGATAAATTTCAACAAATAAAATTGTGCTGATTGCAGTTGGGAGCCAGTGAGGAAGATAAATGGTCTCAGTTGCTTGAACTTATCTTTTGTTGCTTATGAGATCATCTGTACTAATTAATCACACTTTATTATCTTCTATGTGTCCTGCATGTGATGAACAGGGACTTTCAGTTTCAATTGTAACTACTAAAAATGATTATACACTTAATTATCTTAGTACAGAATTCGGATTGTCACTTTACATTGAAACACTGCTGTTGTCTCTGCAGGCTGTGGAGAAAACCCTGGTGTGTTATAGGTCATTTCAAAGGCACTAGAATGAGTAGATTCACTTGCTTGGTGAATCCATTTGAAAACATCTGTAGACTTCTCACATTTAAAAAAGGATGGTTTAATATGCTGATATATGTTAAATGTTAATCCCCAACATTATTGTGTCCAGCATTACTGATAGCTGTCTGAATGTACATACTATAGATGTCTTGTAATTCCACTTATTGAGCTACAAATTATAACTTGCATTAACTTAGCAACTTTCATGAAGAAAAATATATTCGTGCACTGCATAGCTGTGTAATCAAGAAAAACAATGTGAAGTAAAAGAAGGTTAAATTTGAATAGGTCACCCATATTATGGTGAAAAGCTTGTTTTAAGGAGGGTCTTAACTAACGCAAGGTAGGGAAGACGTAGAATAGTTAAGGTAGGGAATTCTGGAGTAAGGGATCTTTTAAGTTGAAGGCAGTAGGAGGGGCAGTGCACCACAGACTATTGTCAGAGCAATGGAAAGTCTTGGGGACGGTTAATGAGACAGAAAAGGCTGAGGTCATGGCAGATTTAAAAACAATGAAAATTTTAAGCTGAGGCAAGATTTAGTTGGACTTAGTGGCAGGATAGGATATGGTCTGTAAAACATTTAATCAGCTGAAATTTACACTGGAGAGAATGAAGGCTGACCTCCAGAGCACTGGAGTAGTCAAAACTGGAGGAGATAAAACTTAAGCTAGGGGTTCCAGCCACAAATGTGTCAAAATAGGGACTGGAGTGAGATTACAGAAACGGATCTAAACCGTTTGTTATTTGGAGGCTAAAATGTCACAAATCCGAGGGTGAACAGGACACAAATATAAGCACAGTCTGGTTAATTATGGAATAGTCGTCAGGAAGGGAGGTGGTTTCTGCAGCGAGAATGGGGAATTTAACTAATGATATCATCTCTGGTCTTCCCAATGCTAATCTGGAGGAAATTTCAGCTCCCAATCAATTTTTCTTCAGTTTTATAAAGTTGAGGTGGTAATATATTTCTATATAGAAATAGTGAGAATGATGCCTTGGGCTTGCTCCTTACCTGGATTTAGAAGAAAATAACTTGTACGTAGGGAGCAAAGGATCACTTATGGGAAAGGAATAGAAAATCAAATCTGATGTAAAAAGGTAGCGCATAAAACTTCAAACTATAAAGTTATCTGTTTATAGAATCATAGTTAATAATTGGCAGAGGGTGTATTTATGAGCGCAAGAGGTGAGAGGTCCCTATAGATAGGAAAGCTTTAGTTGTTAGCTTAACACTTTACTGCAAGTGGAAATCGTGGTTTATTTAAATACAAACCAAAAATGCTGGAAATGCTTAGCAGGTCTAGAACTATCTGTAGGGAGGGAAACGGGGTTAATGTTTCAGCTTTCAGGTTGTTGATCTTTAATCGCCAACCTGAAACATTTGGGGGGAGCGGGGTGTGGTGATGAAAAGTATTTTGTTCAGGCCTCCCAGTGCAAAGATATTAAGGAAACTTCCATATATTTTTGTCATGTATAAAGTCTTGAAGCATAATTTGCTGTAAAGTTAGCAAAAATGTCAGTTAAATGTAGAGACCACACCTTCAGTATTGCATGCAATTTTGGCCCCCTTACTTAAGGAGAAATGTAATTGTATTAAAGACTGCTCAGGGGAGGTTCATTAGATTGATTCCAGAAATGAGGGGCTTGTCTTAAGAGAGATTGAGCAGTTTAGGCCTATGATGTCCTGGAGTTCAAAAGAATGAGAGGAGATCTAATTGAGGTATTTAAGATGCTAAAGGGCTTTGATAAAGTAGATGTAGACGTTTCCTCATGTGGAGCAATCTAGATCAGGAGGACCAGATTTAGGGATAAAAGATAGCAGATTTAAAACAGAAATCAGGAAAAATTACTTCTGTCAAAAGTCGTGAATCTGTACATTTTACTACCCCAGAATGCAGAGGATTCTGGGACATTGAATTAGTTTCAGGAGGCGAGACAGATTTTTAATTAGTGAAAGGATTGAAAGGTTATGGAGAGCAGGCAGGAAAGTGAATTTGAGATCAGCCATGATCGTATCATATGGCAGAGCAAGGTTGTGGGGTCAAATTGCCTACTCCCACTCCTAGTTCTCATGTTTTTAAAATGTAGAAAAAAATGAAGAACAAGCATGGTAAAGCTTCTTCATAGCAATTAGAGAAAATAGTCCAAATCATTTCTATAGACACAATGCTAGATTGCACCTGCCTTAGAACTTGGCCACAGGCACAATGTTGTGATACCCAACACTGAGCCTCCTTTGGTATTGGGGGAACAACATTATGCCTGTTTTTGCTAAAGGTACTAGAAATACTTCTCGAAGTCATTTTGATGGCAGGGATAGAGTGTGGGAATCCCCCATTTGCTTCCTGCAAGATAACATATCTCCTTCCTTAATTTGTTTGTAAAAGGAGCTGCTTTAAATGAAAAAAGTCAAAATTCTGCCCCTCGCTAAATCTGGGCAGAGGGGTCAGTCTAGGCCCCAAGACCAGCCTGATCCAGCAGGTGAGATTTGGTTTTGTGAAGATTAAAGTAGAATACCATTGTCAATCATTCAAACATAACTGTGAATTGGGGTTCACAAACTAGGGGACCAAGACATTCCTTACTCCTTGACGTCAAATACCTTGGAGGGTGGACAGAGGCTCCTTTCCCAGAAGAACATGCATAGTACTCAGCCTTGAGGTGGTCCTACCATATCTGGATCTTACCTGATCATGTGGCCTTGTTGTTAGAAACCTTCTGAAATGACTGGGACCTCCGCTAAAACAAGGGGAAGACATCAGGTTCTACCAAAATGAAAGACCAATTCAAATACCTGTTGTGGATCTGATGGAGGAGGCCATAATTGAAGATGACATTGATGGGATGCAGTCATCGTCCTGGGAATATCCAGCTTGAATGGCACGCAGATAACTGTGACTTCGTGTGCGAAAGCAGCCAGGAAGATCCAAAGCATCCACTGCCTGTGATTCAATCTCTCCGAAAACAGACTCACAAACTGATTCAAACTGTCCATTCACCTCAGCTTCACTGACCTGAAAAACAAAATCAATAATGAAACACAAACTATCACTTGAAAGCGCTTTATTTTCCCTCTTCCTTTGGAAACGCACAAACATGGCTACCTTAGCCATTATTAAATAATTAAATAACTGCCTTGGGTCAATGAAAACCAGGCTGCCCCCTCAGGGCACTACATGGATTTTAATGAATACTTTTGGAGTATATTGTTTTAATTTGAATCAGAACCAAAATTTCTCATGGTTCTGCCACTTTTTATCCCGATCTTAAACTTCAGTAAGTTTGTGGGTCATGTAAGGTAATTTGCCAGATAAATAGTTTTTCATATTTATACTGAATGCAAGTAAGGACTGTGAGTAACAACAATAACAATGTGTTTACATTATCAAGTGCATTTTCCACATTTACATCCTGAGCAACAGTGGACATCTTTGAATCCCTGTAATCAAATATTACTGGGGGGTGCAAAGGTGGCCCCAGTGAAGTTCCGAAATTCTCAGCTAAGTTTGTAAATTTGTTGAATTTCCTACACTGTCAGAAAAGAGAATGGGTGGTATTTCTACTTATTACATGTAATACCTGGCTGTAGTGGGGCCGACTAAAACTGCAACAATTGTGCGGCAGTGATATTGCTCCTTCCACCCAAGTGGCAAACGTTAGAAATGGAAGTCATCCTTTACTTTTCTAATCTCAAGCAGATCAATATCTAGCCCATTCAATCTTTCCTCATAAGACAACTCATTCATTCCAGTTATTCACCTGGCAAATCATCCAAGCTCTTTCAGATGCATTTACATAAAGAGACCAATTCTGCCTACATTACATCAAATATGATCTCACGAATGCGCTATATAACTGAAGCATGATTTCCGTATTGTTTCATTCAATTTCCTTCACAATAAAGTATTATCTTTTTAAACTCATTCATGTTATGTGGGTATCATTGTCCAGGTCATATTTATTATCCAGCTGTAATTTCTCAGGGGGCAGTTAAGTGTCAACTGAAATGCTGTGGGTCTGGAGTCACATATCAGCTAGACCAGGCAAGAATGGCAGTTTCTTTCCCTAAAGGTCATTACTGAATCAAATGGTCTTTTCCTGACAATCATCATTAGATTCCTAAATACAGATATTTATTGAATTCAAATTCCAACATCTGCCATGGTAAGATTCAAATCCAGATCCCCAGAACATTATCTGGATCAATGGATTAATAGTTTTGTGGTAATCACCTCCCTTAATAAATTATAATATTCCATTAGTTTTCTTAATTACTTGCTGTAGCTGCTTACTAACCAGTTGTGATTTATCTGCCAGAACATCCAGATCCATCTGCAGCTCAGAGCACTGGAATCTCTCCCCATTTATACAATATGCTTCTTTATTATTCTTCTGGTCAAAGTGGACAATTTCACATTTTCCCACGTTACACTTCATTTACTAGATATTTGCTCGCACACCTAACCTATCTATAATCCCCTTATTAGTTCCTTGTGTACTCTTCACAATTTAAATTCCCACCTGTCTTTGTGCAAATTGCAAATTTAACAATCATACCTTTGGTCCCTTCAGTACATTCTGTTCACTTCTTTGAATTGCTACTCAGATTTTCACAATTTAGCATTTTCTTTAAATCCTATTCAATGTTCTACATGTTTCTCTAAAAAAATAGATGTACATCTGTTCAGAACAAAGGGAGTAGCTCAGACTTTGTTTTGTTTGTTAATGGTTTTAAATATAATTGAGCCAAACGAGCTTCGTTAAGTTCAATATTATTGCATTTTGCCTAAGTTCCTAATTCAACAGCAAGATGAAAATTTGGAGGTTTTGTCCTGTAAGTCAATTAATGAGAATAAAAGTAATTTCAGTAATTTAAGACAGTCCCACTTAAACTCAGTGGAATTGATTTGATTAGAATTCAATGATGCAGCACAGATCAAAGCCATTTCGCTCTTTGGTAAATCTAACTAATCAATCCTAATTCCCTGCTCTTTCCTTTAGTCCTGTATAGTTTTCTTTCCTTCAAATATTTGTCCAATTAATTTTGAATGTTACCATTGAATCAGCTTGAACCAAGACTTCAGATGATAAATTATGCCTGCCATTTGTTGAATCTTTACCATGTGTTGCTAACCTTTTTATTATTCATTAGATTTCCTACTTCTGTATCATTAACAAACTTTGACATTAAATCCTGTATTCCCAAGGACCAGATCATTAAACATGGATACATAGAAAACAGGAGCATGAGTAGGCCATTGGGCCCTGCTCTGTCATTCAGTATGATCATAGATGATCATCCAAGTCAGTGCTCTGCTCCTACTTTTAACCCCATTTCCTTTAATCCCTTTATCTCTTAGAACTGTACTAAAACATATCAAATTGAACAGCGGGTCTAATAACAATACCTGGGCTTTAAAGATGTATGTTTCCCTCTAGTCCGCTAAACACCATTCACACTTTTCAAAAAGTAGAACACTGCAAATATTGAAAAACTGAAAAAAAAAAACAGTAAAGGGGAAAATATTCAGCAGGTCAGGCAGCATCTGTGGAGATGTTGCTGATCTGAAATTATAATCTGTTTCTGTTTCCAAAGATGCTGCCCGACCTACTGAATATTTTCAGCTTTTACCGTTTTCATTCACACCACTTGTTTTCTGTTATTTAACCATTTGTATCCATGCTGCCACTGTCCTTTCACTGTTGCTAATAAATCTATTATGTAGCACTTTGTCAAACACCTTTTGAAAGTCCATATACAAAACATCAAGCACACTATGCTTACACCTAAATACACTGCGCAATATTAATTAATTACAACTTTACAACTGAAGCCAAACTCAAAAACATAAATGTAGGGTGATGGATTAAATTATTACCAGGATTCAATCCTCCCAAAGTTTACAGTCTTCTATTAATCACTGTGTAGTGGTAAATAAAGACATTTTATTTAACTGAATTCACTGTAATATATTAAATTTTAAAAAAAGTTTCCTTGCTTTTCACTCTTTAAAACACCATTCATGACTTGACTGTCCTTCAAGGTGCTAGCTGCAGTATTTGTTATGGTGATTGTGGTTCACTGAGATTGAAAAGCTTAGTTTGGTATGACTGAAACCAATTTAAGTCACAAAACAGGCCAGACATTTGGTATGATCATGAATGATCATCCAACTCAGTGCTCTGTTCCTGCTTTTAACCTCATTTCCTTTGATCCCTTTATTCCTAAGAACTGTCATTATGAGGTGTCGAAATGATCCTACTATCTACAGTTATCACTAGTACAGGGCATCTAGCTAATACTGAAGTTTCACTTAAAGCTTGCATTGGAAATAACTTGTAATATCAATAGTTCCTCACGTATAGGGGTTCTGTCACAGATTTCCTTCTTGATCAGTACCAATGTGCTCTCAGAAAATGAAATTTGCCTTGACAGTATATGGTCCACTATGTTTCTTGGATTGAGACATTTCCCTTGAGACAGCGCTATATTTCATGGAAAGTTAATAAGACTAATATTTGATTGTCCAACTTTGACAATGTTGCAGATTTCATGAAGATACTGAAAGTGTTTGCCAAAACTCAATTCTAGGCTTCTCATGGTAATTAAGAAATTTCCACTTGGTTTATTCTCCAGTTTAATAGAATGGGCTAAAACCTTTCCAATTATACCAGCTCTCCTGGATGAATGTTAAGATGAATGATCCAGCAGGTAATCAATATTCTTGCTTATGCTTATTGATGACCATTTTCTTCTTGGTGGATAACATAACAATTTCATTTTTACAGTCAAAGAAAAAGGGATTATTTTCAGATTTCACTATTTAGTCAATGAAATGCGTAATCATAGCAAGGTTTTGATTTTTAGAACAAAACAAGACTGTTAGACTTGGGTGAACAAAGTCAGAAGTCACATGACACCAGATTATAGTCCAACAGGTTTATTTGAAATCACAGGCTTTTGAAGCATTGCTCCTTTGTCAGGCGAAGACAAGGAGCAGCACTCTGAAAGCTTAGGATTTCAAATAAACCTGTTGGACTGTAACCTGATGTAATGTGACTTCTGACTTTATAAGAATCAAAGCATGCTTTTCATTAAGCCCAATAGAACCAGCTAATCTGGATAAATTGAAATCACCCTGGCACTTGCTTAGTGACTACAAGCACTTTTAGCAGGATTGGTGCAATGGTACGTCATTACAATTGCTAATTATTGGATCTGCATTCGCAAGTATTTAAATAAAGGATCACTTGTGTACTTTAGAGTAAAAAAAAGCTGTTTCATTTTGCTAATAAAATATAATTTTCAGTACATAATTACACATTGTTGTATAGTTCAAGGTTTTGCCTTCACAGTTTTAATTCTGCCCTGTTTATTAAATTTTGGTTGAGATGGACCAAGGCTGCAAATGGTTTTTGATGATGCCACATCAAAATGCTGACATCAAGAAGACTATTTTTCTGAAGGCTAGGCCTCACCTGACTGACGCAGCTAGCTTGGCTCAGTGTGCTCACAGCTCTCATATAGCTCTGATTTCTCGAGCGAAACTTGGGGGAGTTCTCATTGGCTGCAGGATCTAGACTGTGGTTGATGGTCACTTCAATTGCAGACTGTAGGTGGTTCTGGCTGCAATGAAAAAGAAAGCATGTTTGATCCACAAAGTCAGAGAAGGAAAGAGTGAAAAAGAGATTAGCATTTCTACAACATTTTTCATGACCTCTGCTCATCTCAAAACATCTTACAGCCAATGAAATACTTCTGAAGTGTAGTCATGGTTGTAATACAGAATTGTAATCATGAGATTGGATGAAAATAGTATTAGTAAATGCTGAATTCAGTTCAAAATGGAAAAGTAAAACCTATGCCAGATTTCTTTACTTGACAGGCTTCTGTAGTTTTACAAATAAAAACAACTGGATCCATTTACTTTCTTCATATTGTCACTGACTAAAATGTCATATTGTTGCATTTCTTAACCATCAAAACTGTTTGCTTCCTTTATCCTACTACTTTAAGAAATTGCCAGATGATGCTTGGAAGCATCAACGTCTGTATAAAACTCAAAACATTACCAACAACTCTGACTTCCTTTTTTTGGATATTTGTCATTGATGTAATTGCATTATTTACAAAGTTAGACATAAGAAATGTATTGACAACAGAAGTATATTATACAAAGAATAACCACATTCTGAGTTTGCATAAACAAATAATGCTGGAGCATAACCTTGTTCTGGTGGCTAACAAAGTGTGTGATATCAGAGGAAACTTCTCTAGATTGTTTCAGGAGGGATGTTATCCAAATGAGTATGTAACCATACTTTAAATGCCCATTAAACTGATTAGCCACTAAAAACTCACTGAAATTTGCAATTGTAACTAAATTTTGCAATTCTCAGACTTGTGCTTAAGTCCTCCTTTGGTCTAACCCCTCCCAATCTCCAAGCATTTGGAAATCTCTAGGTTCCTCCAATGCTGTTCACTATGACCCTGAGTTTCTTTGCACTGCCATTGGGGTCATGTTTTTAGTTATCGAGGCACTAAATCCCTCCCTAAATGTCCCTTCCTCTCCACCTATATTTCCTTTTTAAAAAGTACTTCATAAACCTAATTCTTTGACAAAGCTTTTCGTCACTCAGCCGAATATGTAACCCAATGTTAATGATTCTCTGATTCAGCTTCTATGGTGTGCCTTCGAGTCGTTTTATGGTGTGAAAAGCTGATATAATATTAGTGTAATATTTTGCTTCTATTGTTAATATGATAGGTAAACTTAATGCTCAGTTCTAGTGTTCCTGAGGCCACCCTTTTGAAGGATGTCTTCCCTATATGCCAAAACTCACATCGGTTTCATGAGCTCAGACTCTTGATCATACAAATCAGGGCCCTATGATGTAGTTAGGATTCCAACTGCATATTTAAGGGATATATGGACAAAGTGTCAGCCATGCAATCATGTATCTGGCATTGCCCCTCAAAGAACAGCCCCAAAACTTCTTCAAAGTTATATTTAATGAATCCAGAAGGGAACCTGATGTTTGCTACCAGTTGACTTGGTAAATGCCTTATGGCCGTGCAGTTTATTTGTACATGCCTCATTCTTCCTCCCCACCCATCGCCACCCCACTGACAAATTCCATCAAAAGACTATATTGCAAAAGCTCCTTCACATGCCTTTTCTTATTTTACACTTTTGTTTTCTGCTCCACTGCTGTTTTATAAGTGTAGAAAGATAATGGAAGAAATGGTATGCACCATATTTTGCTTTGACTGTTATAGCATTGACTGATACTTATAAAGAGACTGGGATCGAATTGAACTACAAGCTGCAAACAGGCACATCACTCCTAGTTTCTGTCAAATTTTATGTTTTAAGTTGCTTTCAAGCTTCCTCAGAGACACTAGTCACGCAGAGCAATCAGTAATGCCCCAGCAAAGTCAATGCTAACTGTGTTGCTTGCAAAAAGAATATCAGTTTAACACATTCAGAGATAGTAAGATTTGCCGATGTTGGAGTCTGAGATAACACAGTGTCCCGACCTGGAACATCAGCTTTCCTGCTCCTCTGATGCTGCCTGCCCTGCTGTGTTCCTCCAGCTCCACACTGTGTTATCTCAGTTTAACACATTACCTCTGGACAGTCAGTAAAAGCACAGACTATTGTGTATACTGGCAAAAGGGAGGGATTTCCCAGAGTGCCAAGTGTAATTGGTGCGATCCATGTGATCTACATTTATAATCTGTAAGGGTTAGAGTCTACTGATGGCCTAGAGTTTACTAATGGCCTGACTTAAGGCATCAGTCACAATCTTGAGGCACTTCATGCTTTTGCCATTATATGAATAAAAGAGGAGATAAAAGTTGGCTACTAGATAAGAAAGATTGTTGTTGCATCCATACCTATCTTCAAACTGTGGTTTATCTGTGATTTACAGTACTTCTTAGCTGATGTGAAACAGGTTGTCTTCCAAAGCTTGGCCCAATTTATTGAAAATTGCAGATTTGAAATGCCCACTTCTGCAATGAAGCTGGCAAAATCAGTACAGCTGGGTGCAGACTGTGACCCAGACACTTTTACAAGCAACTAAATCCCAGAATTAGGTCCCACCTGTCAATCATCTATCCAGCCTGATGCAATTTGGCTCTGTGTTAAGACAGTAAAATCTGGCCCTCAGTTACAACACTTAAGTATAAATGTCTGCATCCCTTTAAATATTTCCTTTTGGATTGTTTTGTGATGAGACTTCCTGTCCAGTCTGTGCAATTTGGCTGGTCTGGATCTTCGACCTTTATTATCATTAGGTTAAACCAAACACTTCAGAGGGATCAGGTCTCCTCCGTTTGGTGGCCAAAATGCTCCTCACCCTACCTTCTCCTTAGTCCAGTCAATAAAAAAAAGGGCCTCTTGAGAATTTGAAATGCAGGTATTTCATTTCCCATTGCTGGCCTTTCAGTCCTCACATATTTAAAATTGTCCCAGAGAAAGAAAGGACATAAAAAGTGCCAGTGTCTTCTTTGAATCTTTCATTCCTATGCCCTTGAAAACTTTCTTTTCTGAGATCTCCTTCTCCTGTGTTAGCAATTTTGAAGTGTCATCTGTCCTGGAGTTGTTCCCAAGGTCTGGTGTCCCAACATGAATAAAACAAATATCTGTACCGCAATACAGTTTGTAATCTTGTGTGACAAATGTTCTAAAATATAAGAATCATAAACAACGTGCACTGTGTTCAAGACAGTGTTATGTGATCCTCTTCCTCCTGAGGAAAGCTTGAAAGGGAAATGTACGCCCTGTGACCAGATGTTGTTAAATCCATACTGTTCACCTCTATCAACTACTCACTGAAATATATTTACTTTGCTAAGGTTTTGGAGTAGATCTGTAGCTCAGGTTGTGGTTGTTGAGGTTGGTTGCCTCGCCGAGCTGGTTTGTTGTTCCGCAGATGTTTCGTTACTGTGCTTGGTAACATCCTCAGTGCAGCCTCTGATGAAGCGTCGGTGTGTTTTCCCGCCTGGTTTTTAAACTCTGGGGTCCGTTGTGATGGATTGCCTCACTTCCGGGTTTCCTCCATAGTGGAATGTATCTAAGGTATACATTCCACCACGGAGTAAACCCGGAAGTGAGGCAATCCATCGCAACGGACCCCAGTGTTTAAAAATCAGGCAGGAAAACACACCGACGCTTCATCAGAGGCTGCACTGAGGATGTTACCAAGCACGGTAACGAAACGTCTGCGGAACAACAAACCAGCTCGGCGAGCCAACCAACCTCAATATTTACTTTGCACATCCAAATGAGTCACGATATACGTAACTATCTATTAAAATGAATCAGTGATTCTTATAGAATCATAGAATCCCTACAGTGTGGAAACAGGCCATTTGGCCCAACAAGTCCACACTGCCCCTCTGAAGAGCATCCCACCCAGACCCATTCTCCTTCCCCTGATTTCCCATGTCTAACCCACCTAACCTAAACATCCCTGCGCACTATGGACAATTTAGCATGGCCAATCCATCTACCCTGCACATCTTTGGACTGTGGGAGGAAACCAGAGCATGCAGACATGGGGAGAATGCGCAAACTCCACACAGACAGTCGTCCGAGGCTGGAATCGAACCCAGGTCCCTGGCACTGTGAGGCAGTAGTGTTAACCACTGAACCACCGTGCCGCCCCTCCAAAGTGGAGAATGTGGGCATCGATCCCACTACCTTCTTGTGCGATTTTAAACAGTTTTCATCATAATTCATCTGAATATGTGAAATGTATGTGTCGCCCTGTGTCCTAATATGCAATTGAAATAACCCAAAATGTAAGCCTTAGAATTGACAGCTAAATTCTCCGTACGTGTGAATATCATTTTCTGAGAAAGAACAACCGCCCTAATTCTAGTTAAAACCTGCACTGAGTGTTTACCACAGAGATCTCCATATAAATGTAATAGAGTATCAGAAATAGGAGCAAAAGAAGACCGTACAAACTACTAAGCCTGCTCTGCCATTCAATAAGATTGCAGTTGATTTTGGGATTTAACCTCACTCACTTCTGGCCAACTCACCCTTCATGCTCCGAGCTACCAAAAATCTGTTTATCACAGCCTCAAGCATCTTCAGTGATGGTACATGTACAACCTACTGAGGCAGAGAATTCCAAAGGTTCACAATCTTTTGATTGAAGAAAATGATTCTCATCTCAGTTCTAAACGGTCAGTGTCCCTTAACTTAAAACTGTGTCCTCTTGTTTTAGATTTCTTGAGCAGGGAAATGAATGGGCTGAATGTTGTGCCCTCCCCCATTGTGAGTGGTTGGGTGGGTGGTATTTAATCAGAGAGAGGGTGGCAGGTGGGGAATCTGCCAACTACCTGCCACCACCCCACTTAAGTCTGTGATGAAGACTCTGTTGATGGTCATCCCTCCCTGCTGCCGATTGAGTCCCTTAACTGGGCAATTGATGTCCAATCTTGGCCTCATTGTATTATCACTGGCATTAATCTAGCAGCGCGTGTGGTGGTGGGATGATAGTGATGGGATTGAAGAGAATGGAGCTCACCGTGCAGCTTGTTTAACAACTAAACCCTAATATGGTTGCTTGCTGGTTTCCAGGAACGATCCCTCCATCAAAGGCACTCAGTCACTTGACCAAGGGACCCCACACCAGAAACAGTGGCAACTGCTGAGATCACCCCTACCCTCACTACTGACTCTCCTACACCCTCCTTCTCTCTGACCCCTACCTCGTAAACCTGCTCCTATAATCATTGACCTTTAGCCTGGGATTCAGCAAACATCGTGGGCTTCAGGTTGCTTTCATTTCTGCAAAACCACTGGAGGGGCAGTGACTGTCCTGGTTAAAATATGCACCAGTTTCTGATTGACCAGTAACTCCCGAAAGGTGGGATTTCCACCACAGAGTTTTGGTCCCTAGGAAAGGCACTCTACTGGCCTGGCTCTTGTAGACTAGCGGGTGGGCCTTCCTGGAAACGGTGACACAGGCACCTTGTCAGTCTCTATCTCAGTATCCATCTTGTCAAACTTTTTCCAAATCTTGAAAGTTGTAATGAGATCATCTCTCATTCATCTAAACTCCAGAGAATATAGGCCAAAGTTTCTCAGCTTCTTAGAGGACAACCCTCTTATCCAAGGAATCAATACAGTGAACCATAACTGCACTGCCTCAAATGCAAGAATCCTTAAATATTGAGAGCAAAACTGCAGCATAATATTCCAGGTATGATCTCACCAAAGCCTCATACAAAACTGTAGCAAGACTTCTTTACTCCTGTGCGCCAAACCTCTTGCAATAAAGGCCAACATGTCATTTGCTTTCCTAAAGCCTTGCTAAACCTATATGCTAACTTTTGCCTTCCTTGAACAAATGCACCCAAGTCTCTCAAAACATCAACATTCACAATTGCACGCCTTATGAAAAACTCTGCTTTTTATTCTTCTGACCAAAGTAAGAACCTCATCACCAAACTGGACGACTTTAATGTTCTTCCATATATCACAAGGTCTTTAATATTTGCAATGGGATTTAAAGGAAATTGTTGGGAGATTTTGATCATTTTGTTTGCAAAGCAGTTGTTTATTTATTTCCTTCTCTTTTTCTCTTTGCCCTTTTGGCTATGATACACGTTTTATTAATTATTTGGTTATATTTTAAAGCTGGGATCATGCTTTACTGAAGATTAATCTCATGAATTCTGAAATCTATGATTATTAGGCAATTGTTAAGACCATTCATGTAAGGCACAAAGACACAACAGGCAAAGTTTGATTCAGAACATCCATAACAAGAAATCACATAATTCCAATGGCTTCTTGTACATATACTTCTTAACCTACTGTCCTAAAGCTTTATGATGAGAACACATGAGGAACAGAGAAAGTGGAGTCACAGAGAAAGAAAGATTTTTCGTTAGATCCAGATTTGCACATTCATATCTTTTTAACTGTTTTGCTTGCAGAAAACAATGTTATTGCGTTGTTATAACATGTTATTATGTAGCTTCAGATTTTACCAGACAATAGCTGCAAAGGCATCTCAAATCTAAATTGGTAGGAATTGTACTAACTCAGAAAAATGACTGCAAACTACCATAATAAAATTCAAAAACAATTTCAAACCATGAACTGTCTCATCGGGTCTCAATCTGAGGAGCATTGGTACTTCTTTTAAATTGTATGTTAGTTCAGCAAATTATTTTAGCACTGAAATTAAAACAAACAAAAAAGTACAGCTCAGGAACAGGCCCTTCAGCCCACCATGTCTGCACTGACCATGATGCCATTCTAATCGCAATAAAAATTTAATTGTAATCTTTTGTAAAGTAATTCTGTTAATGAGATTGAAATAATTGAGTTAAAATGTGACAACATAACATCAGTAATAAATCAGTTAACAGATCTGAAAAGAATTTCCTTGACAGCTATCTGATAGAGACACAACTCTATTTGTGTTATATCTCAAGAGGCCAATTACAACACCATGGGGTAGAAAATCAAACACAATACACCAAGTTTCTGGCAGACATCCAAAACACAAATTCATGTCAGTTGTGCTCGGCCTGAAGGCAGGACTTTGGCTCATTGTCTATTGATGCTCCTTCACCTTGAGTTGTTTTTTTGACAACTATTGTCAGTGGTGATTTGCCATTGCTTTCCACCCTGAGAGGAACTGACCCTGCACTGTTGATGTGATTGGACAACGTGCTGGCTATCTAGCTGACTGAGCGAGCTGGCTCCCTGACACAAGTATTCAATCCCTTAAATATATAAATCAGGATCCTTGTATATAATTAATTATAGTAATTCAGGATCAGGGCTGTATGGTGGCTCAGTGGTTAGCAAGCTGCCTCACAGTACCAGGGACCCGGGTTCAATTCCAGCCTCAGGCGACTGTCTGTATGGAGTTTGCACACTCTCCCTGTGTCTGTGTGGGTTTCCTCTGGGTGCTCTGGTTTCCTCCCACAGTCCAAAGATGTTCAGGTTAGGTGGCTTGGCCATGCTAAATTGCCCATAGTGTTCAGGGAAATGTAGGGTTACAAGGACAGGATAGACAGGGTGGGTCTGGGTGGGATGCTCTTTGGAGGATTGGTGTGGACTTTATGAGCCAAATGGCCTGCTTCCACACTGTAGAGATTCTATGATTTTGAAGAATCCCATCCAGAAATTAATTATTGACAGATCTGTTCCATTCTGAATTCCCCACAACTGCTAAGGAAAAATAAATGATTTCTTTTGTCTTAACAAAAGATTTCAAGTTGAATGAAAGGGGCAAAAGTACGCTCCCTATGGTTTCCCTCCCCTCCAATGACCTTCTTCCTGAATTTATCTGATGATTTTTGCTACTGAGACATCTCTTCACTCAGATCTGTTGCCATCAATTTCCACTGATGCTCAAGCCTCTTGGATCAGATGTGACGTTCTCAGTCCAAAGCGAAGACCACACTGGCCTCCTACTCCACATAAGAGACCATCAACTGACAAAACTGAAACTAAATGATTGATCTGGATTACTTCAGCTGGAGGAGACTGACCGTAAGGATAACGGGTATGTGATTAAATTGAAAGAAAGTGACCAATGGTGTCTCACAAAGATCTGTACTGGGGCCTCAACTATTCACTATGTTTCTTAACAACTTAAAAAAACATAACAGATAGCCATATCCAAACTTATTGTTATTGGTGGAATTGTAATTTGTGTAGACAGAAGTTTAAAAGTCCTGAAGAAGGGTTATAACCGAAACGTTGACTGCTCCTTTCCTCCAGATGCTGCCTGGCTTGCTGTGTTCTTCCAGCCTCATGTCTGTCTACCTTGGATTCCAGCATCTACAGTTTTCTTGTATCTAACCAAGCATTCCAAGTAGGTGAAATTGCAGCAGATAATTTTCAAGGCAGGTAAATGTGTGTTTATCATTTTGGACCAAACACAAAGATAGCTGTATGTATCATTTACATGTTGAAAAGCTAAGAACATCATAAGACCAAAGAGATTTAGGTTGATATTTGTCTACGGCTCTGAAGTGTACAAAGTACAAGAAACAATCAAGAAGGGTCATGGGCTTTTTGCTTTTATCACTAGAAGGCTAGAATATAAAAGGAAAGACATTTGCTATAGCGAAAGAAAGTGCTGTTTAGACCACTACATACTATTCTGGAAATTACACCTTACAAAGGATATACTGGTTTGGAAGTTGGCATGCACAGTAAATTCACCAGAATGTTACAAGAGCTTCAATGGTTACAGCAGGAGCAGAAATCTACATAATAAAAGGCTGGTATTTTCTTGAGCTTATAGTAGGTCAAGAAACAAAAAACTTGACTGAGACTTTTAATATTTTGAAAGAAAGTGATGGGATAGATAGAGAAAATCTTTCTTCCCACTGGTCAGCAAGTGTCAGATAGGGAGTTATGCCCTTAAAATTAGATTCAGGCCATTCAGTTGTGATTAGGTCTTCGCACAGAAGTGGGGAGGTCCCTCGTACAAAAATTAATGTGTTAGCATTTCCATTCCTCTTTAAAATTGAAGCTATCAGATTTTTCAGAGACTGTAGGAACTGCAGATGCTGGAGAATCCGAGACAACAAGGTGCGGGGCTGGATGAACACAGCAGGCCAAGCAGCATCATAGGAGCAGAAAGGCTGACGTTTCGGGCCTAGACCCTTCATCAGAAAAGCTTTTCTGATGAAGG
>NC_063336.1:95173789-95204289 GCF_021869965.1 Rhincodon typus
CCTTCATCAGAAAAGCTTTTCTGATGAAGGGTCTAGGCCCGAAACGTCAGCCTTTCTGCTCCTATGATGCTGCTTGGCCTGCTGTGTTCATCCAGCCCCGCACCTTGCTGTCAGATTTTTGTTAGCTGACGCTGTTAAGACTGATTGAACATGACAGCTGAATACAGATGAGCCATGATCTCATTGAATCGCAGGGCAGATGTGAAGGGTTGAATGGCCTGCTGCTGTTCTGAACTTCATGCCTTAAAAATGGACAGTTACAAAAGAAAATCTGCATAATTTTGCAATACCATTTTGGGCCAAAGGAGGTCGCAATGGTCACTGCATGGGTACTGCATCTGCCAGCAAAAGTCTAATTGCTTCAACAACATTTCAAACAATATCATAAATTTAGGGGAGGAGTAAGTTATCTTAATATTCTTTACAGTAATATATGGGGAATACCTCAAGATCACAATAGAAGGAGACATGCCATGTGCACTCTGATGTGCAAAAATATGTGAATTACTTACATATTTATACCACAGTTTTAGGGGTTGGTAACCTGGCAGACCATTTTTTAAAAGAAATATTTTATTTAATGGTACAAAGGGTTTAAACGCATACCCAGAAAAATCTCTGTGCCTAACTGCTGGACATACTACTGGTGAGAGGTGTACCTGAATAGTGAGGCCCAAGTTCCTTTAAGAATTAGGGTGGCACAGTGGCTCAGCGATTAACATTGCTACCTCACAGTGCTAGGAACCTGGGTTCAATTCCAGCCTCAGGCGACTATTCTCCCCAGTTTCTGCACAGGTTTCCTCTGGGTGCTCCAGTTTCTTCCCACAATACAAAGATGTGCAGGTTAGGTGGATTGGCTATGAGAATAGGGTAAGGGGTTTGCTTTGGGCAAGATGCTCATTGGAGGGTTCATGCAGACTCGATGGACTGATTGGCCTCTTTCTGCACTATAAGAATTCAATGATTTGGGCATTAGTAGAATGGAGCCTACTTCAATGCGTACTGCAAAATTCAGTCACAGTGACCATTGGGTATGTGGGAGCAAGTGCCAAGGCTGAGGGTGGGAGTGTGGACTCCTATTCTTCCTGGATCCATATTCGGCAAAGTAGCTTACCTTCTTGTTTGGGTTCAGCCTACCACAGGCAATCTCCTTCAGTGCAGCTGACATAGACACGACTACCTCAGGACAAATATTCAAAGAGAAGCCTTCAGTCAGACAAAAGGCACTTATATAGAATCAAATGCCTGCCTCCAGTTAGGGTAGGGGACACATATCTTTAGCCGAAATTGCGATCTAGCAATTTCTGGTCAGGAGTGTGCATGCACTTTCTGCCTACCATTTGTGGTCTTAGCATTCTTTGTAACACCCAAAAATGGGTGCAATCTGGGCTAATTTTAAGCCAGCAAGTCATGCCCAATAGGCAGTAGTACTCCGTGTATGGCTGGCTGTAACTAGTTCCCAGGCTGGTCATTCTTGAATTTTCTGGTGAGCTGTTGCCTTGAAATATTTACCTTCTCTTAGTTCTATCATATATTTTCTATAAAAAACAAATACATAGATGACACTTATACAACCTCCTGATGTCAGATAACCAGCCCATCACAAGCTTCTTGTACACATAAAAAAGAACTGCGAATCCTTGACATCTAAGGTTGAATTTACAGTCAAACGTACACTTTGAAGCACTTTAACTATGTCTTGTGTAAATTCAGTCTCAAGACTCAAAATGACTGAAATGAACTGCCGTGGGATATCTTATGTTAGGTCAGGTTTTACCTCTATATTTAAGTTGCATTTACAGAAGAACTGCAGCCTTCGTGTAAACACATCTGAAATAAAAACAGAGTTCAAAATGCACAGCAGACCAACTTTCATAACAGGTGATAGCCAGACGTCAACTCACATTTCTCCTTTCAGATGTTGACATGCACTATACCTATTTTAAGTTTCTATACTCAAGTTGTTAGTGTGTTTATAATACATAAATATAAAAAGTATTTATCACAGATTTGCATTGAATCCATCATTAAAATAAACACTACTTTTCCCTGACTAATTATATGCCATGTTGAACTCACTGAACTGTCAAATAAAGACAATTCAAAAAATTTCAATCACTGTCTTCTTTAGCACTTCAGACTTGCAGTGCTGAAGCATTAGCAGGGTCTTGCATCCTGTCCACATTGTCTCTGCATTAGATAGAAATACCAGCCACTTTCACATTTGATATTTTGCTCTGGTTGGGCATTAGGCAATCTGGGTATAAATGGATCTACTTCAGTGTGTGGTTGGCTAATGCTGTTATGTCATTTAATTCACCCACACATAAACTCAGTATGCACTGAATTTAAAAGAAATACATTTCTGACATTATTGCTCGATGTCTCTGTTTTCTTTCAGCCACTGCTTACTGCATATTCCATATCATACAGGAGCACCACACGCTGAACACCCATATAAAATGTCTAGTGGACCATGTGTACACCTTCTATCGTTCAACTTCTTACAAATATGCGATAGTTCCCAGTGTTTTAATCAGAAAATTGCCTAACTCCACTATCACATAGGACCATAGGAATATAGGAACAGGAACAAGTGATTCATGCCATTCAGACTGTTCTGGCATTCAACTAGATCATGGTAGACTTGCATTTTAACTACATTTACGTGCATTATAGAAACATAGGGAATAGGAACATAAGTAGGCTTTTCAGCCCTTCGAGCCTGCTCCATCGTTCATCATAATCATATTGACCCTTCTGAGGAAGGGTCACCGGGTCTGAAAAGTTAACTCTGATTTTTCTTCATAGATCTGCTGAGCTTTTCCAGCAACTTCTGTTTGTGATCCTGATTTACAGTATCCACAGTTCTTTCGGCTTCAATATAATCATAGCTGATCATCCTACTCAGTACCTTGTTCCTACTTTTGCTCCATGATCTTTACTCCTTTTAGCCCTCAGAAGTATATCTATCTCCTTCTTGAAGACAATTAGCTCCATGTCCAACAATGCTGTCTCCCGACAAAAATATATGAATCTTAATTTTGAAATTTCCAATCGACCTAGCCTCAACAATATTTTAGGGGAAAACGTTCCAGATTTTTATCTGATGTCACCCTGAATAGCCCAGCTCTAATTTTAAGCCTGTTTTTTCTGGGCTACCCCACTGGAGGAAATAATCTCTCTCCATCTGCCCTCTTAAATCCTTAATCAGTTTTTAACTTCAGTCAGGTCACACCTAAATATTCTATACCCAAATAACCAACAGTCTCTGCAACCTATTTTCATAATTGAATTATTTTAGTTAGAGTATTTTGGTGAGTTTGCACTGCATCGTCTCAAAGGCTAATACATAATTCTTGAGCTATGCTGTACAGAACTGAATACTGAACACCGCAATTGAAAGTCATACATAAGAGGCTGTTTCAGTTAAAATGATCTCCTTTGGATACGCACTTGTGAATTTTATAACATCATTCAAATAACAAAGTTTTTGTTCCTTACTGTACACCCTTATATATATGTGTGTGTGTGTGCGTGTGTGTGTATTTAAGATACTTCAGATATTCAACCTAATGATGTGCAGGAGCTGCCCTACCAACCCTCAATATTCATACACACACGAGAAAGGGAAATGGAAAATGAAAGGAAACTAAAATGAAAGGAGTGCTTACTTCTGACTATCTACTTTCTGACCAGCAGCTTTCATTAGTGTTTCATGGAGACTAGCAGCTTTTGGTGAACCTTTTGGGCTCGTGTCAGATTCACCACTTTCTTCATCTCCCATTGCTTTAATGTAGCTGCCACTTCTCATCCTTCGGCAAGGGATCTCCTCATCTTTGCTTCCCAGTGGATATCCTCCCCATTCATCCTGGGGGACCTGGAACATTCAAAATACAATGTATGAACAACAGTTAATAATCTCTCTATCATCATCCAGATACAGGACAATGCAACACAATTCCAAGTTCCTTAAACTTGGCAATTTCTTGCTCATTGCCAGCAGACCAGTTTGTCACATACTACAGGCCTTACCTCTTCACCAGAGGTTTGATAAACTTAGCATGGAAACATTTTCTAATGTTGCAAAATGAAGAAGAATATGCAAGCTGTGTGGTCATATCAAGGATGGCAGTAGGGATGTTGAGTAATTAAAATATAAAAAATTCTGGATTGCAGCAAAATGAACTAACAGATTTAACAAAAAGGAAAAAAAAACTCAGTATTTCTCTGCAAAACATAAACTCTAAATTGTCACCTACCACCAGTTAGTAATTCATGTGATTTTTTTATTAGTGAATATTGGAAATTTGAACATTCAACAGTCAACTTTGAAAACATAGCAGATACACCATCATGAGAAAGGAATAAAAAAAGTATTGCATATATTGTATTTGAAATTGGATATGAGCCAAGTCACTGAATTGAAATAAATGTAATGTAATGACATTTTACATAAGAATCTGTGGCACATTTTATTTATTTCATACTCAGTAACTTCTCTGTATTGGATCTTTAGGATTTTAATATAGTACTGTAGAAAGTAAGGGAGCCAATGTTATTTCAAAACGCGGACACAATTTGTTCCACCACTCAGAATCAGCATGAATTTATGAAGGGGAAATCATGCTTGACAAATCTGTTGGAATTCTATGAAGATGTAACTAGCAGAGTTGACAAGGGGAAGCTAGCCAATGTAGTATATTTGGACTTTAAGAAAGTGTTTGACAAAGTCCCACAGAAGACATTAATGTGCAAGATCAAGCGCATGGATATGGGGGAAGTGTATTGACATGGATAGGAAACTGGTTGGCAGAGAGGAAACAAAGTGTAGGAATTAATGGGTCCTTTTCAAATTGGCAGGCAGTAACTAGTCGGGTGCCACAGGAATCAGTGCTGAGACCCCAGCTATTCACGATATATGTTATTGATTTGGAAGAGGGAACAAAACGTAACATGTCCAAGTTCGCAGATGATACCAAGTTGGGTTGGAGGGTGAACTATGACGAGGATGCAGAGATCCTCCAGCATGATCTCGACAGGTTGGGTAAGTGGGCAAATCAATGGCAGATACAGTATAATTTGGATAAATGTGAGGTTATTCACTTCGGAATCAAAAACAAGAAGGCAGATTACTACCTGAATGGCTGTAAATTGGGAGAGGGGAGTGTGCAGCGGGACCTGGGTGTCCTTGTGCACCAGTTGCTGAAGGTAAGCACGCAGGTGCAGCAGGCGGTAAAGAAGGCAAATGGTATGTTGGTCTTCATTGCGAGAGGTTTCGAGTACAGGAGCAGGGACATGTTTTCGCAGTTGTACAGGGCCTTGGTGAGGCCATACCTGGAATATTGTGTGCAGTTTTGGTCTCCTTTTCTGAGGAAGGATGCTGTTGCTCTCAAGGGAGTGCAGCGAAGGTTTACCAGGCTGATTCCAGGGATGATGGGTCTGAAGAGAGATTGACTAGGTTCGGATTGTTTTCGCTGGAGTTCAGATGAATGAGGGGGGATCTCATAGAATTTGATAAGTCTAACAGGACTGGACAGAGTAGATACAGGGAAGATGTTCCCAATGGTGGGTGTGTTCAGAACCAGGGGTCACAGTATGAAGATTCGGGGCAGATGATTTAGGACAGAGATGAGAAGACACGTCTTTACCCAAAGAGTGGTGAGCCTGTGGAATTCATTACCACAGGAAGTAGTTAATGCCAAAATATTGAATGTATTCAAGAAGTGACTAGATATAGCACTTGGAGTGAATGGGATCAAAGGTTATGGGGAGAAAGCAGGATTAGGCGATTGAGTTGGATGAACAGCCATGATCATGAAGAATGGTGAAACAGGATTGAAGGGCCAAATGGCCTCCTCCTGCTCCTATCTTCTATGTTTCTATGTTTCTATATCACTATTTTCTTCCCTTTTTTTTATCTGTAGTACGATTGGTGTTGAGATACAGCAAAACCCGAAGTGACATTTCCCAAATTAATTACGATAGCAGACTGATACTCTAAATAATTAAACTCCTGGGCAATGAGAGATAATTCTTTATACACCTTCTGCCTCAGCTGGTTAATTTTAAAGGGATCCTTCCCTTGTGGATGTCTTTCTCTCACACCTAATGGAACTTATGTTTCAAAAGGAGCCAATTTAACAAGGCTTTCTTGAGTGTGAGTTTATTGGTTAATAAATGTGAAAGGATTAATAACACAACATACACACACACAAGGAGATAGCGAGAACTGCAGATGTTGGAATCAGAGTCACTGCAGTGTGGAGCTGAAGGGAACCCAACAGGTCAGGCAGCATCAAAGGAGCAGGAAAGTCTTGATGAAGGGTGTAAACCCAAAATGTCAACTTTCCTGCTCCTCTGATGCTGCCTGATCTGTTGTGTTCCTCCAGTTCCACACTGTCTTGACTGATACATACACATAAATTAGGAATAAGGTGTGAGCTCAGAAGAAAAGTTAGAAGAGATATAGGTCAGTCTCTCTGGATCATCCATGAAACATAATAGTGCAGTGTTGAGATTTGGACAGTTGTTTTCAGGTTTCTTGGACTTTTGTGGGTGAGTTGAAATCCTTTTGTCCTGTTTCCGTTTGATGGTGGGTGTTGGTCGCGCTCAAAACGAGAGAGCCCTTCTTGTCCTGTTTCTTTTGACTGGCTTTCTCGCTGGTTCGCTTGCTGCACTCAGAGCAGGAAACATTTTATTTACAATAAAGGAATGACCAGTGGATGGTTCTTCAAATGTTATCTTCACAGCGCTCAAAGTTCAGTTCACCAGCACATGTTCTTCTAGTACTACAACTTCTTTCACCAGTACACACAAACCATGGTAATAGTCAGTTTCTAATCCCTTTCTATGATTATTCTTGGAGGGATAAAACACAAAAATGTCTGCAAGAAGTGGTTTCTTGCTGAGAGGGGCCATGGAGGAAATAATTCACCTTATTGTCATCTCTTCTTGTTGTGTTTCTCTGTCTCTGAAGTTTCCCTGAAATTCTACAGGTGTGACATTGCATAGACCCCACAGAGAACTTCACCAGACAGCATTGTAGACTTTATTTGCCTGTAACAGTGCCTTTTGAAAAAACACATTTTGGAATTTAGAATTTTTTTAAAAAGTTCATAGTACTCTGGTGTACATATATCATCAAGACACTTATCCCA
The DNA here is from genome assembly GCF_021869965.1 of Rhincodon typus. NCBI lineage: Eukaryota > Metazoa > Chordata > Chondrichthyes > Orectolobiformes > Rhincodontidae > Rhincodon > Rhincodon typus. Next base: position 95,180,950 of record NC_063336.1, read on the forward strand.
CATGAAATTAGAATTAAATTAGATGTGTTCGCATTTCATTACAAATGTAAAAAAAAGTAAAAATTTAAAACATCAAACAAATTCACACCAACACAATTTCTTTCTCTTTACCTCAGCTAATATATTTCCAGTTTTAACTGGATCTCTAAGTTCTGCTCATCTGCAGTAACATTCAATTTCCCAGCAACGTTAAGTAGTATGGTTGAAGGGCCAAACTCCAACAGAATAACTTTGCATTCTGGGTATTTCACAAAAGTTAACAAGTTGTGGTCAGGATACTATTAAAAAGCAAGGAAGCTGATTTTGTTTCAAATTATCAAAAGATACCCAAAACATAGGGCTGAAGAATTTGTGACAATCTTTAGCGAGAAGTACTGAATGAATGATCCATCTTAGCCTCCTCCAAGAGATTCCTGGAAATACAGATACTAGTCTTTGACTTATAAACAACTCAAAATTTCCTCTATATAAGTTCTGGAAATGGCTGAGGGCATTGGATATTGCAAAGGATATGACCCTGACACTACTCCACAGTGGCACGGAAGACTTGGATTCGAGAAACTACTGTTCCACCAGACAATCTATTGCAGCAAACTATAACACTGGCATATATCTGATGATGCAGAAAATTTCCCTCATAAGTCCTGTACTCAAAAATCTCGATCAAATCTAACAAAGGCAATTAATGCCCCACAGTCTACCCTCAATCATCAATAAAGTGATGGAAGAAGTCATCAACAGTGGCATCAAGCTGCACTTGTTTAACAGTAACCTCTCGCTAAGGCCCAATTTTGGTTCTGCCGGGAATGTTTCAGTAGGATGTTGTCCTGATACACTACACAGTGAGAAAAATTCTACTATCTGGTTCATCAGTCTTTGAAAGGTGACTGGGAAATTTCACAGCAAAAATGGCATGACTTGACACTGGTATAACCTATCTGGAATTATGGAGGTAGAGATTTCCTTCAAACAGGCAGCTCAGGCACCTACCTGTGTCCTTGAATAAATTTATTTTGGTATGGTAGACTGCTTTACTTGCTGTATCAATGCAATCTTCGAGCCAAGGTATTGGTTAAGAGCTGGATTTAGCCACTGCATTAACTTCTAAGTTGTGAATGCAGACCCTGGTGGAGCTGTCCAGCTTGTCACAAGCACAAGGGGGTAGCTTCATTTACTGCTGCTTGTCTCCATTAGTTGGGCCTCCAACATGAGTTAATTGCCTCCTGAAGCTGGACTAGCTTTACTGCACCTAACCAACAAAAATATTGCCTAATGGGACAGGTCTCTCCCACATCCTATAGAGCTAAACTGGTAAAGCTTGGTTTGTCTCTGCATGAATCCTCAAATGCATGCAGTGGGCAACCTCGTTAGACTATTATTCACACAGGGTGGATTAAGTAGGAGTTTACGCTTCCTTGTATCTAAGTATTGGTTAGGAGGGTAGTAAGAGGTTCATTGTGGGCCTCTCACATCTCTCTCCAATTCATTCAATAACTTTTCTCAGTTGCTAGATTGATGGCAATGGGTCAGATCATTACCTACTTGTTTCCTCCTCAAGGGTGATTTTGCTTCATCAAAATGAATAAATGCAAGACATATTTTAGCAACATTTTTTGAACAGAATTCATCAGGACAATTTGCAAACTTTATACAGTATGCAAGGAGAGTGCTGAGTGAATTATGCTGGCAAACCAATTTAGGGATATCAGTCTGGCTCATGGTTGGTGCAACTGTGTATATTAGAAGCTACATATATTAACAGATAATGTCCTGTCCTTTGGAGACAGAAAAAGACATGTACCTGAACTGGGCCTGTTTTAATTCAACAAAATTTGTGACAGCTATTCGTTTCCTTCATTTTACAGGACAATGCCTTGACCAGTCAGGGTCAACACCCTGATGTAAATCTAAACAAATCTTGGCAATCAATCTAGATAGTATGAAGTTAAATATATTGGATATCAAAAAAGGGGCAATCAGATGCATAGACTTTTAAAATGCTATGAACAGATGCACAAAATAATTAAGAAAGCTAATGGAATGCTGTCCTTCATATCTAGAGAACTGGAGTATAAAGACGCAGAGATTATGCTGCAATTGTACAAAACCCTGGGTAGATCCCACTTGGACTACTGTGAGCAGACCTGGGCAACACACCTGAGGAGGGTGGAGGGAGTACAATGTGGGTTTACAAGAATGACACCTGGTCTTCAAGGGTTAAGTTAAGGGAAGAAATTATTCAAATTAGGCCTATTTTCTCTATAATTTAGAAGTTTAAGGGCTGATCTGATCAAATTCTTCAAGATATTGACAGGAAAAGATAGGGTAGATACAGTTAAAATCAGAGAATTGGTGCTTCGTCCAGTAAGTTTCACCTGAGACAACATGACATTTCCGGGTATTATGCATATTGGTCACAATCCGGTTCATAGTGACTAACATTGCATCTATACTTTTCTCACTATTGCCACAGCAGCTTCCCTCACTCGCTCTCACCCTGACACCTCCACAACCCCTGAGACCACAAACCCTGCATTGTCCTCCACACAGTCAACTCACTCACTCAGGACACCTCTCACCTACAGTAAAAGTAACAGCTTTGCCACCAACTTTCATCTCCCTTTATATTTACCTCTCCCTCATTCCAGGAGGAAACCATAGGGCAGGAAAGTCAAGACAGGTAGTTGGCCACCTTACATTGAGATTCTTCATAGAGTCAAGAGAGCATTCTGACTCTGACAGTCCTGAGTGACTGACTGATCACTTCAATGTCTCTGCACTAATCTCAAAGACTGCTCTCAACCTATTGTGCCAGGTCTCCCTGAGTGAAGGCTATCTCCCTTGATTTGACCTAACCCTGCTCACAACCACGAGAAGCTTACATTCCTTGTGACTGCTCTAAATGGCAAGGCAAGCTAGAAGTAATGTGAGCCTGGTATCTCTGGCTGAGAGGCAAAGCGCAAAAAGGCAAGGCATGGCAATGCAAGGCAGTGATGCAATTAGTATTCAGGTAGGCTCAGAGTGCTTAAGTGCTATGACAGCAAGTGAAGAGCCTGGAGATGCAGCCTGATCCAGATCTCTGGGTGTGTTTCCCTGAGAACACAGTGTCCTTGCTGCAGCATTGTCACGATAGCTGCCAGTGCAGCCTGAGGTACAGCATTATGCAGAGGTATTCCGTAAGTCGATCAGAGATGACCCACGAGGGTTCCTGGAAGCTGGCACATTTTGGATGTCAGTACCCCTGGATATGGGGAGGATGTTGCTGGTACCAATTTAGCCCATTGAGATGTTGGTGCCTTATTCCAACATGGAGGTCTTGTAGAGCAAGCAGCAAGTTGAATTTGCCAAGTATCCTCTTTGATATCCATGTTGAGATTTCTCAACATTTAGCTTGTTTTGGCAAGTTTGTTAAGTTGAAATTGCTAAGTGATTGAGGTGAGTTGGGCCATCAACAAGGTGTTTAACAAGCACCTTACTTGGACACTTGACATCGCCTAGGGAGAAGCTCAACACAGCGTTGTCAAACGCATAAAAGATGGAGTAATTGGTCTTGCTGCCCATTTCATCCACTTCTGCCACTAACCTCACCATCGCCCACATTGCATAGACTCCAACGAGATTCCACCCATTGTTTATAAATTTCAAGCTTTTAAAGCAACAGTTGCAGACATCAACATTAAAGAATTGAAAACTGTATTTGCAAGCATTTGAACTTTATGCCAGGATTTAAGTACAAATGTTTTTGTTGAGAAGCACAAGTATCAAGACAGAACTTGAATAAGTAGAAAAACTGAATCGCATAAACAATGATGGACTATCCTGTACATCTTCCAAACTGTATTAAAGTTGAAGAATAGAACTAGTTGACATTGTGGAATGCATCATGAGGGGCAATGAATCACAGATCCTTGGGCATTCTTACATATAGTAACAACAGGCTTCATGCAACAACGTCTTACCTTGGTGTCATGGTGTAATTTTTAATCTGGGCCACATTTCAAAGAACCAAGCTAGCCAGACATTGCATGATGATGAATTATGTTGAGTAAAGAAAAATGATTGAACACAGACCAGTTTACTTCACAATTTACACCCAGTCTTGAGTGAATTTTCAGCAATTCACCTTTAGCTAATTATGAATTTTATGAGGTAAATAAACTTGCTTAGAAAAGGTTGGCTTGAAGCACAATAGCACACATTATCTTCTGAATTTCACCAACAAGATAATTGCAACTTTAATGATAGCTTTAAGAAATCTTCCTTCCTCTAAAAACAATTAGTGCAGCTGTTAGATTCTTATCTGTTACTTATCATAGCACAGCGGAACAATAAAATAGGAAAATGGGGGTACATTACACATTGGAAAAGAATAAATATTTAGAAATTTTGAAGGTAGACCCTAAGTTCTACACCCAAAAAGTTAATCTAAATAACCTGCTCGAAACTGTAGATTTGATGTGATTTTCTAGGTTTTCTGCCCATGTTTTAGACTGACAACATTTACAGTTTGTAATTTTAATCACAAACATGCTTTTAATTATATTTTTTAATTGAATTTGAAGTTTTGGTCCGGGAATCAAGAGCACAGTTTTGATGGTTGGCTATGCATTTACAATAAAATCAGCTATTATTTTCTGGGTAGCCATTAGGTATAGGTTCAATTTGCCTTAAACATGCAACATTTATCCTTAGCTCCTCCATTCCTGTATAAAAGCAGTTGGGTTTTGTTAAATACGGAAATGAATTATTTTGTTTGGTATTGTATATATCTATGTTGCCATGATTACTTAAACATACCTAAAAAGGAATACCTCATTGTCATATAACAAAAGAAGGGCATCTGTTAATCATGGAAATTCGTTTATCTATTTAGTAATGAGTATAGTTTTTAACAATACTATCTAATACTGTATGATATCCCCTGATCTTGATATTGAGATTATTACATTTGACAGCAAACAATCACATCAATACTTTCTCCATGAGCTATCACAGTGACTTCATAAAGCCTTTCACATTTTAACCAATTAATAGGTGGTATGAATAACAGAGAAACTAACATTATTGCCCAGGCACCATAGTTACCATTGCCTAGTTACCTGACCATTCCACTATTGATGACCTGAAACATTAACACTGTTTTTCTCTGCATAGATGTTGCCTGGCCTGCTGAGTTTTCCTAACATTTTCTGTTTTATTCTACCAGCGCATTTTTTTTTTGCAGATTCAACACTAAAAATAATCACTGTTCGCTATCAGTTTGATTGGTAAGCATTAACTCAGGGAAGAAAAGCGAGACAACTTTTCTTTACATAGTGACGAAATATCCATTACCTTCGGTGCAATTTTTTACTTACAGATAGCTGGGCTTCTGACTGTAGGCTGTGAATATCTACATATTTTATCTCTAGGGAAAAAGAAGCTGTCATTTCCCTAGCAGAGGAAGATTCTAAAAAGCACATATGTTATTATTCTATGTGACTAAACAAAAGCTTATCCAGGCATGAGCAACAAAGTACAAAGCCAGCAATTCATTAAAGAGTGGCCAATTGAACTCAAAGTTCAACCATGCACTTATTTCTCAACCTAGATTTGCGTTAACTAGTGACGCAGTGCTAAAACAGATGGTTACTGGACTGGTGATAACTTCAAAGAATGCCCCAAACCTTTTGACAAGAACGCCTCAGGGATTGTCGAACTGCCGTCTTTAACAAACTTTTGATGGATAATAACTGTGACAACATGATTTTGCTCAGGCATTGCAATCAGTATCAGCCTTGAGGTGCTAATTACCCATCAAGGCAAGGCAGCTCAGGGGTGCTGATGATAGCTGTATCATTCAAAATAATCTTGTTGCTATAGCAACAAACCATTTTGTATTTTTACCTCTTATATTGATAATGATAAAGTAAGTTTCAATTTTGAATTTAATATCCTTCTCAAAACTATTTTTTATAACTTGTGTCATTCTGAGTGTAAGTATAACTCTTTTCAGATCAGTGTTTAACATGGAATCTAATACTGTATGAATAAGTAGAATGTCAGAATCCTTCTATTTTAAAATATTTGTTTCAATCATACAGTTCACATGTATTTCTAAAAGTTTGGACTCCTCAATTGATATACAATTCACTAGAGTGATAAACCATAAATTGGGAAAAATTCTTCTGTGTGATGTCCCTTTAAGAACAAGGTAGACTGGAGAATGTTTTGAACCAGGGTCAAATTGGTTTCCTGATTATGGCATCATTAGGTTCCAAAAAGTGCCCATGTGACTTTGGATTTCTATGGTGTTGAACAACTAACAGCAAAGGGGAAGTAGAAAGTTAGTTGCAAGAGGGTAGGGGTCAACCTTTCTTTTAGCAGTTAAGAACATCGGGAATTTGTGCAAGGGGAAAAGAAGCAAAGCTTTCTCTGAACAAAATGGTTTTATGTTCAGCAGTCCTCATGCAGAACCTGAGATTATAGTGGGTTTCTGTGAACATAACAGAGACTGTACTACAAAAACAGTGAGTGCTGGAGAAACACAACAGGTCTGGAAGCATCTGTCGAGAGAAGCACAGAGTTAATGGTTTGAGTCCAATGACATAATGATCAGTTATAATAAGTATTAACGTATTAGTTAAAGGTATGTTTGAAACAAAAACACCAAAATCATTTGCGATTGAATAATACAATTCAAACTTTAGCCTATGTTACGTCAAGAACTTTTAATAATCCACTAATTTATTGGCAAGTTGTATTTTTCTTTATTCATTCATGGGATGTGGACATTGCTGGCTGGGCCAGCATTTATTGCCCATCCCTAGTTGCCCTTGAGAAGGTGGTTATGAGATATCTTCTTGAATGGCTGCAGCCCATGTACCAGCTAATCATTTCTCTCTTGAGACTTTCCCGTGATTGTTACAACTGAATGGCTTGCTAGGCCATTTGAAAACAGTTGGGAGTCAACCAGATTGCAGTAGGTTTGGAGTCACATGTAGGCCAGACAAAGTAAGAATGGCAGATTTCCTTTTGTGAAGGATATTAGTGGTGAACGAGATGGACAATCAACAGTGGCTTTATGGTTAGGGTCAGGGTTAGTAGATTCTTAATTCCAGATATTTCTGGAATTCAAATTCTACCACCAGCCATGGTGGGATTCAAACGTGGGTCCTCAGAACATTATCTGAGTTTTTAAATTATTATCTAGCAATAATACCACCAGACCATTATCTCTTTTAAATTAGCAATTATGATCAGAAGAACCATATCAGATTCATTTTAGCAGTAATTCAGTTTCTAAAAAAAACCTCTTTCACAGGACTTAGGCATAGCTGACAAGACCAACATTTGTTGTCCATCCCTAATTGCCCTTGAGAAAACAGAGGTGAGAAATCCATCTGATGCGAGTGTACCTACAGTGCTGTTAGAATATAGTGTTCCAGGATTTTGATCCTGCGACAGGGAAGGAATGACAGTGAAGGAACTGTGCCCAGTTTTCCTAATATAGCTGTTCCACATTGAGATAACTGAAATTTCTGCAATGTTTTTCACAAAAATCTATTGTAGCTCATGTGAAAACAGTGAAAACACAGCGCCTAGTTTTTCTGTTGTTTCTTTTTGTTTATCAGGTGTGTGGATGGTTGAACCTTTTAGCTATCTGTCATGTGTAGGGGTTAAGACCATGACCAACAATTAGGATAAATGTTCCCCTCAGCTTGGAGGAAGAAAAAATTACATTGCTCCAGCACTTAAAAGACATTAGCAACATTGGAAACTGGGCATTCTCAGGCATCCCTTGACATTATTGTTGCTTGGGTTAGAAGATGCATAATATATTATCACACTATTTTACTCTCAGTATACATGTCTGTCATTGATGGATGTAATGTTGCAAAATAAATATGTTTATAAATAAATTAAGGGGTTTAAATTGAGCCCCATAGCACCCATATATTAGGCTGTATGCCTGACTGTATGAACACTTAAATGAGGTTTTAGATGCCAATTTGCATTTCTGAAGTGAGGAATGGAGCCTTGACAAAGTAGTTGTACATAATGTCCACAAACAAGTTGTGAAACAGGCAGATTATGGTGTCAATCATTGCAGAATGCAAATTTCTTGCTGCCATTTTCAAAATCCACATTCTAGCCTACACCCTAATTTAACATTCATAGCTAAGCATGATACTTAGCAGCATGAAGGAACCCCATCAACATCATTTAAAAGAATCATGAACTATTTAAATGTTAGATGCTTATTTCATACAATTTCTTCTACATTCTGGTGTAATTCTGTGTGTTTCTGAATAATTTCCATACTTATTGATTAGATTAAATGTGGTGGTCTTGCTAGTGTTGAAGTACTTTCCTGTTCATTTAAAAGCTCATTCTGATAGAAGTTGCATGTCGATTTGCGCTGTCTCTCAGGTTTGGAACACGAATGAGAAAATGACCAGAGGCCATGAAGAACAGGACAAACTGGTAGAAAAGGCTGAAGAAGGAGAAAAGAGAAATGGAATTTCAGCAGGAGTTCATATCTGCTGAAGATAATTTATGAGCATTTTCTTGCCTGAACTTCAGTGAAACAGCTTTGTTTCATACAAGAGGCTTTGACTGTAATCTACCAGCAGCTGCTTATACCAAAATTGTAACCCCGGGTCAGCACTGCCTCCAGCTGTTCAGATATCCAGGGGTCTTATCTTCTGTGTATTTGGCTCCTGCCATCCTGTTGCTGAAGATATAAGCAACATCTCAAAGTTTGCAGCACACTACTGCATAAAGGAGATCATGGAACCTCTCTTATTACATAAAGCTTCATCTCGTTCCTCCTCGCCAGAGACAGGCATAGGATTTCTTTGGAGAAAATTGTAACAGGACATGGAAGAACAGGAAGAGGTAGGATAGGAAGCTATTATGCCAACAAATCTTTTTTGGCATGGACTTTACATGTTTAAGTAATTTGTAAGTAATATCATGCACCTTCCTATTCACTTACAATTGTTCCCTTCGTGACAAAAACAATGATGATAGCAGGCTGGGTTAGGTACACAGCAGCGTGGGTTTCTGCTGTAATATTGTGACCTTTTTGATGAAAGCTACAAGAGCGCAGTACTGCTGGAATTGCATTTTTTTAAAAAAACCGTTTGAATTGAGCATCATTTTGTTTAAATATTTTGTTTACTCATGTTCTCAATATGCAATTGTTTTATCTTCATGAAATACAAAAGAACAAGAAGGTGGTGTCATGATAAATAGTGTGAAGAAATTGTCGCCTGAAGAAATATTATAATCATGCACTGTTTTTCATTTAAAGATATATGAATCCAATTGATCTTCTGCATTGAGAGAGGGCATCAACACCAAATCTGTGTTCCAGATGATTTACTCTCTTACAAAAATTTAGATTATCAATTATTGTTGACAAACTGGAAAGGGTATCAGAGGAAATGAAGAAATATGACACAATACCATAGTCTGCTGTCTACCTTACTGGATAAAAGAGTGTGATGCCTGACCTAGAACTACTTAATGCAACAGTATGTCCTCAGATCTGATTAAAAATGCAAAAGGGCACATATTCCAAAGCTTGTATTTGAGTATAGACTTCATATTCTGATATAACTGCTTGAATCTTGTTTGTAAGAAACCTTTTGCCTTGAAAGACACTCTAAGCACATGTATTATGCTCTCCAATAATAATGTGTGGCTTTTGCTTTGAATTAATCTTTTGCTTTCTTCCATTGCACTCCTGTGGACCAAGAAGACATGCTGTTCACAACAATAATTGGTTTTGAGAATAAAATAATGTGCAGGGTCCAAAGTTTGCTTTCCTGAATACTTCCTAACAGCTATTTCCATATTCAGAAGTAATAAAGGACAAACTTCAGATGACCAGGAGGTAAACAACATGGGTCTTTATTGAAAGAAAAATAAAAAAAAATACTTGGCAGATAAAAACAACACGATTACAAAAGTCATTGACAGTGGTTGAAAACTTTTAAATATCCATGGTACAAATGAAACTGTGCAAAGAACACCTACCTAAAAATGATTTCCAAAACTAGAACTAGGTGCAGTAGTAGGCCATTAGGTCCATCAATCCTGTTTTGCCGTTCATCTTGATAATGGTTTATCTTCTACCTTAATCCCATATTACTAAATTACCCACCAATCCAATGCAATCTTTAATATCTAAAAATCTATCGACCTCTGCCTTAAACATACTTGATGACTGTTATATCAAAGCCCTATTGGAGTACAGAACTGCAAAGATTTGTTGTGATCTGAGTGAAGAAATTCCACCTTATACTTCAACAGCCTATCTTTTATTCTGAGACAAGATCCTCTGCCTCTAGTTACTAGAGCCAGAGGGAGCATTCTTCCTGAGAATTAGAACAGTGATGTGAATCATATCACCTGAGTGAAAAAAGTCAGAGTAATGTATATAATCTACAGAGTGAAGTGGTATGGGATTCCTGGTTAGTAAATCACAGCTTGTAAACCTTTTATCTTATTCTGTCTGATTAAAGTCCTTATTTCTGACAGCCCACCTCTTTTATTCTACTCACATATTGAGATCGTTGATGGCTCACTAATGTGAATAATTGCCTGGAAAACAATCTTGGATGAAAAATGAACCACAGGGAATACACACTACTCCTGTCACACATTTGATATAAATAATTAGTGCACTCCACTTAGTTTTTCCCATGTCAGCAATTTTACATTATTTACTGATTTGTAGTACGTTTTGCTTCTATCAGTAAAATGATGCCTTTTGCATTGCTGTGATTGGAGACAAATTCACTTTTGGCCAGGTCCATGACAGAATGCAGTATTCTCTCAGACAAATCCTGCTGAGGTATAGAACCAGTCGCAGAGGAGATGGGTTAGGGAGTGTTATGAATTAAGAAGCAGATTAGGCTGAACACTGAGCAAATCTCCCAAGTTACAAAATGGCTAGATTGCAATGTTTCATCACCTCTTTTAAAATATGAAGAGTTTTAAAAAAGTATATAAAAAAACTTCTTTTATTGCATTTTTATGCTTTGGATGTTTTATATAAATCTACAGAGTTGATAAAATCAATGGGAAAGTTGACTGCAAGAAATAGAATTCAACAATATCAGCAAGATAAACTAAATTGTCCACCATGGACTCTTGATTGCCCACAAGAACTCTTAAAAGAATTGGGATTTAATATTATTAGCTGAAATACTATTGAATACTTTGAATTGTCTTTTTCCTATGTAGGATACTTACAGCAACAGGAGACATAGTTATTGTGTAGATGTTCAGTGGATAGGGTTAACTATTCACATAACTTCAGCTTTGGTCCAAGAGTAAACGTACACCAATGTAAGCCAATGCATTACTTATTTTTGTAATTCATTAATTGCTTCAGATCATGTAACTGTTTTCTTCTTGCTTTCATGTTACTGAATCTAATCTGGTTTGAATGGTGGTATTGGAATGGAACGGTGAAGGAGGAATGGTATCCTCACTGAAGCACAGAACTGTGGATTTGAGAACAGGAAGGCAGGATGGGAAATTTGATCAAGATGGCCTAGTGGTATTATCGCTGGACTGTTACTCCAGAGACCCAGGCAATGTTCTGAGGACCTGGGTTCGAATCCCGCCATGGCAGATTGGAATTCGAATTTAACAAAAATATCTGGAATTAAGAGTCTAAAGATGTCCATGAGTCAATTGTTGGAAAAACCCACCTGGTTCACTAATGTCCCTTAGGGAAGGATACTGCCATAATTACCTGGTCTGGCCTACATATGACTCCAGACCCACAGCAATGTGGTTGTCTCTTAAGTGCCCACTGGGCAATTAGGGATGGACAATAAATGCTGCCTAGCCAGCAACGCCCACTTCCCATGAATGCATAAAGGAAAAATAAAATATAGGCTTGCTAAAATCTTCAAATTGTTTTTGAACTGTGCTGCAGCTGTGAGAGAAACAAAAAGCTTCCTCACTAAGACCATAAAAATTGCCATCTTTGCTGCAGCGCAGGCAAGTGAGAAGATGCTAGAAATACCACCTGAGACTCTGTTTGTTCAAGTATGGCCTTGGGATGGGGCCTGACAGACAATCCTTCTAGCAGGAGATTCAGACAAAATAGTGATATTATTTATTGGTCTAAAAACAGCTGTATGACACACAACCAGAGCAAGAAAGATGTATAAAGAAGTCCTTGAAAATCAACTTGTTGCTGCAGTGGGTAGGGTAGCATGGTCAGCTGTTCTGAAGAAATGCTTGTAGATCTGTCAACAGATTCACCACCTGAGACAGACCCTAGCTCATAGGACTTCTAAGCACCCAGTTTCATTGTGACTACATAGTATTGCTTAGTAGTTTAATAAAGGCGTACCACAATTAGTGGAAGAGTTTCCACATAGTTGTATATCTGGGCCAGAACCTTTGGACTAGGAAATGGTTTCTTATGCCAGATGTCAGGATTTCAAATCCAAATGGCTAGTGGACATGGGCAACCAGAAGGCTTTCCAAAAATACTTCATTTTTAAAATGGAAGAAATATTACATTCTTTTCTACATCTGCTGGGGACTTAATTAAGGAATGTAAATAGATCTACCAGGAAGTAAATACACAGTTTTAGACAAAATATTGGGGACTTTTGATCCACTGATTACTATCATCTGGATGGACTGCTGTGACCCTACTTTCAGATCGATAATTAAGGTCCTGCTGTCACTTAAGTGCAGAATTAACACATGGTTATGAACTGCAGTGATGTTTATATTAATTTAACACCTCTTTGTATCTGGATAAGTGCTTCTTCTGAATTAATAGCATACGCCTAGAGATCCACGCTAGGCTTATCAAGAGGGATAGTGTTCCTGTATTGCTGAAATCTCGAACTAATGTTACTTGCTTTGAAATCATACGGAACTATCAGTTCAAGTGAAATATTTGGCAGATAGATTTCATTGTATTTCTGATCAAGATAGAAATCTTCCAAAACATTCATGATAACTTCTGGTAAAAATTCCACAAAATATAGAAAACTTGTGGTGTTCCAAAGTTGTGCAATACAGTCATGAACAAAATCAGAGACAATCTGGACATCCGCTTGAATTTTGCTAGAGTTTGGTTTCAAGTTAGCTAATTTTCCAGATTACACACCTATAAGGTATTGCATAATTCTAATGAGCAGATTTATTAATTTGAATAATATTTTGTTCTTTCATGCCTTTGTATTATTTTAATAAAGAATATTTTTCATTCATCAGAGATGCTCCTGGAGGAGACCTTATTTTGACTGCAGTCTTCAACAATGAGTGGTAATATACTTTACCTAACACAAAAGGATCAAGTAAGAGCAGCTAACTCATATATAGTTTCTTCAGTGTAAAGAGCATGTGAAAGTCTTTCATATATGATTCAGGGCTCCAAATCTTAAATGATTCTTGTTCAGTGTTGACTTTGAAGATAGGGTATCTAAAACTACATAGGTACTCCAGATATTTCTGCATTAATGAGGTACACTGCATCAAAATAATTTTAACTCCTTGAAATGCCCTTGGGACACACCACAATACTTTAAAAAGCATTCTCAGCAAAGGCCTCGAATGATACAAAAAAGTACTGGGGAGGAAAACGATTGAATGAAAATTAAAGCTGCACATTTCTGAAGATTTTGAATGGATTTCTTCATTGCTCTTATTTTTGCAGAATATTTAACATTCTGCTTTAGATGTATGTGGCTTGCTGACTGTAGGTTAGTAGAAAGCAAATTTAAATTCCTAATAAATTTAAATTATTGTAACATTGATCATTGGCAGTGGAGAAATTAAATTAGATATCAGAGTGCATTAGAAGTTCAGCCTGGATAATAAGATAATCTATTACTTTCTGAATCACTTGTTTGACCATTCTTAGAATATTGTGTACAGTACTAGTTACTGCAGTACAGTATTGCATCTATAGTAGGACAGAGAGGACAGTAACCAGAATGATTGAGGAGAAGGAAGGGATCAAGGGATTCAATTATGAGGAGTAATTATGCAAACTGCTGAGTTCTCATTGGAAAAGAAGAGGTTCATGTGATATGATAGCTATTTTTCTGATTCCAGAAAGACTATATAATGTAAATCACAACAAATTCTTTAACTTGTCTGAAAAGTACAGCCAGAGAACTTGTGCTTTGGTTGGGATCAGCGAGAGAGGGTAAATTCAAAACAAATTTTCACAAAAATGAGCCCTGATATTAAGGTGATGGATGTGGAGGAGCTGAGTATAAGACAATGAATAAACACCAGAGCCTCAGTTAAGTAAATCTGTGCGGACTCTCACCTAATAGCAGGTTCGATTGACTACCTGACCACTGGATGGGAATGAGTGATTAGCTGCAGGAAGCTGCAGCCAGAGATCTCTGAGCGCTGATCGTCGTAGTCAGTCAGACAGGCAAGTTTCAGGACATGATTATGTTGGGAGTGAAGGAAGGTTTCTGAAAGTATTTAATAGAGGTCATGTGAAGGAATGGGAGAAGTGGGAGCTTTGTCTGTGATTGTGATGGAGAGGTCTGGGATGGGGAGACATAATACTTCTTTCTGAGGACTGAAGGGAGCATTCCTGCTTTTCCTCGTCCCTAGCACCTTAAAACCAGGCAAAGATCTGAAAATACCTGGGCCTCTCCTGATCAGTTCATTCCTTCTGCTCTGTTGCTCTGCCACTGTCAACAAACAGCATTGTACTCCTAGGTGACGTGGTTAGGATTAATTTGTGGCACCAATCCAGCTGCAATGAGCCTATTTTAAATTGTTTCCAGCCTGCTTTTAGTGGTCCCTTAACCAGATCCTGACACATCCAGTACATAATATGATAGCCAGTAATAGGATTAGGTTTGGTAATATTGATATTTTAAATATAGTTTGATGTAGGACATATGATAAATGTAACTTATTCACATTTCCACCACTAGGTCTTATCTCATGCTGGGATTGGTTGCAGACTAATTGAGAGAAATTGATTGCCATGATTATTCAACAAATCCATTATTGTTACAACGTTTCTTATAGATGATTTAAATCTTGTTCTAATAGAGGCGTTTCTTAATGACGATATAGATTATTTTCAAGTGGAAATTCAAACAATGTGTTGTTTAATGTATGAATTTATTGATAAATTATATTGAGCTAGATTGATAATTGCACTTCTATAATTATACCCTAATGGATTGAAATGAATATCAATTGGAATAAGGATTTATGAGGAATTAAAATATCATGTTATTCTTGCCATGTTCAGTGTTCAAAACTGCCAGGCAAGTGTGACAATTTGCTTTGTTTTGCTTATTAAGTGAGGTAACAGTGGGCACCTATGATGGCAACTATAATGATGACACATCCGGTAAAGTCAAGGAATTGGCGCAGGTTATGGGACATATTCACAGTCAGCAGAATTATCACGGTCAGGCTCTATCACAATTATTCTCTGTGTGACAAATCCAGCAGGAACATTTAAGGGAGCAATGCCCAACCCATTTGAAAAAAAAATGCATCAAGGACTCAGTAGAAAACTAAGAGGATCAAGTATTTCATGCAACAACAGTGTGGAGCTAAAGTTTTGAGTTTTGAAGACGGTGAATATATATATGTAGGTCTTTCCTCTGTAAACATTGCATAGATAGATTGCATATAATCAATGGAAGGCCTAAAAGATTTTCTTGTTCTACACATCATGGTATTTTTATGTACTTTTTAGACCCCTGTGGCATTTCTTATAAGTGATTCAATGGATATGTTAAACTTGAACAGGACAGAAGTATTGCATAATGTAATGGTTCTGAAGGAGTTAATATTCAGGTTATATTGAGCTCCAACCAATTTTATCATGTCACAGTTTATGGGTGTTGAGACAGTAGAGTTTTACACAAATGTATTTTATATATCTTCTGTGAGTCCTTAATGATTATGCCAAGCATGTTAATGTAAACTGTACTTATTACTAATGTGCAATTTACCACCTTGTTTTTGAAGAAAAGTGTTTCTCCTGTGCAGACTCACCAGTGATTTATCCTTTACCACTCACTATTTGACAGGCCCTAGACTCAGCATGGAGAAAGGAGAATTGGTGGCAATAAATTATCCAAACCAGAACGCCACATGGTGACAGCAGCGGGTTCTGAAAATACATCATTAAGATGATTACCATGTAAAAAAAATGCAAAACCTTTATAATATTACTTAAAAACAATTATTGCATTTATATAGCACCACTGACAATCTCATTTTCAATGAGGTACTTTTGAAGTGTTTTCACTGTTGTAATGAGCCATGTTGTTCACTGCAATATCTCAGAAACAACATCAGGTTCAATGATCAGCACAATTTCAACATAATTTTGTTTTAGTGATAACTATTGAGAAATAAATATTGGACGTGATGCTGGGAGTACCAGCCTGCTTTTCTTCAATTTGAGTGATGTTTTCAACATCATGAAGGGAGAAACTGTTCCAAAGGACAGAAAAGTTGAGAACAAATGACATTGTTTAAGGTGATTTAAAGGTGCAAAAGAAACAGAAGCGACATGACGAGATGTGTATTTATGCAGTATATGGTTAGGTTCTGGAATGCTTTGTCTGAGATTGAGAAGGTGGCATATTCACAAGAATTCCAAAGGAAGATTGATAATTATCTGAAGAGAAAATTTACAGAGTTTCAGGGTAAAGGTTGAGGAGTGGAACTTAGTGAATTGCTCTTCCGGAGATCTGGTACAGACACAAAGGATAGAATTTATTTTTTATTCACTCATGAGTTGTGGGCATCACTGGCTTGGCCAGCATTTATCGTCCATCCCTTGTTGCCCTTGAGAAGCTGGTGGTGAGCTGCATTCTTGAACTGCTGCAGTCCATGTGCTGTAGATAGACCCACTGTGTCATTGGGGAAGGAGTTCCAGGATTTTGACCAAGAGTCACTGCAGGATTGATGATATATTTCCAAGTCAGGATGGTGAGTGGCTTGGAGGAGAACTTGCAGGTGACAGTGTCACCATGTATGGCCTCCTGCTTTGCTATGACTATTCTATAAGGTTATTCCATGATATGGCTATCCTGCGACCTACTCTGTTAACTGTTGCAACAGATGCTGATGGGCTAATTTTTTTTTAGCTTTACCACAGACCACCAGAATAATCTCTTTCTTTAATGACTCTCCCTTTAAATTTCATTGATTGCACAATTCTTCACTCCGTCATTAATGTACTCCTGACACGGTCCCAATCTACATCTAAAAAATGCAAATAAGCAAATCACAGAAGTTTGGATAAGATCATTTGCATGTGATAGCATTCAAGTTCAGCAGGTAACGGGGAAGGCAAATGGAAGTCTGACCTTTATTTCAAAGTATATGTATGTCAAGATCCTTGCTAAAACTAGACGTGGCAAATTCAGGCCAACTGTGAACAGTCTTTGTGTCCTTATCTAAGGAAAGATAGTTTGGCATTAGAGGCAGTCTAGAGAACATTTATGAGGTTGATCACAACTATGAAGGGTTTTTCTTACACTGAGCGTTTGTTTAGATTGAACTTGTGCTTATTGGAGTTTAAAAGAGTGAAATAATACCTCATAATAATATACAAGATTCCTAGTGGTCAAGGTTGTTTCCCCTTTCAAGACAATCTAGAACTAGAAGGCATGATCTCGGAATAAGGAGTCACCCATATAAGATAGAGATGGAAAGAATTTATTTTTCTCTGAGAGTAATCAATCTGTAGAATTCTTTACTGCAGTTGGTTGAGTCATTAAGTATATTCAAGGCTGAGATAGATTTTTCATCAGAATCATAGAGATGTACAGCAAGAAACAGATCCTTTGGTCCAATTCATCCGTGCCAACAAGCTTTTCTAAATAAGTCTAGTCCCATTTGCCAGCATTAGGCCATGCCCCTCTAAACCCTTCCTATTCAGATACCGATCCAGATGCCTTTTAAACGTTGTTATTGTACCAGCCTCTCCAACATCCTCTGGTAGCTCATTCCATACATGCATCACCCTCTGCGCAAAAGAAGTTGCCCCTTAGGTCCCTTTTAAATCTCGTTTCCCCCAACCCCCTCACCTTAAACCTATGCCCTCTAGTTTTGGACTTCCCTATTGGGATAAGGCAGGAAAGTGGAGTTGAGGATTATCAGATCTGCCAAGATTTCATTGATTGGTGGAACAGATTTGATTGCTTGAGTGTCTGACTTCTGTTCTAATGTCTAATGGTCTTTATTTACAGTCTGCTCACCAATCAACTAGTAATAGCCATTCAGATCAAAACTAAGCCAAAAGCAGACAATCCCCCAGAATCCCTGCACAATTATTGTGAAGATACAATAAGATGGTTTTATTAAAATCAATATCCTCTTGCTTCTGCAGTTGTGGTTAGCTCAAATTAAAATTAATTTTGAGACTTTTTTGACCTTATTTTTAGTATTCCCCCACCATTCTATACATAAGCGTGCACTTTATTTACTGCAGATTATGGTGCAAGATTGAATTCCCAGAAGGTTTGTTTCAAGGGGTAAATATCACCAACAATCTTTCCTGGTCTTTCCATGTCAACACTACAGTCAAAAAAGCACGCCAATGTCTCTACTTCCTCAGAAGGCGAAAGAAATTCAGCATGTCCACAATGACTTGTACCAATTTTTACAGATGCATCATAGAAATCATCTGGATGCATCACAGTTTGGTACTGCAACTGCCCAAGACTGCAAAAAATGACAGGGAGTTGTGAAAGCAGCCCAGTTCTTCATGAAAACCAGCCTTCCTTCCAGTGACTCCGTCTATACTTGCTGCTGCCTTGGGAAAGCAGCCAAGACAATCAAAGATCCCTCCCACCCCAGTATACTCTCTTCCACCCTCTTCCATCGGGCAGAAGATACAAAAGTTTGAAAATGTACCAACAGATTCAGGTACAGCTTCTTTCCCGCTCTTATCAGGTATAAGTTGATGTGTTAGAGTTGATCTTTCTCTGCACCTTCTCTGTAGCTGAAACACTATATTCTGCATTACCCTGATGTACTTATATAAGGTAAGGTTTGTCTGGATAGTGCTCAAAACAATACTTTTCACTGTATCTCAGTACATGTGACAATAATAAATCAAATCAAAAACCTGAAATTAGAAATGTACAATATATACATATATATGATAAAATTAGTCATTCTGCTTCACAGAGTTGAGCAGTGATCATAATGAGTGAAGGCCTCTGACAGGGATATCCCAGCACTATCTAGGATGCGGAATCTTGAACCAAAGACTTTTCTGTAGAGGTCAGCAAGTCACTTTATGAAAATAAATGTCTTTTCAGTCTTGTGTCTCCCAATGTTGCAAATAAATATGCAAAGAAACATATCTGTTCAGGTGCCTTTGAATGTGGGTGGCTTTTATTATTTCAATTTAACAACATTTCTAAAAATCTCTTAATAAGTGAAAATGATTTTGTGTAAATAGTTGCCTATAAAAATTAGTGAATAAATGTATAAGATTTGTACCTATGCAACTCAATTTTTATCTGACAGTTAACCATTCTGTGCAAATCTTTAAGATAAACCCATTGGTTCCCTGTACAACACAGAACTGTTAAGTCAAAGGAAACTCCATTCTTTTATTTCATATTTATTTCCTTATAGTATTTAGTTAAGTAAGTGATGCACAATGAGTTTCACTTATAAAGAAACCTTATGAAAGAAAAATTAAAAATACAACAGGTATTGCTTGTAGAGTTAACAGTTACTATTGTCTACACGATTACAGAAACGGATGTAAAATGACTACCCAGATTTAGTTTGCAGATTGAAATTCCACAAAATAGGTGGAGAAAAGTCATTCTCTCCTAAAGAGAAACAAATGGCCTAGCTTCAAACCCTATTGAAATTGTGAGTCAATGTCAATTAATTCCAGAGATAAAATGCTTGTTTTATGCGAAGAGATTGAACAGTTTAAGGCTATATTCAGAGGTTAGAAGGATGAGAGGAAATCTAATTGAAGTGTATGAGATACTAAAGGGGATTGACAATGAGAGGTCAAAGTTTTAGGCTAAAGGATAACAGGTTTAAACAGAAATGAGGAGGAATTACTACTCACAAAAGGTTGTGTATCTGTGAAATTCATTACCCCACTGCGGTAGACATTGGGACACTGAATAAATGTAAGGAGGAAATAGACAATATTTTTAGTTAGAAATGGTTTAAAGGATTATGGTCAGCCGGTAAGTGGAGTTGAGGCTGAGATGATATCAGCCATGGTCATATTAAATGGCTAGGAAAGCTCAAGGGGTTAAATTGCCTAGTCCTGCTCCGAGATCTTATTTACCCCTGTTAAGTCATCAGGCATCATTTGTGTGAACAATGAGATCACTGATATTGGTCACCTGATAGAAACCAGATGCAATTTAAAATCAAATACTTTATCAACAGATCTTGAGCAGTCAGAAGGTCATCAGTCCTGGAGATAAAAGAGACTCAAAATGAAGCAATTCCTCCAGAAAAGAACCATGCCAGAAATTCACTGACAAGGCAGGGAAGTAGGTCTAATCTTTACCTGAAGATTTTCAGATTCAAGCCACATCATCATTATAGGAGCTTAACTGCATTCACCTGGAAAAATGTGTTATGAGAATGTCTTACACGGACTATTAAGTTGTAAATTTATCGGCTGGTCATGTTGAACACTCTTCAAAAGGAAGGATGTTTTTTGCTAAACAAAGGACACTGACTTGAAAAAGCTGTTAATTTGCCCCTGTGAAGTCAGATTCTATTTCTTGAAGATGTAAAGTCTACGTTGACCCCAATAGGGCCAGTATACCCTGGAAGTGCGAACAAATCTTTCCTACATCAACAAGATGAATTATTCAGGGGTTAATGGCGGGAACATTAAAACTTAATGAAATTAAGTGCCTAAATAGAAGCTATACAGGATATAAATTGATCCTCCATTTTCTTTGGAATAAACAGCTGACGTGGAGAGGAGTCATGTGGTACAAACTTTTGTGGATGGTGGAATTAGGATCTGGGCAGAGAACGATTCCTACTTTAGGGACTGGAATTTTCCATCCTCTGTAAATTAAGGATGTCCTGAACCGCATCTCCATTTCCCACACTTCTACCCTCAAATCCCCTCCCCCCAACTACCGTTAGGATACAGTCCCCTTAGTCCTGACATACCACCCCACCAACCTCCAAATCCAACGCATCGTCCTCTGATATTTCTGCCACCTACAATCAAACCCCACCACCAAAAAAGATATTTCCTTCCGCAGCCCTGTCCACTTTCTGCAGGGACCATTCATTCTGTGACTCCCTCATCAGTTCTACATTTCCCACCAACTTCTCCACTACGCCCGATACCTTTCCTTGCAACACCTGCCCCTACAGCTCCCCCCTCACACTTCCATCCAAGACTCCAAACAATCCTTTCAGATCTGGCAGAGATCACCTGCATTTCATCCAATCTGATCTATTGGATCCATTGCTCCTGATGTGGCCTCCTCTATATCGGGGAGACCATTGGCAGACTTGGGGATCGGTTCACAGAGCATCTATGCTCTGCATGCACCAACCAACCCGACCTTCCAGTTGCCTTCCATTTTAATGCCCTCTCCCACTCCCCTGGCAACATGTCCATCCTTGGCCTCCTCCTCAGAGTGAGACCAAATGTAAACTGGAGGAACAACACCTAATATTTCACCTTGGGAGCTTACAGCCCAATGGCCTCAAGATTGACTTCACCAGTTTCAAAACCCCTTCACCCCTAGCCTTATTCTATGTGCAAACCCTCCCTCCTCCTCGCCTCCCTGACCTGACCTAACCTGTCCATCTTTCTACTCCCCTATCTGCTCCACCCTTCCCACTGACGAATCACAATAACCTCCTCCCTGCATCCACCTATCATCATCCCACCTACCCTTCTCCCAGCCGCACCCCACCTCCCTCTATTTACTTCTGGATTTCACTGCCCTGCCCCAGTCCTGATGAAACTCTGACTTTCCTGCTCCTTGGATGCTGTCTGACCTGCTGTGCTTTTCCAGCTTCACATCTATTGAACAAAAACAGGTGTTGCTGGAAAAGCTCAGCAGGTCAGGCAACATTTGTGAAGAAAAAAATCAGAGTTAACGTTTTAGGTCTGGTGACCCTTCCTCAGAACCCTTTTGTTCCTGATTTACAGCATCCACAGTTCTTTTGGTTTTCACATCTATTGACTCTGGCTTCCAACAATTGCATTCCTTATTGTCTTCAAGTGTCTCAGCAGGGAACACATGAGCTGCTCTCTGCAACATTCCATCTACATCCTAAATTTTTTTTTACTGAGTAAACTATATCTCAAAGCAAAGACTTTCTATGAGAAACTGTTAGATTTTCTGTAAGGGGTGATTCCAAGAATACACCAGCCACAACTGATAAGCAACAGTCCCAGTGAAAACAGTGAATCTTTTGGACTTTATCTTTTTATCTACACCTGACTTAGCCAAGTATAACATCTCATTGTTGTACTTTTAATTTTACACATTTGGGGAACTTGTGATTGGGCACAAAAGTGGTAATTAGATTGTGTTTGTATATTTTTTAACAATTTAATTTTTTTACCTGAATGGGTTTAAGCAATAAAACTAATCTCTTAACTCTGGCCACCTGGATGACTTAATCTTTAAAAATTGCACACAGTCAAGTCCATACTAAATTGACAATTCAGCATCATTTTAAAATGTAAAATCTCTGCTGAAATCAGCTGGAGAGTGGGACAAGAAAAACATCAAGACAGAAGTGTACACCCTTCTGAATTCCTCACAGAAGTTTTCATCAGTGAATCAAAAGGGAAACCTTAGGTCTGCAATGTTTCCAACTTCTGTCTTGAAAAATTAGTATAATTGTATAATTTTGGAATTGTTAGACATCCAGGCGCATATGTATAAGTATCTTTTGTGAATGAATAAGTGGATGTTGTTGTGGTTACATTTCAGGTAACGACAAAGAAACATTTATTCTTTTGACTCAAACATACAAAAAGGCCCAATCTTGTTCCTTTCCGAATAAGTCACAGCTTACAAGGGGTTAAAACACGTCTTTAAAACATGTTTTTATGGTTAATTTTGAGGTTGAATAAGGTGTAAAAAAAATTCTATCATCTTTCCCTGTCCATAACATCTAGGATGCACTGCCTAAAGAGTTTCTCTTCACATTTATCAAAATGTACTTCAGAGCAGAGGCCAATGGTTTGTTTTGTTACAGAGATAGTAGGAACTGCCGATGCTGGAGAATCTGAGATAACAAGGTGTAGAGCTGGATGAACACAGCAGGCCAAGCAGCATCAGAGGAGCAGGAAAGCTGACGTTTCGGGTCAAGACC
>NC_063336.1:95239289-95268038 GCF_021869965.1 Rhincodon typus
ATAGTTTAGGTTAGGTGGGCTTCAGATTGGTTTCACAGGTCGGCGCATCATCGAGGGCCGAAGGGCCTGTACTGCGCTGTAATGATCTATGTTCTATGTTCTATGTTCTATGTTCTTTATTGACTGCCACCAGGGGAAAAATTGAATCTCAAAACATTACTCCTGGTATGTTCAAAAACCTCAGCTTCTTTAAGAAAAAATAGGCTGCAGCCTCCCTAACCATATTTTCCACCAAAATGTCTCCCTTTATAATAGAAAGTGCCAAAGCAAATGTGTCACGCTGTAAATTAATAGTGATGTTGTAATGGCTCTCCCTCCTCTTTTCAGTTGCATTGTAAAGAAACTCATATGTCCCATCTTTGTCTCCAAAATGTTAAGCAATTTGCTGTTTAACTAAATAATATGAAGATAATATATTATGCAAAAATAGTATGTGAATTCAATGTGAACTGAATAACATGCTAGACATAGTCCACCATCTAACCCTGCTTTAACTGAAGACTACACTTTGGTGGTGCACAATGTTTGTGCATGGGTTTGCCATTTCATTTTAACCTCAATTTTAACAAACATTTTCAGCCAGTCTCTTTTAACCAATACAGTATCACAAACAAAAACCATTGTGTTGGTGCTAATGCCTGTTATGGGAGGGTTGACAGCACAGTGATTCCACACATACAAATCGCATTTCCACTGTACACTTTAACCTGAAGTCCAATTTGGACAGCATAGTAATTAAAAAAAAGGCTCCAGTCTTTTCACCCCAGTAAATCTCTGACATTTCCTGTACAAAAGGTAAAATCGCACAACATTTTGATTATATTGGCACAATCATTTCGCTAAGGTAACTGTACCATAAGTAAAAGCAATGACTTTGACGTGAATGAAATGGAAGTCCTGAGCAGGCTACAGGGATCAAAAGAAATTAATCACTGGGGATAGGAAAGGGATTTACTCTGACAGTCAATATGATGGAATTATAGGGCACTAGGGAAGTAGCAGCAGCCTGGAAAACAGCTAATATGGTGCCTTTATTCAAAAAGATGACAAAGCAGACATAGACATCCATCGTTTTACTTTAATTATGTCAAAAAAAAATTCTTTTTGAAATAGTGTCTTTCATTACCTTGGGATTTCCCAAAGTGGTTTACAGCCATGTTTAGTCACTGTTGTAATGTCAGGAGTGTGGCAGCCAATTTAAACACAGCAAGATCCCACAAACAACAATCGTATAATGACCAGATGAAGAGCAACAGTAAGGTTGATTATGGGATAAGTGTTAGCTAGGATGCCAGGGAGAACTTGCTGACTTTTACTTTTAAAACAATCTCATGGGATCTTTTAAATCTACATAAGAGGCAGACAGGCATGGGTTTATCTCAACAAAAGGGTGGAATCTTGTGCTGTCTCCCATAGTGGGTTTGGTGGCAGAGGGAATATTTAATCAGGCTGAGGGAAGTGGTGGAGGCCTTACTTTCACTAAGGGAGATATGCTATGCAGGAAGCATGACAAGCAAGCATTGATGTATTGACTACCAGAGATTTCACAAGACATTCACTGAATGTGTGAGAGATCTTACATCAGGAGGTGATGGGCCTCTGATACTCAACCGCTGCTTTTGCTGTCAGCATCCTCTCTCCCCTCCCAGATAATCTCACAGTCCCACCCCATGATACCCATCCATTATCACTTATCTGTACTCGTGTGCTTCCTTGATCTGAATCCTTAGGTGAGTGTAGTATTGACAGTAGCCACCATTTCCTGGTAGTGCTGCTGAGCATAGAAGAGCAGCCAAACCACAGGAAAGTCCAATGCTGGGCCATTATGGGCATGAGTAGCACAAGTTGTGGGGAGCCTCCTCAAAAAGATGGAATGTGATGATATTGCTGCCTATTCAGCCAACGACTAATAAACCCACCCTCACCATCTCCACAGGTTTCTGCCAGGAGTCTCTGACAGCACAGCACTCCCTCAGTACTGCATTAGCATCAGCCTTATATTTTGTACTCTAGTCTCTAAAGTGAGATTTGAACGCAACCTCTTAACTCAGAGCAAGACTGCTGCCAGCGAGCATGGCTAATGCTAAAAATAATGGAATAGATTATCGGAAGTAAGATTTAGAATTATGTGGACAACAATAATTTAGCAAATTGCACTCTAATTGACTTCAATCCTCAGTATAGAACAATATTTGCATTTCTATAGTAAACATTTCAATTCACTTTATAAGAGTATTTATCAAACAAAACTTGTCAACAAACCACAAATGGAGATGTTAGGCTGAATGAGCAAATACCTGGCCAAAGAAATTAGGTTTTAAGGACTGTGTTTATGGAGAAGTGGCAATTAGAGGAATGGAAAGGTTTTGAAAAGGAATTGCAGAGCTTAAAGCAAAGTATTTGATGGCACGGCTGTCAATAGTGCCACAATTTCGCATGAATATAGGATGCACAAAAGGCCAGAACTAGAGGAGCATGGAGATCTCAGAGGATTGTCAGGAGGGGAGGTACAGAGATAGGGGGGGGATGAGAAAATGCTACAGAATAGGATGTAAATATTAAAATTAAAGAAGTACTGAGCATGGAGCCGATGTGAATCAATGAGCATTGGGTAAATGAACAGGACTTCATGTGTGAGCTGGGGTGACAGCAACACAGTTTTGGGTGAGTTGAAGCATATGAAAGATTAAAATAAGAAACCAGCCAAGAGAGCACTGAAATATTCGACTCCAGATTTAACAATGTTCCTGATACTGGTTTCAATTGAGGCAGGGAAAGAGATGAGTGATTTTATGGTGGCGAAAGGAAATCTTAGTAACAAGGTACATGTGAGAATTTAATCTCAGCATCGAGTAAGATGTGAAGGTTGCAAAGAGCATGGTTCAGCCTTAGGCATGGACCAGAAGAGGGATGGGACAGAATTTGCCACAGGGCTCAAAGACAAAGGCTTTAATTTGATGAATATTTAGTCGGAAGATCTAGGTCTGCTCATCCAGCACTGACTTTGGGGCAATCTGTGCGATAACTCAGGGGTAATGGAAAGGCCAGGAGGTGTAGTGGTAGGGTAGAGCTGGGTGCTATCAGTATAAAAGTGGAAGCCTATGTTTTTAGATGATGCTGCTAAGGGGACATCATACAGAAGAGAAATAGGAAGAAACAAAGATAGATCCCACGTTGATAGACTCTAAAGGTAATGGATTCAGTGTATGAAGGTTTGTAGGTGGATTTCTTACTTTGACTGGATCGTGAATAATGGATCAGGTAAGTGCTGCCCCACACAACGGAAAGTCACGAGAGAGATATTGGAGGAAGATGTGTTTTTGGGCTTGATGAAGTATGCAGATAAGCTGGGGAGGTGACAGTAGGCTCATAATCATCATTGATGGGTTCTATCAAGAATTCCCGAAAGTTTTTGACACGTTTCTGACAAAGTTCATGCACTAGACTCAAACCTACAGAGATTCAGTATGAATCCTCAAAATAGCACTGAAAGAGAAAACAACTGACGGGTAGTAAATGAGTCATTAGTGCAGGGGCTATGTCCAAGTGAGGAACTATTCAATGGTGTGCTCAGGATTTAATTCAGAAATTCAAAGTCACAAGATTTGCAGTGGACAAAAAAAGAGCTAATAACATAGGCATTGAATTTGGAGGAGGCAACTCAAAAATGACACAAGTGGTAATGTAAAATATTAACAGCTGCAGATGACGCTTAAATCAAACCAATGTAAAACAGTGTTCAATAAAGAAATAAATAATGTATAATAATGTGAAAGCCAAGGATGAAGTGAAAAGAGAGTGAGGAGTAAGAGCAGCATTACTGTTGGCCCAACAAGCAGTTTAACAATCAACAATGGTGAGCAACATAGTTCGAGCTTAGATGACTTTGTGAGCAACCATCTA
Organism: Rhincodon typus; assembly: GCF_021869965.1. Classification (NCBI taxonomy): domain Eukaryota; kingdom Metazoa; phylum Chordata; class Chondrichthyes; order Orectolobiformes; family Rhincodontidae; genus Rhincodon; species Rhincodon typus. The sequence goes on from NC_063336.1 coordinate 95,243,193, forward strand.
ATGCTATCGTTATACTGCACTTTGATCACAACATCTATTTCTGGATACTGAGGCACAAGGGTGACATTCAGGCATTTAGCTGCAGTACAGAGGTGACCTACCAGATGGTGTGAAAGATCTGAGCTATCAGACCACACTGTAGAAATCTGGGGTCCCCAGGCAAGGGGATACCTGGGAGATGACCTGATAACGACTACATGAATGGAAAAGATTAAAAAAAGGATAACTGGGGGTGTTAATTTTAAATGAAATTGAGAATGTAGGATAAGGGGAAACATTTTCAAGTTATTAAAAGTAAATTTAGAACTCTTGACATTAAACCTTTCAAGCAAACAGTGATCAACATGTGCTAAGACATCCGGAAAGAAACCGTATAGGTGAAAATTTGGGCTGTTTAGGAAACAATATCATTCTGCTGGATGATTGAGTTGAGAAGGCACAAACAGTGTTCTTTTCCATAATTTCAAAGTTTGGATTCTGACTTTGCTACTGGATGTCCCAAGGTGTTTTGTAGAAGGTGGCCAGTTAGTAGCCTTTTGGTGCCTCCATCCTGGATTGAAAATTCAGCCTTTTGTGTCCAGAAAGATGGAGTGTATGAAAATGGAAATTTCACGTGTATGGTCGATCCGTTTGAGTTCTGATCCAAATGGAACAGAAACTCTGAAGAAGGGTTTGAAACGTTAACTCTGCTTTCTCTTCACAGATGCTGCCAGACCTGCTGAGTTTCTCCAGTAATTTCTGCTTTTTTTGTTTGTTACAGATCTCCAGCACCCACAGTTTTGTTTTTAAATTTTATTTCATTTCTAATGCTACACCTAAGAAGTCTATAAGATATAGGAGTAGAATTAGACCAATCAGTCCATCAAGTCTGCTCCACCATTCAGTCATGGTTGATACGTTTCTCAACCCCATTTGCCTGCCTTCTTCCCATAACTCTTGGCTCCCCTTAATAATCAAGAACTTATCCAGCTCTGTCTTAAACACACACAATGACTTGGCCTCCACAGCCTTCTATGGTTGGAGTTCCACAGATTTACCACCCTCCAGGAAAAGAAATTGCTTCTCATTTCAGTTCTAAAGGATCATCCCATCATTCTGAGGCCCTCTGGTCCCAGGATACAAGAAGATAGAAAAGACACACAAACTAAACACCCACAAACTGACCGCTGGATCAGAAGAGCAAAATTTAGTTTCCATTAACATTGTCTTTCTAATTCTAATGAAAAAAAATGTAAATGTCAATGAGGAATTAATCCAATTTCTACTAATGAGATGGCAAAATCTCATGGATTGGTCACAAAATGTTGCATCACTGATTTAGATGCTTGTAAAAAAAGTGTACAGGGAATTAGAAATTTGGTGTAAATGCTCTCCAAAATTATTCTAAAAACATTCCATCAATCCCAGCAACATTAATTGAGCACAAAGTGCTACAGACTTTAAAAGAAAGATAACATGTATTGAATATGTCTTTAATGCCAACTTCTGTTGAGTTGTACAGGAAGATTTGAAGTACTAAAGACATTTTTGTGAGGCTTTGACAGTATTGATATGGCAATATACCTACAGTGTACTATTTTTAACGTGCAACACTAAATGATCACAGACTTTATATTCAGACCTAAAGGCTGAAGGCAGTTGCTAATGAAGTTCAATTTAACTCTTAGACAGGAGACAGAATGCTTGGGTTTGAGGTGATTCCCAAAAGAAACTCCCCAAGCATTTCAAAGCATGACAGCTGAAGCATGGTGAGCAATAAATTCCAAAATTAAATAGGGGGTCACCTTGTTCAAACTTCCTGGCAAATATCTAAGTCATTGCTTACGGCATGTGAACCAGACCATACATTGCAAGGATTGGCAGAGCTTTTGTGAGAATATTCAGAATTTAACAAACTTAGCACCAGCTTGTCCTTCGTGCTTGAAACCCGTGATGTTTAAAGGTTAGCAAATTAACTAAAAAAAACACTCATGATGGTTTTCTTGAATTTTAATGAATGATAGCATGATTTGGATGTAGCATAAAGGAATTTGGACATGAGATGGGCACAGAATTTGGATTTTGCCAAGATGACTTGCCTGGTTGAATGGCCTTCTGGTATGCAATTTGAAAATATAAAACAAAAAGATGACACAGGGTTGTCAGCACCTGTTGCATCAGAGTAATGGACTCGGTTTTCAGGCCAAAAGGTGAGAGATTAAAACTAAGGAATATTTGAATGGGCAATACTGCTAAGAGCATTTACAATGAAAATGGATGAATCAACACTCTAGATTGCTCTGTCCGGTCTCTTGCAAATGGAATAACTGACTTTACGAGAGCAATCACGGTTGAAAACTGGAAAGTGTTAGGAAATCAATCCAAAATAATCCTAACTTCATTCATAATTATTTGAAGGAAAAACAACCCCTACAGACTAATATAAAAAGAACAAGGCATTTCACGTGGTACTTTTATGTTGTGGTTTTAACTTATATACAAAGGTTATTTGAATATCCTATCTGTTTGGCATTGATTAACTGACTTCCAGGTTAGACTCTTGGAAAGTGTTATAGTCGCATGAAACCTTCCAAATACTTCTGTCTGAAGGTCAAACTTGATTATGACTGATAAGGCAGATGTTGGAAGTAATTAGACTGAAACAATCATTCTAACAAATTACACATGGAAATCAGTTTTTACTATAATTCATCTGCGCGGAACACATCCTTCACTGTTGCATGCAATCACATCCATCTAATGTAACTGCAGCATTTATAACCAAAATAATTCAGCCATTTGTCATAAAATTCTCTTCGTAAGTGGCTGCACAGTATGAGATGCCAAGACACTGCAGAATCATCAGGATTACTGAGCTTCAACACATTTGGCCTTGATCAACCAGATTTTCATAATCCTGCTGTTTATTTGACAGTGCCAGAAAATGCAAGTGTTTCCTCACAATTTGTCTAGTCTTACTATCTCAAGGACTGTAAAAATATCAAAAAAAATTCTATGCATTCATTTCACCTTGCACTCTCAAGAAGAATATCACTTCTGTCTATCATAATTGGACCATTATTGACGATAAGATATATAAACAGAAGTAGGCCATTCAGCCTATCGAGTCTACTCTGCTTCCAATGAGATCATGGTTGATCTGATAATCCTTAACTCCACTTTCCTGCCTTTTCCCCATGAACCTTACTGTTAAAAATCCGTCCATCTCAGCCTAACAATCTACCCTCAACAGCTCTCTGTGGTAAAGTATCCTGCAGAATGACTATCCTCGGAGTGAAGAAATTCCTCTTCATCTCTGTCTTAAATGGATGACTTCTTATTCTGAAATTATGCCTTCCAGTGCTAGACACACTCTCTGTCAAGGGGAAACAACCTCTCAGCATTGAAGAATTTTGTATCTTTCAATAAGATTGCCTCATATTCTTCTAAACTCCAATGAGTATAGGCCCAATCCTCTCAATCTCCCTTCATGAGAAAATCCATCCACACTCAGAATCAACCTAGTGAACATTCTCAGGACTGCCTCTAATCCCAGTACATCTTTCTTTAGATAAGGAGAACAAAACTGTTTACAGCAGTCTGCACACTGACTGATAGGTACACTTCCTGGTTTCAAGACCAGCAAAGTTTTGTTGCTAGGATGTGGTTAAAGTTGTTCTATAACTGAACAGAATAATCTTCTGTCATTTGCTTAACACTTTCACCATTTTGCAAAGCAGAGATTGAAAACTTCACCAAATGAAGAGTTTTTTCAAGGTATACATTTTTATTTTCAGGAACCCGTGAGAATGTTGCTGTAGTGATTGGAAAGAGGGCCAGGTGAATTTCATTGACTATGAAATCCTAGATTGGGGTTGTTAACCTGGGCCAATGAGGGAGCCCTGGCTGACAGATATAAACAGAAGAATCAGAGCATCCCCTCATTCTAAGCCGACTTTCCACTTTATTTCCATTCACATTATCTTACAAAGGTTTCTGAGGTTCGCATTAGTTCAGTCCAAAGAGAAGGGTCCTTATAAAGTGAGCTCAGTAACATATGGTTTAGAGCAGCTAGGAAGGCAGGGCTTCAGTTTTCATATAGAACCAGCTGCATGGATATTTTTACCTTGAGTGAGTGGAGAAAATCTATAAAATTTGATCTCATGTGATATAATTGCAGGTCTTGCAAATGATAACAAGGCACAGTACTGCCATTATGATCTCAGCAACAATGAAGTGGTGAAACGTTTCCATTATGGACAATCTACTGCTGAATATCAGGAGGAACGAAACCCTGTGCTAATATTTACTTCTTAGGTGCTCAGAACCATCATTTTGATATGAAATGATGTTCAATAAGACTTCAACATTTCTGTAGTCAATCAAAAGCAGAAAGGGCTGTAAATGCTGAGCAAATGCCATGGCATTTTGGTTGGCATCAGAACTGAATTGGAGAGACTTCAATAGAAAATTAATATAGCATTTAAAGAGTGAATAGTAGGGAAAGACATAAATATTTTCCTTGTTTTTGTTTTAATCTGAAGTCTGATTTAGACACGATAGTCTTTCTACAGAAACATTCTGACCAATAAGACCAGATTTCCCTGCAAATTGCACAGTGAATGCTAAGTGTGAAGGCAAGGAGAAGAACTTTGTTACCTACGATATCTTGATATAGGTGGAGTGGACAATATCACCCTAATATGTTTTTTGGCAGACAGGATTGGGTTCAATGCTGTTTTTAATTGGGTGAAGTGTAAAAACAGCATTGAACTGATTCTGAGCCATTCTGTTTTTTACTTCACAAATGCTGACAGATCTCCTGAGTTTCTACACATATTTTGCTTTTATTACAAGGCCAATGTTGGTATGAGGAGAAGGGAGAGGGGAGAGGGGGATGTCAGAAGTACTAAATTATAAGAGTTTGTGGGAAGCAGGATGTGAGAAGGGGGATTAGGTATGAGGATGCAGCCTTCTATCATTTTATCCTTGCTGCAAGGCATGGCTTTGGGTATTGGCTGATCCAAAGATGGTGCAGCACCATCTTCTCAGTTGAGATAATAGCTGTGCCTCATCTATGCCGCCTCCTGTAATGTGCCAGCTTATCCTGAATGACAAGGGGAAGCATGTCAGTGGAACTATACGGTTGTCATAGTTGCATACTGGTAGAGTGCATATTACCCTTGACCTCTGGTTACTAGACTAATGACAATATCACCGTTTTGAACTTTGCAGCAGTAAATGTGTGAGTGTGGGTTGGAGCAAAGACTGAGTCTTGTTTGATCAAAATTGTCAGTAGGTGAGGAATGGGAATGTGGTTAATAGTGGCTGAGATGTGTGGTGCAATTTTTGGGATATGCCATTTGATGATACATTCACTGACCCTAATCACAGCTTTTTGTGATACTGTGGCCAACTCCCTCAGACTTGATTCCAGACATTTCCCTCCATGCCTATTTGGTTCCAAAGCCTTTTGAATGTGTTTTTTTTTCTGGAGAGTGTCCTGTCCCTCTGTGAATAGAACACATCTGCTCCCCTGTCCATTCTTGATCAAGGCATCGAATAGAATATAGTAGATCTAGGAGCCCGTTCTCTTCCATGTCGTGCCCCATCATTGCATGTTTTAACATGTCAGCATGAGTTCCACACTGACTTCCAGCATCCAATGCATTCTGCTTTTCTGAAGTGCTGGCACAGATTTAACCATCTCACCACTATTCACGTGTGTAACTATTCAATAGTGTGGTTATAGCATGGAAACAATGCATGCGAGATCTTTGTGCATCATGATTCCATGCCTGTCTTTGAATATTAGCCTCCTGAAATTGATAATTATTCCAAGAGGGAGAAGGGGAGAGTCACCAAACGAGGTTTTAAAGATCTTAAAAGTGATCAGAAATGAATTGTAAACTGGATGAAACTTTAATGGTAAACCTATGGTCAAACAATGGGAAGTATTCATAGAAGGTATTGGTACAATACAATGGGAGTGCATAATCTTAAAGGCAAAAGTTTCACTTGTGCTGTTAAGCAATGGCAGTGAACAGATGTGGCATGAGACAGTATCAAATTAAAAGAAACTAACTTAGAGAAATACGAGGAAAAAAAGAAATTGACAGACTGGAGACAGAAATAAAAACAAGTGGTACACATAAAGTAATAAGAGTGGTTAAAATGTGCAAGGAATATCAAGTCTAACACAAGCTTTTTCTAAATATAATAAGAAATGAATTGTGGCAGGGCAATATAGGTCTGTTAAAGACAGGTGGGGGTAAGAATATAACTGCTCTGTGGTATTTCCCTATTTCTGAGCCAAGAGGCCTGGGTTTAAATTCCACCTGCTCCAGAAGTGTGTACTAACATCTCTGAATAGGTTGGTTAGGAGAATTCTATAATGGATTAGAATGAAATATCAGATTTACTAAATGCAGTCGGGGAATCTCTTGTCACAGTAGATGAAATTTAAAAAGAAACACTAGCAGTAAGTGATAACCTAAAAATAAGTCAAGTGGAACAACTTAGTGCATTCATTATAAGTAAAGTAAATGGTAATGTAGAAAATAATGGGATTGGTCATAATTATGCAAAGCTTTCAAAATTCTTAAATTATGCCTTTGAGACTTTGCACTTGGAAATTGCAAATCTCAATCCATTACTTAAGAAGGGATTGATAAGGAAACTAGGAAATTACAGGCCTGCCTCTTCAAAATTAGTTGTGGGGAAGTTATAGGGATTAGTCATTGGGAATAGATTGATTGTTCACTTGAACAAACGTGAGCTGGTCAGAAAAAAACTCAACGTGAATTTCTGAAGGGTATGTTATGATTGATTAATTAGGTTGAAATCTTTGAAGCCTGAAAACTGAAAACTTGTGAAGAAGCTCATTTTAAAAAAATCCAGCACATATATACTGCATGAGATTAAATTATTTTGCCAAGGGATGGAACTGTGTCCCTTGGTCACCAAGTGAGTGAACCAGAAAAATAGGCTATAAATATGAAGATCGCACTGCACAATGAGGGACTGCAATAGATCAACACGCCAGGATTGATGGCTGAGGATCAGTAGGATCCTAGCAAGGTGTGGACACTCCTAGAAGATAAACTCAAAGTAAAGGGCGATTTCCAAATCCATTGGTTAAAGCTGATGACACATTGGCATTTACGAAGTAAGTCCATTAACAATTTGTTGCAAGGTGCTAAAATAAAGCCCAAGAGAGTGTCATCTTAGATATTTAAATGTTAAAATGGATTTTGGAACTAATGGTAATGAAGGATCAAAAGTATGCCAAGTCTTGTGGCAATGTGGCTTGATTCTCATAATTTGTAATTTTCATGTATCATTGACTATATAAAACATATGGCTTGCATGGACATTGGGCTAGGCAATGTAGGAGGTCAGAAGCTCAGAAAAGGCATCTGAAACTGGTGATGAACCACACACAGAGTCTAAGAGTGCAAGGCACAATGCCAATCACAATGAAGGATATTCCAATACACAATAGAAGCCTAAGATGATACATAATGTTGGTGAGGAAGTGAAACATGAAGAGGATCTAAACAAGAATCAGATTCAGCTACCAATTGAACAGGCATTCTAGCTTCCCAGAAAGAAAAAAAATAGCTGTTAAACTGATAAATGAGATATATTGGTCTGACTAGTCAGATCAGTCAGACCATTAAGTCTCAGTAAAAAACAGCTAATACTGGTAAATGAGGCATACTGGCAATAACACATGAAAATGGCTGACCAGTAATAGACTAGTCAGATAAGTATGCTAAATATGACATCTGCTACTGAGACTGAAAACGTAGATCAGTAAGCAGACCAACGTTACAAAGATCTCCATTGGTGATGCTGTTGAGGTTTGTAGATTCAGGGGAGTTCAATCTTTATGTACATTTTGCATTGAGTGCACCTTAGACACCTATCACCATATACTGGGGCTTACAGCAATGTCTCAGGACAGCAGTAGATGGCAGTGTTACCAAAATGCCCTCAATAACCCCCAGATTATGGGACTATCACAATCCCAGCATGGATCCTTACATGCAGCCTAGTGCATTGTTTATATACCTCTCGCGTGGGCCCGCTATCATTTCCCATGGCTTCTGAGCAGTGTGTTAGCATAGACACATCACTAAGAGTGTGACAATATTTGCATAATATTTGTGGGGAATTCCTCACACAGTTTAGAAGTCACTAACTTGAAGTCAATGTTGACAGATCTACTCTTTTCAATTATGAGCTATACAACTGACCTATTTATATTTTGTCATGTTTGAGTCAGGAATCTGTAGGTCCATATTATAAAGCTTTTAGAAATAGAGCGTTCACTTCAGGCACAGCAAGAATAATCTGACAGCTCTCAGGCATTCACTCTGCTACCTTACTAGACAGAAGGTTGGCCGTTTTGCTCAGTATACACTTTTTAGCAAACAATATACATGAAGAAAGCATTTTTGTTGACATTACAAAGAGGGAAATATAGGTTTTATACATGTATAGTTTGGGAAAGAAATAGCTCAGTGTGTAGCAATGATAAATGAAAAATATGTAAAAACACAAGTATAGAAAACCACACACATTTCATAATCCAGTCACTGGTCAAAATTATACTCATGATTATCACATATATCCTTTTATCTGATCTCAAGGGAGACTGAAAAATTGCCAGAGCTATTTAGATTATAGGCAATACACGCACTTCAGTCAAAGGCATATCCATTAAACGCTTTTGGAAAAATAATCTGAATAAATATTTGATTTGAGTTCTGTTAATAGTTTAGCTGATTGAGCAGCAAGGTCACAAGTGCCACCTGATTTCACCTGGGTAATGGCAGAGTACAAATGAGTAACTTAATTTAGGATAGGATAAAATGCATGAATTTCTGTTCTTGTCCATCCCTCACGTTGGAAAATGGACAGGGATTATGTAACAGACTGAAGGAAGTAATATTGACCACAACTCTCAGTCAATTAGCTTGCTGGCACTCATCAGCTGATCTCACAGTTAATTGGAGAAGGGATAGAAAGGAGATCAGTAGCTACAGAACAGCACTCCCTCCCCCAGACAAAGGAGAAAGGAGAAGGAAGGATAATTGTGGATAAGCTGGAGGAGAATTACCTGACAAGGGCTTTTTTTTCAATTTTTGAAACATTTTCTAAATATTTGGCTATTTTAAACCTTAATCCCACCCCTCCGCATATCAATTATGATATTAATGTCACAGAAACTCATTTTCCTAGTGACGGCTAATTTGTTACACATGGGATAAAATATTTAAAATGGTAGGCTCATAGTTTAGCACATATTTGGGAGGAGAAATTGTTATTGGTAAATAAGGAGAGTATTCTATGGATACCAAAAGTCAGGGGGTTTATTCCCCATTTGCCAGTACATTATATTTTCAATCTCTTACTTGGAACACACATTTATTTCATAATCTCAAAATAAAAAACTGTTGCCTAAAGCCGCCACTGTGATATTGATTTTCAATGTTAAACATGTTATACTTCCTTGTCAGAATATCACCTGTCAGTAATTAAACAAGCTGGTCAACTAGCCCCCAGAGAATGTCCACAAAGCTTTCTGAATCAATATTTCATTTACTATTCTTTTTCTGAGTAACATTAAAAATGACTTTAGACCAAATTAATAGAAAGCAATATTGTGTATGTCACAATAAGCTGAGCAGATTTAACAATGAGCTGTCTTTTTAATGCATTTATTAAAGAGTTTACTGAAAGTCTACACCATCTTTTGAAAGCATAAGCATGAGATTTTTTTCCCCGCAACTGAGATTTGTGAGCTGCATTTGGAATTTTTAACCTGAGCACTTGCAACGTGAATTCCAGGATAATTGAACACTGTTCAGTTACTGGTCTGACAGAATATTCCAGTGGTTTCTCTTCAAAAGCTTTTCAAATTTATTTCAAGAAAAGCTGAGGACAAACTTTAAATTCTTTCCTCAAATGAAGTTTTTGTTGAGTACTATTTTTAAACAGTGAGACTGTGTGTATCTAAAAAACGAGACTATTGATTATACCATCTTCGGATCAGTTTGTTTTATGTTGTATATGACTTCTTTGGTAGTTATGGAACGATTCTGGAGTTTGATATCATTCAGAATTGATTTCAGGGTGTAGCAGACCTGGGATTGATGGAGCTGAGAAACAAGGAGGCAGGGGGAACCTTTTTTCTTACTCTAAGAGAGATATTTTTTACCTGTTGAGATTCAAAATAAAATTAAATTTTGAACTAAGCGGCTTCTAATTGTCACTTCTTATTACCATCTGTATGGTGACAGTTAGAAAATATAAACATGCTAATTACTAAGAGCTGTCAGCCACAGAAACAGGGACAAACAGTGCTTTTCCTTATTTAGTTTCTCCTTCAGATTAAAAGTCAACATGTTGTATTTTGAGTACCTACAACTGTTTGAATCATGCTTCTTCCTGCTGACTGCCCCTTTGAATCTGCCAATGAGACAAACTTCAAATTAACCCTATTTATTTCCAGTTTCAGTTCCAGTTTCCTTTCCTCAGCAGTGCAAGAGAACAAGAACATAGAGAACATAGAACAGTACAGCACAGTACAGGCCCTTCGGCCCACGATGTTGTGCTGACCTATTATCCTACTAAGATCAATCTACCCTGCATACGCTACATTTTACTATCCTCTATGTGCCTATCCAAGAGTCGCTTAAAAGTCTTTAAAGTATCTGACTCCACTACCACCGCTGGCAGCACATTCCACACGCCCACCACTCTCTGTGTGAAGAACCTACCTCTGACATCTCCCCTGTACCTTCCTCCAATCACATTAAAATTATGCTTCCTTGTAATAGTCATTTCCGCCCTGTGAAAAAGTCCTGACTATCCACTCTATCTATGCCTCTTATCATCTTGTAAACCTCTATCAAATCACCTCTCATCCTTCTGCGCTCCAATGAATAAAGCCCTAGCTCTCTCAACCTTTCCTGATAAGACCTGTCCTCCAGTCCAGGCAGCATCCTGGTAAATCTCCTCTGCACTCTCTCTAAAGCTTCCACATCTTTCCTATAATGAGGTGACCAGAACTGAAAACCATATTCCAAGTGTGGTCTAACCAGAGTTTTATAGAGCTGCAGCATAACCTCATGGCTCTTAAACTCAATTCCCTGCCAATGAAAGCCAACACACCAGATGCCTTCTTTACAACCCTGTCAACTTGGGTCGCAACTTTGAGGGATCTATGGACGTGGACCCCTCTGTTCCTCCACACTGCCAAGAATCCTGCCATTAACCCTGTATTCTGAATTCAAATTTGACCTTCCAAAATGAATCACTTCACACTTTTCTTGGTTGAATTCCATCTGCCACTTCTTTGCCCAGCTCTGCATCCTGTCAATGTCCCGTTGCAACCTACAACAGCCCTCCACGCCGTCCACAACTCCACCAACCTTTGTGTCATCGGCAAACTTACTAACCCACCCTTCCACTTCCTCATCCAAGTCATTTATAAAGCTCACAAAGAGCAGAGGTCCCAGAACAGATCCCTGCGGAACACCACTGATCACTGAGCTCCAGGCTGAATACTGTCCATCTACTACCACCCTCTGTCTTCTATTAGTCAGCCAGTTTTGTATCCAGACTGCCAAATTTCCCTGAATCCATGCCACCTTACATTCTGAATGAGCCTACCATGTGGAACCTTATCGAATGCTTTGCTAAAATCCATATACACCACATCCACTGCTCTACCTTCATCGATGTGTTTTGTCACATCCTCAAAGAATTCAATAAGGCTTGTCAGGCATGACCTGCCCCTCACAAAGCCATGCTGAATATTTCTAATCAAACAGTGATTTTCTGAATAATCATAAATACTATCTCTCAGAATCCTCTCCAATAATTTGCCCACTGCAGAAGTAAGACTGACTGATGTGTAATTTCCAGGATTATCCCTATTCCCTTTCTTGAACAAGGGAATCACATTTGCCACCCTCCAATCTCCTGGTACTACTCCAGTGGATAGTGAGGACACGAAGATCATTGCCAAAGGGGCAGCAATCTCTTCTATCGCTTCCTGTAGTAGCCTTGGGTATATCCCATCTGGCCCAGGGGACTTATCTATCCGCATGTTTTTCAAAATTTCTGACACATCCTCCTTCTTAACAACAACCTGTTCGAGCATATCTGCCTGTTTCATGCTGTCCTCACAAACGTCAAGGTCTCTCTCACTAGTGAATACTGAAGCAAAGTATTCATTAAGGACCTCCCCTACCTCCTCTGACTCCACACACAAGTTCCCTCCACTGTCCCTGATTGGGCCTACCCTCACTCTGGCCATGCTCTTGTTCCTCACATAAGTATAGAAAGCCTTGGGGTTTTCCTTGATCCTACCCGCCAAGGTTTTCTCATACCCCCTTCTAGCTCTCCTAAGTCCATTCTTCAGTTCCTTCCTGGCTACCTTGTAGATCTCTAGAGCCCTGTCTGATCGTTGCTTCCTCAACCTTAAGTAAGCTTCCTTCTTCCTCTTGACTAGGTGTTCCACATGTCTTATCATCCAAGGTTCCTTCACCTTACCATCCTTTCCTTGCCTCAGTCAGACAGACCTATCCAGTACCTGTAGCAACTGCTCCCGAACCAACCTCCACATTTTTATCGTGCATTTCCCCGAGAACATCTGATGCCAATTGGTGCTCTGTAGTTCTTGCTTAACAGCATTACATTTCCCCCTCCCCCAATTAAATACTTTCCCATACCGTCTGCTTCTATCCCTCTCCATGACTATAGTAAAGGTCAGGGAGTTGTGATCATTATCACCGAAATGCTCTCCCACTGAGAGATCCGACACCTGACCAGGTTCATTGCCAAGCACCAAATCCAATATGGCCTCCCCTCTAGTTGGCCTATCTACACATTGAGTCAGAAATCCTTCCTGGACACACCTGACAAAATCTGCTCCATCCAAACTATTTGCACTTAGGAGGATCCAGTCTATATTAGGGAAGTTGAAGTCGCCCATGACAACAACCCTATTACTTCTGCACCTTTCCAAAATCTGTCTCCCAATCTGTTCCTCAGTATCTCTGTTGCTATTGGGGGATCTTTAGAAAACTCCAAATAAAGTGACTGCTCCTTTCCTGTTTCTGATTTCCACCCATACTGACTCAGTGGAGAAACCCTCCTCCACGACCTCCCTTTCTGCAGCTGTGATACCATCCCTGATTAGCAATGCCACTCCCCCATCTCTTTTACCTCCCTCCCTATTTCTATTGAAACATCTATACTCCGGAACATCCAACAACCACTCCTGCCACTGAAGAATGTGCATTGTCAATCAGGAAAATCAAGATCCGAGGTCCCTTTGCCTCCCTGTATCCTAGAGCAGAGTTTCGGATGAGCTGGTGTTTTTGAAGGGTGAAGGATAGAGAGCTGGCTAAGATGGCATTGAAATAGTCAAGTCGCAAATCTAACATTGGCCAGAGTCATACAATTTAATTTCAAAGCAGCACATTCTTAAAAAAAAATTGATTTAATGACTGTAAATCAATGACCTTGGTGTTTATCTTGACATTACAAACACATCCCTCAACAGCTAAATATAATGCACCATAGGATGTCTGATAACAAAGCATCCAAAAAAAATCATTTAAAAGTGCACATTTAATAATGCTGGGGCATTTCATTCGCTGTTAACTGAACAGAAGCAGCAATATAGCAGTGAGTTGTTTCATTGAGGAAAGGAAGACAAAAAGGATAACAGGCAGCACATAGTTCAATTCAATGGATCCCTCATGTTATCCATTGAGGAAGGTTTGGCAGCCAGAAATCAAAACATGGCTTACAAGTTACTGCACCAACACAGATGAAAAGCACTGAATGCCTTAGAGTATTATAAAGGGATTCTTGAAGGTATGATTTCTTCGGATGTTTTATACCTTTAATTCTATTTCACTTTGATTTTTCTGACTGCAATGCACAATCTTCAATAACAAGCCTTTAAAGATTAAGGCTGATAGCAAAAGCAGGAGAATCAAAAGCTTAAGACTGCTGGGCCCTTATTACAAATTTTGTTTTAAATTAATGATCAATAATTTGTCTAACTTATTTGTACCTTGTAAGTAGCAAGAGTTAAAGTGTACACCTCATAAGTTCAACCAAATGAATGAATGCTATTCAGGATTTCATTTGATCAGAGGCCAGATATTGCAGATAACACCAGATTTGAAGTGAGGTGGCATTACTAAATAAGGAGGATGAAATAAGTTCTCTCTCAGCACCCCAGTGGGCTACTGCTCTTTCTCCATTTTCCACAGTACAATACCTCACCTATGGACAATTACCTACAGACATTCAGATCATTTGCAGAACAGATGAGAAACTGTTAAGCCTACACAACCTTCAATCCAAAAAGTAAAGCAATTCAACATCAGTCATTGACCTTTCGTATAGAGATCAAATCGGTGTGTACATGTGCTCACTCAGACACTGAGGTTAGGGTCATTGTTCACAAAACATCCAGAAAAAAAATTTTCTTCCAAGTAGCTCCCAGTAAAACATTGTTAATTAAGATAAATGGTGAGATCCTGGAAAATATGAACCATCTTTCTGTACCTTGGGAACCTCCACTTAACACAGGCAGCATAGATGATGAAATTCATCACTGGGGAGGTAGTAGTTTAGTGGTGAAGTCACTGGGCTAGTAATATAGAACCCCATGCTACATTTCTAGGGACATGGGTTTGAATCCCACCATGGCAGATGCTATGCAATAAATGTCTGGAACTGAAAGAAAAAAACTAGCCTAATGGTGACTACGTAAAATTTGTCAATTTTTCATAAAATCCAATCTGGTTCAATCGTAATTTTCAAGATGGAAATCTGCTATCTTTACCTGGTCTCATCCATATGTGACTCCAGACCCATAACAATGCGATTGGCTCTTAACTGCCTGTCTGGACAATAAATGCTGGCCTATCCAATGTGCCCACATCCCATGTGAGAATAATATCAGCAAAAAGAAGAAACACCTCTCAAGAGCCAACTCAGGCTTTGACTGACTGAGGAAAAGAGAATTTGAGGACCAGGACTAGAGACTAAGGTCATGTTTTACCATGCAACAGTTACCACTGTGCTGTATATGATTGGAAAATCTACAGCAGACACCTCAAAGCACTGTGGGATTACCGCCAGTCAGTAAATAAAACAGCTTTGCTCGGCATGATATGTTATTCATGCGTCTGACACCAGATTGCTCTACTCAGATTTCATTTTGTACAGAAGACTCTGGGGAGGACAGTGGAGATGCTTAAGGGGTGTGCTCAAAGGACCATGAAGAGGTCAAACATCTCAATGATTCATGGACAGACTCTGCAGAATGCACATTGGACTTCTCAGCCATCAAACCAGAATGTAGGTAATTATCTTAATGAAGAAGAGGGATACAGCTAGCTGAGCCCAAGGAACTGAGCAGCTATATATACTCCAGAGAGATTGGGGCAGTGAAAAACCTTCAGTAAAAGACGCAGGGGAGGAAGTTAGTATGATACCTTTCCCTCGTGACTTACTTCACTTTAGATACAGCAATGAGTCTGCCACAATGTTGCGACAATAATATTATAATTATAAGATCATAAAAGGTAGGAAGGGGGAATAGTCCATCCTCGAGCCAGCTCTACTACTCATTAAGACTATGATTGATCATTCGTCTTAACCATCTCCCAACATCAAGTATACCAAAGAACACTGAAGGAGAGACACGCTGAATTTGTTTATTCACATTATAATGAGATCTCAAAGTGTCCATGCCAAGAATTTACAATCCCTTTTTTTTTCACTGAATCCACTTTTGGAGATTCATTCTCAATTTGCAGATTGCTCTTTAATAAGTATTAATATGGGTGAAATAAAAACTCAACAGCAGCTTAAAATGGGAAATAACAAATTGGCAGCCCATTTCACACAACAAAACGTAGTGTAAGGTGAATTATTGATTGATTATTAACTATTCCCACTACTCTCAAAGGCCAGTCCTGTCCTTGCATTTTTGCATAAAACTGGAGGATTTTATTTTCTTGGCTAACATGGCATAATGCTTAATACTGGAAGTAACATAAATAGCACAATACTAGTGCTCAACAACTGAATAAAACTGAACTGAAATGAACACTTGATGACTCACCCTCATCTTAGTGATCAGGTTGAGGCCATTTTCTTGTGCACATTTATTGAAGATTTTTGAGTATTTCAGTCACAAATGTATTCAAAAAGCTTCCATACTTGTTTTCAATACAAAGAAGGGAAGACAGACCCATTTTACACAGCTACATCAAGGCACAAATAGACAAATATTTCAATAGCTCAAAGGCATATAGGCCTAATTTACAACACAGCAGGCCATTCAGCCCATTGTGTCTATACTGATCAATAAAGATCTAACTACAATAATCTAATTTTTCAGCTCATGACCTATACCTCAAACGACTACCTAAATATACTTAAATGTTACAATAGTTTTTGATTTAACCAATCTTTCAGGCAGTGAATTCCAGACTCAAAGCATTCTCAACTCTTCTCAGCATTCTACTCCTTACCTTAAATCAATGACCCTGGTTATTCATCCCTCTACTGATGTAAAATGTCCCTTCCTGTCCATTCTATCTCAGCCTCATATTATTGTATATATTTCTATACATTCTCTTTCAACCTTTGCTATTCCAAGTAAAGCAATCCCAACAATCCAATCTTTCCTCACAGTTCAGACTCTCCCAATCAGCATCCAGGTAAATCTCCTCTGCATCCTCTCTACTGCAATTACATCCTTCCCACAATATGGTAACCAGAAGTACATGGTGTAATGCAGGTGTGGTCTAACCAGCATCTTACATATTCAAACACAGTCTCCCTGCTCTTGTATTTTATATCTTGCCAATAAAGGCAAGTATCCCTATGTGCCTTCTTAACCACCTTTTCCACCTTATCTACTTCTCCTGCCACCTTCAGGGATTTGTGTATATGCACAGCAAGGTCCTCTGATCTTCAGTACTTTCTGGGGTCCTACCATTCATGGTGTAATCGTTTGTCTTGTTAGCCCTTCCCAAGTGCATTATCACTCACTTTCCCAGATTCATCTCATCCAGCCTGCAGATTTATCCACTTTTAAGGCTATTAAATCAGCCAGTACTCCTCTCTCTTTACATAATTTCTTCTAATATTTCACAGTCCTCCACAGATGTCTGTACAATGTCACCCTTTTTGATTATGAAGATCGATGCAAAGTGTTTATGGAGGACTGTGTCCATGTCTACCACATTCACATACAGATTACCTCTATAGTCCCTAATGGGCCTGACTATTTCCCCAGTTATTCTCTTGATTTTTATATATTTTTAAAAACCCTTTGAGTTTCCCTTTATTCTCCCAATGCTTTTTCATTCATGATCTTAGCTTTCCCAACTTCCTTTCAAAGACACCCTGCTCCCCTCTGCACTTTGCATACTTCTCTCAGAACTCAGTCTTTGAGATAAGCTTCTTTTCTTCATTTCTGAGTCCTAACCTTTATGTCCCTTGACATCTGAGGTTCTCCGGTTTTGGTCCCACCCTTTGTCCTCACAGGAACATATTTTCCTTGTATTCTTGCTACTTCCTCCTTCAATGCCTCCCACTGATCTGACAGCTTTACCTCCAAGCACCTGCTTCCTGTTCAAGTAGGACAAATCATACCTATCTTAGCACTTTTATTCCCAGCCGATCTTTATTCTTTTCCATAACTACCCTAAATCTAAATGAGTTATGGTCACCATCTCCAAAATTCTCCCCTACTACTAAGCCTTCCATCTGCTTGGGCTCATTTACAAACGCTAAGTTCGGAACTGCCCTCTCATTTGCTGGACTTTCTACATACTGGCTAAAATTAAGAATTTTGCTCCCTCCCTACCTTCATACTTTGCTAACCCAGTTACTATTTAGGTAGTTAAAATCCTCCACTAATACTACCTGATTATTTTTATACATCTCTGAAATTTGATTACATATTTTGATCCTCTATCCCTCCCTGTCTGTTTGCGGGCTGGTTGTATTTTTATGCTTAATTGCTATCTATATGACCTCATTCAATGATCCTTCCATGACATGATCCCTCTTGATTACTGTAAATGATCTTCTTTTATTTGTTCATGGAACATTGGCGTTGCTTGTTAAACCAGAGCTGATTGCACATCATTAATTGCTAAGAGGGCAGATAAGAGTCAGCCACATGTAGCAGTTACATGCCTGGCAGACCAGGTAAGAATGGCAGATTTCCTTCCCTGAGCAACATTAATAATTCAGATGAGATTTTACAATTAATTGTTGATAATTATAAAGTCATCACTAGGCTAACTTTTAATTCCAGATATTTATTGAATTTCATTTGTCATGGTGGAATTTGAATCCATGTCTCCAGAACATTTGCCTGGGGTTCTGGATTATGAGGCCAGTGACATTATCGCAGGAACAATCTGGAGTTTACTAATTTTGAAGTCCATTCCATGATGTCTTTGATCGTGGCATCTGGGAGGCAACATACCATTCTTGAAACATGTCTGCGGCCACAGAAGTGCCTCTCTACTCCCCTCACTAACAAACTGCCTATCACTATTGCCCTTCCATACTTCTCCCTGTGCAGCTGGACCACGCACAGTTCCATGCCTTAGCTCTGACTGGCTTCCTCAGAGGAACCGTAACTCTTACTGTTTTCCAAGGCCAACACACTGTTTGCAAGCAAGATGCATTTGGGGGATTGTCTCGTTACCTTCCTGGTCCCCTTCTTCTTTCTGGCGGATCCTTCTCTGTCTGCACTTCATTAAGCTGCAGGATCACCACTTCTTGAAATGTGCTATTCATAAACCTCTCAGCCTGGTGAATGTATGGAGCTCAAAGCTCCAAAATCTGGAGCTTATGATGCTCCAGCCGGAGGTATTTCCTGCACTTGGTCATCCAGACTGCCAGCACTGTCTAGGATTTCCCACATAGTGCAGGATGTCCAAATTCTGGGCCTGAGCTCCCCGGACTAACTAAACTAAACTAATCTTAACAGAATATGGACCCTTGCTTTTACTTTACCCTTACACCTACTTAAGTATTGACGAGAAAAGTCTTCTTGTTTATGTCAGATGAACAACCACAATCCCTTAATTCTGATACTAAGTAAAAACAGCTAGTTTTGAAGTTTTAAAATATTAATTATTTGTGTGAAGTTTTTAAAGTTATAGTTATGGCCTTAACTTAAATCAATGTCTAATCACAAGAGACAAGAAAGAAATGCCCACCAATCTACCTATTGCCCTGTGATATGACACTTCTTTATTGTTGAAGTAAATTTGCCATTCATTTGTCTGCTACTGGACTGTCTCTGCACTTGCTGCTTCTTTTAACCTTCCTGATGCCGGTCTTTCAGATTCTCGGATCTTTTTGCTCTCGTTGCTCCTTTTAACGTAGCTGCCACTGCTCACGTAATTCTGCTGGCTGCCTGTCTGCTTTTGGGGCCCTCCCTGCTTACATTGCTATTACTAACCTTGCTGCTTTGCTTCCCCCACACAAGTCTGCTCTTCAGGACAACTTTAAGATCTCTGAATCGAGAGCCAGAGCTGAGCAAAATACATACTTGTCAAAATAAAATGAGTAGTACCATTAGTTACATTTTCCTTTAGACTCGCTGAATTCTTGATCCTTGATATGAAATCCCCCGGAAATGGATTTCAAAGCCAGGTGAAATCCTATAATTAATTTGTCTTTCTTTTACAACATAGCTGGGACAAACGATCATCTGTAATTTCTAGGGCTAAAATTTCACAGCTCATAAAAATAGAATCAGCAGATAGTTGGAGACTAGATGTACCCCTCAAGACATATATTAGGACTGCTGAAATGTCCTCAGACAAGAACGGTCTGGGAAGTTTAAACTTCCAATGGGTAACTACCCTGTTTCTGCTGCCCTTTGATAAAGTCTCTAACTCTGAGGTGGTTGGCAATTTTGGAGGGTTTGGACTCGCTTACGTGGATAATTACCAGAACCTATTCAACAGATAAAAGTCATTTTTTTGCTATAATACGGATCCCACCCCTGACTCCTCAGTCAACTCTATGGATTCCCCTCTCCCAACATCCTCCCGTACCACTATTCCCCAGCGAACCCTTGACTACAGCCCCAAATCCAACTACTCTCGCTGCCAGCCCAATCTAGCTCCAACCTGACAGCCTCTGATCCACCTGCCACCCTACACCTTTGCTCATGCCACCCCTTGATCACCTGCCAACTTTCCCTCTTAAACTAGCACATTCTCTGCGCAGTTTAACAAAGAAGTTTAGGGGAGTTGAGCTATTCACTTACTGAAATATGGCGCTTAGTGCTGTAAAAATAGGATGTGGCTTCTATCTGTGAGGATTCTTGAACTGCATGCGTTTTGCAGGAATAGAGAAAGGGCTCAAAACATTCAGAGCTAGATAAGTGACTTTTCCTCTGATTGAGATTGGAAGTCAGGATTCCAACCGAGAATAGAAGGATTTGGGCAAGGTCATGAAACTCTTCGTTGATGATGAAAAGCAAAGACTTTGCTTTTGGCAAAGTTGTATATTTCCATGCACAATGTAAATACAAACAGTGCTTACAATAGATGTTAACCTAAAATTTGCTGGGTTAGCTGAAATGAAATTAAGTTAAATAAAATGAGACAAAGAAAACATATGAAGCCTCATGATGGCCTAATATTTGGAAAGGTAACGGATTTTGAAGTGTTTCTGTATTTTGCTGAAGGAATCTGCATTTTTGTTTACTTTAAGCATTGCAACTTGGTAATAATGGGCTGAACTGTCACAGTACATCTGGAAAAGCTAAAATTTTGGTTAAACTGTCATAATGAATCAGATGTGATAATGTGGACTATTTATTAACTGAATTTGCAATTGTCATGAAAGTGTGCTATGTAAATATCATACAGGTGATTGGATGACATAAAAATGGTGACCAGTACAAGAAAAGATTTTATGTCAAATTTCATTAAGAGCAAGGAATAAGCTTCTTTCCAAAGAGACAGAATCAAGTCTTAATGAGTTAATTCATCATTTGCTGGAGGCTGGGTAATTCAAGAGTGCAAATGCATCACTTCTTTGTATGGAAAAAATATAAAAATAGCTTGCATCAGCAAAATTTAGCTAGCTCAGGGAAGAGGTCATTTGATTGATACCTATAAATTGATATTGAGCAGGTTGATCACATGTTCTGGTCTGATTGCTGGACAAATTCATGTAAAAGAGTTCACTTGTGATTGTAAGCATCGAATGAGTAAGATTTTTGCAGTATTTTTTGTAGTGTACTTTGCTTTAATAAAGAACATTGAGTATATTCCATTGTCAGAACTGCCTTGGGTAATTGATATCCAGAGTAAACCCAATGGAGTAGGGAAAGTTGGAATAAAAGTCAACCTTACTTTCAAAGAGAGGTGAAGTCAACTGAGACTGTCAAACATGTCAAACAAATAACTTAAAGCTGGAAAATTTGGTCTGGACATTATGATGAAGCAGTGATTCAGAATGTGGCACTCTTCTCTGAACTCTCAAATCTTTGCAAAATTTCTCACACAGGAGACCGATCAAACTGCTTTAATTCGCTTTGTTGGTGCCTTCAATAGGAGGAACTATTGTTTGGAAAAAAGACCTAATGGAGTTTATCTTTCAGGATCAGGATGTTTGGTCTGTGAAGTGGAATTTTGGTTAGCTCGTTTCCAAATGATCTTGAGTAAGAACTCCAGTGCAAACAATACGCTCGGTTGATGATTTATGACGGAACCAGTAAATGTGCGTCCCAAGTGCAATTTGAGTGATGGTTTTTGTTATTATCTTTTGCGTGGATATACTTCCCCTTTGCTACATGACCTACATCCTCAAAAAATAAAAAACTTCATTATCATCCTGACCATTATCAAACGCTAAACAACAGTCATATCAATTATACTGCATTTGGGAATATACAACATTTACATATGAAATGGAAAATCAGTGCAAGTAAATACCAGAGTAAGAGAATAAATTCTGGACTGATAACAAACTCAAATACAGTACAAAGCCATTGCTGAACTGGAAATAGACTGCAGCTGCCACAATGTAGCCTCAGCTACACCTTCCCATTGCACAATAATTGAAAGCTCTTGCGGCACAGTGCTAGTGTTCCCAGCCTGTGGACAGAAGGCCTGGGTTCAAGTCCCAATGGCTCATGTGGTGTGTCACATCTGGTTAAAATGATCTATCTTGCTGTGTTTGACTAGCCAGCAATTTTAGTTTAAACTTTAAAGAACCACAGCAAATTGAACATGACATTTAAAGAATACAAGATGTTTGAATTTCTGCAGATTTTTAAAAAAAATCCGAATTCCTTTTAGCATAGAAATCATTTCTAAAATCTCCTATGAGAATGACCTGTGCAAGGCTACAAAGCTACAAACTAATTCTTAAATCTGTCTAATTGCTTTTAAATTGAAGGAAGTCGGAATTCAAACATCTGTGGTTTTGCAATTGCATTGGTGGCCTTTCTCAGACAGCCAGCCTGCTCTCTCTATACAAATTTCTCCTTTGATATCTCTGTCACTCTTGAGAAAATATTTAGGCGTGCGATTCTCAAACTAACTAACCTGATTGACTCAGATATGTTATTACATACTTCTGAAGCAGGTGCGACTTGAACACAGGTCTCTTGACTCAGAGGTAGGGTCACTACCACTGTACCACAATAACAGCTGGAATTAAAAAAATGCCATAATCACCATTGGGCACCTGGATAACCTCTCAGCTGCTGAAAGCACTGTTTATTTCGAATTTGCATTCAAGAGAGGAAGAGCCAATGGTAGACCCCATGCTAAAACACCATGAATTCTCTTCCATTTAATCAATGAAGTGCTGCAGCTGTCAGCTTTACCATTTCAGATTGAAAGCACATAATCAGATGCTCCAAGGGCAAGAATCGTATTATTTCAAACTGTTTCTTTTTTAACTGTTTGATTGCTGCCACTAGCCATGCTATCCTCCCTCAAGCACCGTCTTTCTCTCCCTCCCCCTCCCTCTCCTCTCCCCCCCCCCCCCCCCCCGAAGCAGGCACCTCAGATCCCACTTCTCATCAGTGCATCTCCCCAAATCTCAGGTGACAATGCCAAATTCTTCCTAGACCCTGATCAACAGCACTGCAGTCTCCCCATGCTTCATCTGGAAGTACTGCAATGGCCCCGTACTCTGAAGAAGGTTCACTGGACTCAAAAAATTAATTTTGCTTTCTCTCCACAGATGCTGCCAGGCCTGCTGAGTTTCTTCAGCAATTTCTGTTTTCATCAACCTATACTCCACCCCACAGCACTCCAGTCTCCTCAGACCCTCCGGGGACAGCACTTCAGTCTCCCTACCCTGCACACCCCCAAGGAACTGCAGTTTCCCCAGATTCCACCAGACAGCACTGCTGTCTCCTCAGACTTCAGCTAATAGCACTGCAGTCACTGCATGCCTACGTTCGTCGCTAGATTGGGAAAGGAGATTTGTGAAATGTCACCAAGGAGTTAAAGGTTTCTGCTTTCCACTTCTTACAACCTTTTGCTGAGATGCTCCACGGTCAAAGAGCCCACCTATGGTTTTGGCGAATAGTGCTTCAGATAAGGATGGAAATCAATAAAATGCAAATCATTCAAGGAGTGATTCATGGCTTGATTTCTGATGAAGGGTCTAGGCCTGAAACGTCAGCCTTCCTGCTCCTATGATACTGCTTAGCCTGCTGTGTTCATCCAGCTGTACACCTTGTTATCTGTGATTTATGGCTGGCTTTGTTTTCCTTCGAGCAGAGAAGGCTAATTGGGGATCTGATTGAGGTACACAAAATTATGAGAGGCACAGACAGAGTGGATCATGAGAATATTTCCCCCATGGCAGATGGATTTGACACCAGAGGGCATAAGTTTCAAGTGAGGAGCAAGTGGTTTAGACGAATGTGTGAAAGACAATTTTCACCCAGAGAACGGTAGAAATGTTTAATGTGCTGCCTGAGAAGATGGAGGAGGCAGATACTCTCACAACATTTAAGAAGCTCTGGATGAGCACTTAAAATGCCAGGGCCTGGTAAGCTATGGGCTAAGTCCAGATAAGTAGGATTAGTGCTTTACATTGTTTGTTGGTTGACACAGATGTGGTGGGCTGTAGGGCCTGTTTCTATGCTGTATGACTCGATGAAAACCTCCCTCTTTTGACTTCAAGAGCCTGAGTGAATGCTGTCAAAAATTTTTACTTCTGTACTTCAATTTCCTTCCTGTAGTCGCTCCTTGCTATTTTAAAATGCAGTTACCCTATGTCACATACAAATGAACACACCCAGGAAAAGCAAGCAATTCCCTCTGTCAGTGAATATTGCATCATTTGGGTGCAATATTGGCACAATGAGCATCATGAGGAATCTAATGTTATTAGCTTTAAGCCTGAACACCACCACCATGCATTTAAGCATTTCCATTACTCCAAGAAACAATAATATATCCATCTTAATATACATAATGTCGCTGACCCTTAATTATCCTTTGAAATGGCCAAACCACTCAGTTGCAGCAAACTACTACAAAAAAACTGAATAGCATCACTGATAGATCTGTATCACATGGACCACAAAAGTTCAAGAAAGAGGCTCACCATCACGCTTTTAAAGGTAGTTAAGGATGGATAGCTGGTTTGCAATACAAAGTAACATTAAGAACGCATGGGTTCAATTCCTGCACTGGCTGAGTTTACCATAAAGAATTGTCTTTCTCAACCTCTCCCCTCACCTGAGGTGAGGTGATTTGCAGATTAAGCCACCACCAGTTCGTTTCGCTCAATTGG
>NC_063336.1:95268438-95309718 GCF_021869965.1 Rhincodon typus
CTCAGACTCCAGCATCAGCAGATCATACTATCCCCCATTGGCTATAGAAAACTTTGTGATCGCCAGTAGTTATGTAAATGCTTTATAAATGCAAGCCTTTCTTTCATTGGTCAATTGATTACATTGAACAATTCCCCAAAAGGTTGGTCTCAGCAAGTCCCAGGTGAGCATGATACATAGCATTGTCTGGTTCTGGGCAGCATTGTATGAAAATTGGGAATAAGTACACTTGCACAAAATGCAATGTTGGTGTGGAGTGATTTTTGCTGCTTCCCATTACACACAGGTCACACACACACACACACACACACACACACACACACACACACACACACACACACACACACACACACACACACACACAGTTGACTGTAGTTCTGCACTGGAACCACTGCTGTTCTGGGTGTCAAATCAACAGGGATGGGACAGGGGGGCACAAGAATAGTGCAATTACATTGACAACAATCCTATTTTCATACATTAGTAGGTACTATTCTTAGGGAATGATGGAGGAAAGCAGCAGACCCACTCAAATTGACAGGAACGTTGTGAAATATATAACAGTGACAAATTATTTTCTCTGCAGTTTAGGGACATTGCAACCTGACAATATTATAAATCTGTGAAGTTCCATTATTCATTTACAGTTCTAACATCTTGATAGCACTTGTTTAACTCTTTGGGTCCTGTAATCTGTGATCTGTAAGATAGACCAGTTTAAAATTGAAACCATGGATGAATAGTGGCAGGGGGAACTATGTACACCACATTGACATCGCTGGTCAGAAGTATCCTTTGTTGAGCCTTGATGACAAAGGTTCACACCTGCAGCACATAATAGGGTACTGAACCAGAAAGTCCAAGTCTATGCTTCTCATAGAATCACAGAATTGTTACAGTGCAGAATGAGGTCTTTCAGCCCATCGTGCCTGCACGAGCTGTTCAAGCGAGCATCATCATCTCATGCCAATCTCCTGCTTTCTCCCCATTCCACTTGCACACTATTTTTACCCAAAGCCCTTTTGAATGGCTCAATTGAACCTGCCTCCACCACACTTTCAGGCAGTGCATTCCACACCTTAACTACTTGCAGAGTGGAAACTTTTTTTTTACATCACCCTTGCTTCTTTTGCACATCATCTTAAATCTATGCCCTCTCGTTCTTCTTCCTTTCTATGAAAGGGCACTCTTTCTCCCTATTTTCAAGCCGCTCATGATTTTGAAACCATTTATCAAATCTTCTCTCAACCCTTGGTCAGGAAGGAAGGATTACATCTGAAGTGGGACACAGCCCGAGTGAATACATAGTTTGGGGAATTTGGAGGCAGTGTGTAAGTTTGGTGCAGAGGTGAAGACGTGTTTTATGCTTGCTTCTTTTGGCTCATAACTAGTATTTTTTTTTAAGAAACAGAATAAATTAAAGCCCAGGATTAGAGTCTCAGCACATAAGAGTGGTATCACATGTAAACCATAAGTTCACTGATTAGCTACTAATTTGACTATCTGTTATAGATTACTTTCAGATTGAAGGCAAAAATAGGGGAAATATTTATTCGGTACAAACTGAAAGACCAGTATAGAATTTTTTAAAAATCAGCCTAAGAACTAAGTAATTAAAATACAGTTGCTGGGCCAGGCAATGTAACTGCATGAATGTGGGAAGTAGTGGACTCCATTGTGGTACAGATTGACCACATCTGTAGCGAGTGTTGGTTGGTTAAGGAACTCAGCTCAGAGCTTTGAACACTGTGATACATGAGGGACGGGGAAAGTTAACTGAATTTTGTGTTGCAGGAGGCAGGCACACACCTTAGACTAGCTATCTTGAATTCAGTCAGTGGCCATGGACAGAAGAGTGTGACTACAAGCAAGGCAGGTAGAGGGGATCCAGGACATAGTGCTGAAGGAGACTCAGCCCTTAAGCTTGTCTAACAGGTTTGATATACTTGGTCGTTGTGTGGATGAGAGTGGGGGCTATAGGAAGGATAAGCAAACTGACCATAGCACCGTGGTACAGGAAGCCATTCAAGAGAGGGGAGAAAAGAGAAATGTACGTATTATCAGGGATACTAATGGTCAGGGGACAATAGACACTGTTCTCTGTGGTCAGGATCGAGAGTCCCAAAGGCTGTATTGCCTACCTGGTGCCCAGGTTCAGGATATCTCATCTGGGCTGCAGAGGAACTTGGAATGGGAGGGTCAAGATCCAGTTGATGTGGTCCATGTAGATACAAATGATGCAAACAAAAAGAGGAAGGAGATTCTGCTGAGGGAATATTCACAGTTAGGGCTAAATGAAAAGGAAGAACCATAGAGGTAATAATCTCTGAGCTATTTGGCACAGGATCAATAAGGTTAAACACGTGGCTCAAGAATTGGTGTGGGAGAAATGGGTTCTAATTCATGGGACACTGGCACCAGTACTGGGGAAGGGGGGATCTGTTCCAATAGGATGGGATGGGCTCCATCTGAATCATGCCAGGACCAGAGTCCTTGGGAATCGGATAACTAGCTCTGTGGATAGGGCTTTAAACTAAATAGTGGGCGGGTGCGTTCAATTGCATGGAAAATTATGAAAAATGTTAAAGGTGGGTGAGGGGTGGGTACTCAGCAGAGGTTATTAAAGTTTTCAGGCAAGTAATAAGACAGGGAATGTGGAAAGAGTCAGGAATCTAACTTCAGGCACAGCAGATGAGGGCAGAACAATCAGAAGGGGGGCAATCAACACAGGACTGAGGGTTTTGTACTGAAATGAATGCAGTGTATGAAACAAGGCAAATGAGCTTGTAGTGCAGATTGAAATTGGCAGCTACAATGTTGTGGGTATCACAGAGACATTGCTGCAAGGGGATCAGAGCCTCATATCATATCAAATGGAGAGGCAGATGGGCAAGGGGGCAGGGTTGACTTGTTAGTAGAAAATGAAATTGAATTGATAGCAAGAGTGATATAGAGACAGAAGGCACAGAAGGCACAGAATCTGTGTAGGTAGAGTTGAGGAACAGCAAAGGGAAAATGACCCTGAGGGGAGTTGTGTACAGGCCTCCTAGCAGTAGTCAGAACATAGGGAATAAAATAAATCAGGATATTGAAAAGGTATGGAAGAATGGCACTATTACAACAACCATGGGGGACTTCAATATGCAGATGGACTGGAAAAATCAGTTTGGTAGGGAATCTCAAGTCAGGAAATTGCAGAATGTCCATGAGATGGGTTTTTTTGGAGCAGCTTGTGGTACAGCTCACAAGGCAACAGGCAATTCTGTATTTATTGATGTGTAACAAGGCAGACTTGGTTAGGGAGCTTAAAGTAAGGGAACCCCTATGGGGCAGTGACCATAATATAGTATAACTCACCTTGCAGTTTGAGAGAGAGTGGCTGGGACCAGATATTATGGTATTACAATTGAGTAAAGATAATTACGGAGACATGAGGGAAGAGCTGGCCAGACTTGATTGGAATGGGTGCCGAGCAGGCAAGATAGTGGAGCAGCAATGGTAGAAGTTTCTGGGAGTAATTCGGAGGCACAGCAGAAATTCATTCCAAAGAAGTAGAAGCATACTAAGAGAAGGACAAGACAACCATGGCTGACATGGAAACTCAGCGACAGCATAAAACCAAAAGAAAAAGCATTGAATGTGGTGAAGATTAGTGGGAAGCCAGAGGATTGGGAAGCCTTTAAAAACCAGCTCAGCACACTAAAGAAGTAGTAAGGCGGAGAAGATGAAATATGAGGGTAAGCTAGCTCATGATATAAAAGAAGATTTCAAGAGTGTTTATTTTAAGTATATAAAAGATAAGAGTTTGGACATTGGACACTGGAAAATGTTGCTGGAGAAGTAGTAATGGGGAGCAAAAAATAATGGCAGAGGCTGAAGATGTACTCTACATCAATCTTCATGGTGGAAAACACCAATAGCATTCCAGAATCTACACAGCCCACAGAGTCAGTAGGCAGGGGTGAGTGCCCAATATTAAGGTGAAAGTGCTGGGGAAGATGAAAGATCTGAAGGTGAATAAATCACCAAGATCAGATGGATTACACCCCAGACTTCTGAAGAAGATAGCTCAGGAGAATGTGGAGGCATTGGTGGCGAACTTTCAGGAATCACTGGAGTCAGGGAGGGTCTGGATGACTGGAAAATGACTAACTTAAGGCCCCTGTTAGAGAAGGGAGGGAGGAAGAAGATGCAAAATTATAGGCCGGTTAGCCTGACTTCGATCATTGTTAAGATTTTAGAGTCCATTGTTAATGATGAGATTGTGGAGTACTTGGAAGTGCATAGTAAAATAGGGGTGAGTCAACACTGCTTTGTCTGGGGGAGGCCATGCCTGACAAATCTGTTAGGATTCTTTGAGGAGATAACAATCAAGTTGGACAAAGGACAGCCAATGCACGTGGCCTGTTAGGATTTACAGAAGGCCTTTGACAAGATGCTGCACAGGAGGCTGCTAAATAAGACAAGAGCCCATGGTGTTATGGGCAAGGTACTGGCATGAATCGAGGATTGGCTGACTGGCAGAAAGCAAAGAGTTGAGATAAAGGGGTCTTTTTTAGGATGGCAGATAGCAACTAGTGGAATTCCGCAGGGATCAGTGTTAGGACCACAACTATTCATGTTATACATTAACAATCTGGATGAAGCAACTGAGGGCACTGTTGCTAAGTTTGCAGATGATACAGCGATAGCTGGAGGAACAGATAGTGTTGAGGAAATGGAGAGGCTACAGAAGGACTTGTACAGGCTAGGAGAGTGAGAAATGAAGTGAAGATGGAATACAATGTGGGAAAGTGTGAGGTCATGCAGTTTGGTCAGAATATAGGTATAGACTATTTTCTAAATTAATGACTTCAGAAATCTGATGTACAAAGGGATTTAAGAGTCCTGGTTCAGGATTCTCTTAAGGTTGATATATAGGTTCACTTGGCAATTCGGAAGGAAATGCAACGTTAGCATTAATTTTGATAGGACTATTAATTTTGGGGCAGCACGGTGGCTCAGTGGTTAGCATGTTCAATTCCACCCTTGTGCGACTGTCTGTGTGGAGTTTGCACATTCTCCCTGTGTCTGCGTGGGTTTCCTCCGAGTGCTCCGGTTTCCTCCCACAGTCCAAAGGTGTGCAGGCTAGGTGGATTGGCCATGCTAAATTGCCCGTAGTGTTCAGGGATGTGTAGATTAGGTGGGTTATGGGGGAGGGGTCTGGGTGGGATGCTCTGAGGGTAAGTGTGGACTTTTGGGCTGAAGGGCCTGTTTCCACACTGTAGAGATTCTAAGATTCTCAGACTAGAATACAAGAGAAGAGATGTACTGCTGAGACTGTATAAGCCTTTGGTCCGACCACTTCTGGAATACTGTAAGCAGTTTTGGGCCCTGTATCTAAGGAAGGATGTGCTGGTGTTGGGAGGATCCAGAGGAGGTTTACAAGAATGATCCTGGGAATGAAGGGCTTATCGTATGAGGAGCAGTTGAGGACTCTGAGTCTATACTTGATGGAGTTTAGAAGGATGAGAGCGAATCTCATTGAAACTTATTGAATACCACAAGGCCTGGATAAAATGAATGTGGAAAAGATGTTTCTACTGGTTGGAAAGATTAGGATCCAAGGCCATAGCCTGACAGTGAAGGGATGACCCTTTAGAATTGAGATGAGGGGAGTTTCTTCAGCCAGAGGGTGGTGAATCTGTGGAACTCATTACTACAGAAGGCTGTGGAGGACAAGTCATTGAGTGTATTTAAGACAGAGATCGATAGGTTCTTGATTAGTAAGGTGATCAAAGATTATGGGGAGAAAGTGGAAAATGAGGATGAGAAACATATCAACCATGATCAAATGGCAGAGAAGACTTGATGGGCCAAATGGCCTAATTCTGCTCCTCGATCTTATGGTTTTATCGTCTGATATGTCCCAGTTAGTGGAGTTGGTTTTGAGTGGTTTGCGCTTTCCTGCAGGGCATGTTGGCTTGAAAAAGTACACTATTGTTGGACCACTTCTCTTGTCAGCACATTTGGAGGATTTTGAGACGGCATCACTGATGATACTTCTTCAGTACCTGTCATAGGAGCGCAGGACTTAGGTTTGTTTGGTAAACCATGAGTCTCAAGTTTGAGATCCCAGTTCTCAAAAACTATTATCCTCAGTCAGAAGGGTCAGTGGAGACAATAATAAATTGTGTTATTTGTGTTTGTCTTCGTTGACAGGAGGTTCCCAAGAAACAGAACATGATGCACATTTTTCAAGATCTCGTCGTTGATTCTCATTGATCATGGAATGTGTTGTGGTGTGGGAGGTAGATGGAAGAAAGTTTTGTTTTCTGGCAGTTCAAAACCCATTTTCCCATACGCTTTAGAGAAGGGGTCAACAATGACCTGGAGCTCAGTTTCTGTGTGTTTGCACACACACACGCATGATCGACATATTTGCATTCTGGAGTTTAATGACTGAAATTGGAATGATATTGGTTTTGGATTAGGATTGAAGGCAGTGGAGCATGAATAGTTTCCCCTGTTCTGAGAGTTATTTCCATTCCTGTGCATGCTTTGCTGGAGGCAAGTTTCAGACCATACACATTCTCTAACGCCTTAATGCAATCATCTTGTCTGCCTAGTTGAAATTATTTTCCACACTGCTCCATATTATGATCGAGGAAGACGAAAAATAACTGAAGCAAAATGTTCTGTGAATGAGGTACAAAGGCAGAATTGTTCCTATTGAGAAAGGACACCTTAGACTACACTGAATAGAACATGCACTGAAGTCCAATAGCCCAAACTTCAGTGAACATGCTAGGAGAAATTAGATATTTTACTTAGACATAACTCAGAATAATCTTAATATCAGCTGTTTTCAAAGTTGCAGCTTCATGCAATCAGCAGAAAATTCAAACTAAAGACAGAACCCAATGAGTAAGCAAACATTCATGAACGGTACACGGCTGGTCATTCATAGTGGTAGCCCAGCTAAATCATCAACTCTCAATGTTTCAGAGGCATAGTTTGCCTTTCTGGTCATGAGTTTTCTATTGGGCTTGGCATTGCTTTAACGTGCTCCATAGGAATTTTCTGTATAAGTTCCCACCACCAAGTTCAGCATAGTCACCGTTGTGTAAGGCTAGAATCATCTGTAAGAGTTGTTGCTGAGGTGTGCAGTTAAGCATCTTCCAATATGGTGATAACATATAGGCTTGGTTGAGCGAGCATCTTTAGAATTTGAGGGAGTAAGAACTAATGTCTAGTCTCAGTCACAGTATCGATAGTTATTATCATGCATACCACCACTCCTTTAAGACAAGAGCCTCTTGTCATTACCGGTTGGGTTTCCTCAATCTCATCAGACCAAACAGGCCCTGTAGATCCCTAAGAGGAAAGAGACATAGTAGAAGCAAATCCACCAGATTGATTTTATACTGTTATAAACTGGGATAGGAATCCATCATAAAGTAAAAACCAGCATGGTCTTGGCTTAAACAAATAAACTTCAAAGTTATACTTTAAGTAAATCTGTGTGGTCATTCAAATGCATTGAAAGAGCGGTGAAAAGAGCCCTCATTTAACATACAATCAGCACATTGGGTGAACAAGATGTCTTGAATGGCAGATCTGCATTTTCTTTACAACAGTGCACCCAGTTTTCCGTAATATATCCTTTTCCTTATTATAAACTACATACACCGTTTTAAATATTTCTGATATTATGAGAATTAATGAGGTGCTGTCTATCTGCTGCCATTGCCTCATCTGTTAATATGTTGCAATTTCAGCACTTGTATGCTTACATATGAAACAAATTAGCATCACAAATGAATTATTGTCATATGAGACAGCTTTTTGGCATTTTGTGCATGTTTATTTGCCACCAGCCATTGATGTCTTGGCATCTGCCCTGCAAATGGCATATTGTATGTATATACTAGTCACAGTCAAAGAGCTTCTTATGAGTAATAATGTTCCGTCAACAGGCTCACTGCAGCTCAGCACTTGCAGGAACCTATCACTGAGTAATAGCTTTTAATAAAATGGTTGCTGTTGTGATCCTGGCCAGAATACAAATACAACTGCAGGGAGGTACTGCTGATTTTAAAAGTCTCTCATATTTTGTTCCCCAGCATGACCAATATCTGAGAGTTGCATGAAAGCCAACAAGATGGTAGTGGCAATGGAGCAGGGAAAAAGTGTGTTAAGAAATATTGTCCAGATGGCAATTTGAGTTAAATTTTTCTAGCTGTCAATGTGGACAAACTTACCAGAAATAATAAGGCAAGCATTACCATTCCTTGAATAACTGTTAGATTTGCAAGTAAGCATATAGAGAGCAATTATTGCATGCAACGTGGGCATGGTGAGCATTTCAAATTTGTTTAATTTCAGCAAAAACATATTCAAAATATAAACCACATCATACTTAAATGATTTTGGTAATAATCACCATTAATAGTTTTGTTCAACAGAATGGGCTTTTATTTTATAAATCTTGCAGAGAGTAGCAATTTGGATAACAAAAATATATTTCCAAATTATATTAAAAGTTTTATTAATAGCCTCCTGAATTAAACTTTTGTTTGGCACTCAATCTGATTATTCTTTGTTTTACTGCAACAAATACTTGCTTAGGTCTTGTATTCAATTAAAAGAAGCTGTTATATTTGTTTAAAACCATTCATCCCAACACTGTGAAAGGCATTCATCATGTACATCAATTTGTAGGTGCCCTCCAGCAACACAACCTTGGTCAGGGTTATCACACTGTTTTAACTAACACTCATGTTGTCATTTTCTCTGTATTTTTAATTAACACTTGACAAGTAACTTTATTTTCTGGGTATCCTTGTGATCCGGATTATTTTATCACAATTTGAGAACTAGAATATATTTTCTTTACAAGATCAAATCAAACAAAATGTGGTGGGGGGAGAGATTAAACTGTAGAAAATAAACTGTGGAAAAGGTCAGTGTGACTATAATCTTTTATCATGTGGATTGATGCCACTCTACGAATGCGAGTGTGAGGCATATTGGTCAACGAGAAAGCAAAAACAAGAACTGTCTTCTGGATTAGACATTCATCTGTTATACATTAATACTAAATACTGCTATATATAGTACTCATGGATATACCAGACTCACAGACTTACAGTTACCTTAGGTATTATTTTATGTTCATGTGTCTAGGTCCATGGTGTAGTCTGGTCTCGGGAAGATTGTTCCAACTCCACCAACATTGTATCATTTCTATGAGTGATGTAGTTAGCTGGATGGCATTATCACAATCGATACAGTGAGGAGTTGGAGGAACACAGCAGGTCAGGCAGCATCATTGAAGAGCAGAAAAGTCAATTTTCAGGTTTACACCCTTCGTCAGGATTCCTGATGAAGGGTGTAAACCCGAAATGTCGATTTTCCTGCTCTTCTGATGCTACCTGATCTGCTGTGTTCCTCTAGCTCCACATTGTGTTCTCTCTGACTCCAGCATCCACAGTCCTTCATATCTCCGATTGGCAAGATCACAAGTTTGCTCTGGAGACCTGGTGCCCTTGTACAACATATATAGGAGCTCATGTGTTCTATTCATAATGTTTTATCAATTAAAATTATCAATAGGATGTACAACACTTAAAAAAAGTTTGTCTTTAAAATGTAAATAATTAAATTCTTAATTAAGAAATGTTCTTCAATTAATGCCTCTCACTTTACTTGCAAGATCCAGGCTTAGAAAGCTTTCAAAAGCTTAAAAAGATTGACAAAACTAACAACTTTGTATAAAATACAATCAGGACTTTGTATGAATCTACAAAGCCATCCAGGGCCTCCACCACAGATAGTGCAAAAAAATTTGGGTAAGCCGCAGTATGGTACAATGCTGTGGAAGCAGTCGCCTGAATTTCTTGCATGTACAACAAGTTTCTCTACCAGCAACAACACACAATATTGACCCAGGTTTTTGATCGGGATTCAAAATCTTATTTCTAACCCTGATTAGATAACAAAATAGACACTTACCCTTTGAGAATTTTCTGGCCAGAAGCATCTCTCCCAAGGGAGTGCAAAAGAGTCCAGGAATCAACAGAGACAAGGTCAGGACAGAAACCACAGTAAGTGCTGTATACTGTGAGTTAATCATCCACTTTGAATGTTATTAAGAAAAGGAAAGTAAGGTAATTGTGAGTGCAAGTGGGTGGAGAGTTGTAGGGTAGGGTGCCAGGCAAGTGATGGGTTAAGGAGAAAGGTGGGTGAAGGTGGTGCAGAGTAAGGTGGCAGTTTGGTAAGGGGTGCTGGGTGGGTGAGGCAGGGATGAGTGTTTAGGGTAAATAAAGGGTCACGTCAGGGGTAGGGCTGGAGGGGACAAAGGGTGGATGTGGGTGAGTGTTTAGTCTGGTGGCATTTGTCCAGACTAGTCAGGCTAGGAATGGGAATCAGTTCATGTGTGATGTTGGTTTCCAAGGTAGAGGTGGGTGTTTGCCAGTCCGGCCGGGAGCTTGATGGTCAGGCCACACGGTGGAGGGTATCAGATGTGGTCGTGTGAGGCATTTAGGGAGGCTTATGCTGTTGGGTTGGCATTCAGTGGTGAGTTAGGGCTTTGGTTTAAAAGTTACCCTGGAGTTAGAGTTGGTTTTAATTCCCTTAAATTTTTCTGCGTAACTATCAAGCTCAAATGAATTGGCACCCTTTGATATCCCTGACCATTACTCAGAACTGGGGACTTAGAGAATTCCAGATGCTGGATAATTGCCCCAAGAAAATTTTGACTTCTTAGGTAATTCCCATGGAGTCAGCTGTGGCGATTTCTGTAAGGTCCTGACTTGCAACTCCAGTCTGAGCTGCTGCAGTGTCTATTTACCCATTGGAATTTCTGGGCCATTATCCTGAATGAACATACTCCAAATGATAAGTGCTGAAATAAATGAAACCCTATTGGACCTATTCATCAGAAATTGAATTTAAAACATTTCTCTTCACTTGAATAATCACTCAGATAACACCTCACCCCTTCTAACATCACCAAGCTGTCATTGTTATGATTTGAATCTTCACTCAGATATTTATCTTATACACCATGCAACAGACCATTGATACAAGCTACCACTTTCTCTTTCTGAATTGGGATACAAATTTGTACAGAAAATCCCGAAACAATTGCCGTGTTACCTAGAGGTCAAATAGAAATCCTGATTCCTTTGGTAATCTGTTAAATTCAAGCCACCTCATTCTTTTAGTCCTTTGATAGCAGAATTATCTATCATAGATTAAGCAGCAAACAGATTAAAAGTAACAGTTAAGATACAGCAAGAGACTATATGACAGCTGTCATTCAAAGAAACAATGCGTTTAGGGACATACTACCGGGGATGTTATCTTTTTAGTTTTCAAAGTTGACAGTTTAGCTATAGGAAAGCAATAGCTCTTTTCTAAAGATGATCTTTTTTGTCATATTAATGTGCTATGTACATAAACTTTACTTACTTGCCACTAAATATTTTATTATAAAGCTGCTTCCTTTCAATATAAATCAAATGGAGTGTGTTAAGTAATTTCTACAGCTTTGTAATCAAAACATATGTATATATGTATTTGAATAATGTCTTTGAAGTAAGACTTTGTGCACTCAACAGTGATGTGTGCCCTCTCCAACATGTGAAAAACAAAAAAAAAGTAACTACAATTAACGTGGTCAGCCACTTTTTTATGATTCATATTGGGATAGAATTTCTATTCATCACAACCACTTTACCAACGATTTGTTTTCATTAAACTTTCTACTTTCACTCAGGCACAAATCACAGTTTGGTGAAGCAAATTGTGGAACATATTAAAGGCATGCTCTGGGATGTCACTGCAATGATGAAGTGACAAGATCTGTGAGAAGTGAATGAAATAGAGTTACTGAGGAGACATTGTGACAAGGGTTTCAGGTGAATTTAAAACACTTCAATAGGCACTGCTTTAGTACTAATGAACTTTTAGTCATTGTCCTAATTTTCTTCTTTTTCCCCTCCTTTTTTATTAAAGATATTTGCACAACTCCTGGTGTCAGCATGGCAGCTCAATGTCTTTCACAAATGCACATTCATCGTGTGAGATTTTAGATGGGGCTATTCTGTCATTCAAAATATCATAACGTCTATGAAAGGAAAGCTACAGTACAGATCACTTGATAGCAATCAGTTGTGGGGCCACTGCCTATATAGTCACCTCACCACTCAGCAATGCTGATATGAACTGCATATCCACTCTGGCTGAGATCAGACCAGGGCTTGAGCTTGGTCCATACAAACCAGAATAACAGTGCTCATTGTGTTTACCAACTGAAAAGCTGGGATGTTCATTGGTCAACATTCCAGGTCGTCATCTGCATTAGTCTCCCAAAAGAGTGATTAACTGCTCTCACATACGAGAAAAGACATGAAGGAAATTCATATCACAGCTGAAAATTCCTCAAAATGTACTTACACACATCCAGTGGAGAACAGAAAGAATACAAAATTGAGAAAATTTGGTTAAATATATAAAATTTGCTTTATATTCATTAGTTGCGTGGGAAACATTTTGCTCACTCCAGTTTTCTTCAGTGTCTCCAAAAAACTAGCAGAGTTTCAAAAACTCCATTTGTAGCAATTTTTAAAATTTAGTTTCTGCAGCCTGTTCAGCTCGGAGGGATCGGAGACCTGTACTCTAGTACAGGCTCAGTGAAAAAAAAGAGGGACAATACCTAAAACAGCAATGATAGCTAAGGATGTATAATTTGCAAAATTATAGGGCCGCCAATGTCTGATCTGATAGTTTGACAATTGACACAGAGATAAACTTTCACTTCCATTCTCTGACATCTCAGCATGAGCCAACATTTGAAGTCATTCACTGGAGCCTCTTTTTCAACTGAAAATCTGATAAATAGAAAAAGTGGGAATAAACTTAAAGGTGAATTCTCAGATGAGAAAAGGTTACATTATTGACCAGAACAGATAAAGGTCACAAGAATAAGAAAAGTGCAGTTTCTGTATGAGCAGAGTCCAAATCATCACTCAGATGGTTTTGCAATAGTTGTTCTAGTTTTCCATAAAATATATTTACTGTACTATAAAAGAAGCAAGCCGTTCACAATCGACAAAGTGCAAAATAATATTGACCTACTACTAACAAGGAGTTGAAATTTGCATTAAACTAGTTGTATTTTGCAGTGTGACGAGTCTGGTTTCAATACAGTGATTAGGAACACAGAAGAAGAGACTGACCATGCAGTCACTTAAGCTTGTCCTGCCATTCTGTAGGATTTTAGCTGATCTGTAGATCAATTCCACTTACCCTTTCTTGATTCTAATCCCTGGAAACACTTAACTCACAAAATGCACTTATTTCAATCTCAAAATCCCAAAACTATCAATTGACGCAGCAGCAAACAGTGTTTTTTGTGGGAAAAACTTTCATATTTCCTTTATTCCTCACATGAAAGTATGTTTTCAGATTCCACAATTCAATGGCCTAGCCCTAATTTTAAGATTGTGCCCCGTTGTTTTTAATTTCCTTTTGTATATACATGCTGATGAATCCTTAACATCGCAATCAGAGCACCCTTCAACCTTCTAAATTTCAGTAATAACAAGTCAGGTTTATGCAACCTGCCATCATAATTTAACTATTTGAACTCTAGACTATGCAGAACAAAGCAGTATACCGAATATATTTAACACTGAATGTTCATCTAATCGACTGATATACTGTCCATGACAGCACTACAATAACAATATCATGAAGTTGATTAATTCTCTTTTGTGAAAATAACATAGCACAAAGATATTGAAGCTCCTTGTAATAGAGTGAAATCATCATTTAAAAATTACTTCATTAAAGAAACTCACAGGGTCAATGTAGTTGAAAATTCTGAAAATACGGGTGTTAGGTTGCTTGTCTATCTAGGGTAGCTATTCCTACAGTGGAAATCTGATTTTTGCATAGGCATTTCTGAAATATTAATATGTACAACACCATCACTTTTCTATAAATTTTCACGGAATGTACTGATAAGGATATTTCATTTTTTAAAAATAAGATTTAGATATGGCAATTGCCTAACTTTAGAGGTAAAATAAGAAATGAACAAAACTGAATTATATTAACTAGAATTGGCTTATTTCACAAAAAATACAGATCCATCTGCTCCCTCTATAAGCTGCAGTAGAAAAGTGTTGTCTTCACAGACTGTGTATGACATCAACAGAATGGACAGAATCAATGCAAAAGAACATAATGTCTTCAGACCATTATTTTGTATGTCTCCTCCCAAGGTTTATTCCTACATAGTTACTCCATTGTACACCCATGTATATAACTATTTATATTACACTTACTAATACTCCAATTCCCTCCAAGTCTCTGGCTTCATAAGTTCAGGCAATCTGAACATTTCATAATTCTTCGAGAAAGTGTTCCCTTTGGACTTAGAGAATCAGTAGGTCTTTTGCTTGAGGACTGTTAACCTTGATAATGATCTTAGCTTTTATTTCTCTAAGAACCAATACCACTATAATGTTCTCCATTGAGTTCACCCCATTCAAGCATTACTGGATATTTGTTTTGCAAAGAGACAAAGTTTCTGCAGCTCCTCCATCCAGGCCCTCAGATGTGAGTATGTTGGTCAGCTGATTCTTGCACAACTATACCATTTCTGATGAGGTCCTCCAACCATATCCATTGTGTTGGCTCAAGTGTGACAATCATCATGCCCTGTACTATAATGAACAACCTGCTTCCTCAAATGAGAATGTTCCTTTTTACAAACATCTTTGTAGTTCAATGCACTCATCTCTGAAATCAAGCTCTTTGGTAGGATGGGGAGTTTAATCTTCAATTTTCTCTCCATCAGTAGTTCTGAAGGTGATACACCATACTGGACTGGGATGGTCCAGTAAATAAACATAGTAAATAAAACAAAGCCAAAACTAGCTGCAAATTGGCTGACATGTCATTAATAAACTGTGGTCCATTTTCTGACACAACCACACCAGGGCTCCCATTTGGAGTGAACATTTCATGTAAGCCTCTGACTACTATCTCTGTGGTAGTGGTATATAACTTTTTCATCAAGAAAAACAGTCACTGACAATATGGTAAGACTGTCCATTGAACATAATTTGCTCTGTTTCACATGTTACTATGATCTGGAAGGGAAAGTAATGGAGATCAGTGCCTTTCGTTGTCCAGGCCTGTGAATAGTAAACATTTTTCACATCCAGCTATGAGGTTCTCAATCTCTTTTAAGATACTTGGCCTCCACACTCAATGGCAGGCACTGACTCTATAACTGATAAATTCCTAAGTGTCCCTGACATATCTTGGCTAGTATATCTTGCCACAGCAAAGCTGGAATAACTTATTTTTAATTACTTTCTCAGCCGACATTGCAAACCTCATTAGGCAGACTTGGTATCTAATAGAGTGCCCAATGGCTTATGGTCTGCCCTTTCTCTTACATGTACATGGGACTGAGATAGCCTCCTTCTCCATGAGTGTTTTTGCGTGTCTGATAATGCTCTGGAAGCACAATAAACACCCATTTGATTGCTCCTGAAAGTGCACTGACTGTATATCCATAGCTGAAGCATCCACAGTTTATCAGAAAGGATGGATTGCAATGGTTTAGGGCATCCATGGACAGTATGACCTTGATCTTTTTAAAAGCAGCCTCCTGCTGTGAGTCATAGCATGATCCTTGCATCTTCTTGAAAAATTGCTTCTTGGATTCAGTCATCATTGCCACATGAGACATAAATTTTATCAACTTGTTTACCAAGCCTGGAAATCTCTGCAGTTCCTGAACCAGTTTCAGAATCGGAAACTCTTTAACAGTCTTCATTTTCCATGGATCTAGTCTTATTCCATCTTTTATGTACCAAGAATAAATAGATTCCCTTAAAAGTTTGCACTTTTAATTGGGAGAAATCCCTCAGTCAGTAAGGATTTTGTTTTGGGGAGATGATGGCCTTTTGGTATAATCACTAGACTATTAATTCAGAGACCCAGATAATATCCTGGGTTCGAATCCTGGAATTAAGAGCCTAATGATGACTACTAATCCATTATCGATTGTTGGAAAAATCCATCTAGTGCACTAATGAACTTTAGGGAAGGAAGTTGCCATCCTTACCCAGTCTGGCCTACATGTGACTTCAGACCCACAGTAATTGACTCTTAAAACTGCCCTCTGGACAATTAGGGATAGGCAATAAATGGTGGC
Organism: Rhincodon typus; assembly: GCF_021869965.1. NCBI lineage: Eukaryota > Metazoa > Chordata > Chondrichthyes > Orectolobiformes > Rhincodontidae > Rhincodon > Rhincodon typus. The sequence goes on from NC_063336.1 coordinate 95,284,664, forward strand.
CTAGCCAGCGACGTCCACATCCTGTAAATGAGTAAGAAAAAACTACATTGACCCTACACAGCATGTGACTTGTTCTAAATCTTTTAATACACAGGACATTGGAAGTGTTTTGGGGTAAACTGATCCTGAATGACAGTCTGTTCAAGCAATAGCTCCCAAATAGAGTTATAAATGTAGTGTGTACTTTTATTGTTTGTCTAATGACACTTGGCAGGATCCACTGTTGGTATCAAGTTGGAAAAAAGTCTACTTTTAGACAATTTGGTTAAACTGTCATCGCCTGCAGACATAAGGTGGATTTCCCTAGCTGCTGAGGAGCAGGAACTGCAGATGCTGGAGAATCTGAGATAACAAGGTGTAGAGCTGGATGAACAGAGGAGGCCATGCAGCATCAGAGGAGCAGAAAGGCTGGCGTTTCGGGTTCCCTAGCTGCTGCTTTGTTGAGCTGTATTAAATCAACATATTCAGGTAAACTTGTTGTGTTTGGTACAGTAACCAGGCCCAAACATCATTCTGTTTGTTCAGTCTCTTTCTCATATTATTCTGAACTTGATTTGTTAATCAGGGATGCAAATTCTTCCTAGGTGTGTAGACTTTGTATCTTTTTTTGCTTGATACAGGATTAGTGTTGTGTTTGTCCAGTTATTAGGTTATCCCATCTTTAAGGAACTTATACTGCTGTGTTATTGTAGAATCCTGACTTTTCAAATAGTTTTGAGCAACACATGTCTTCCTGCTCAAGAAAGAGGCTTCTGAAGTTTAGATAACTACTATCTGGGACTCTTTATGTTGTAACATAACTTGTAGCATCCCTTTAATGCAGGATGCAATTCCTCCAGCTCTCCACAGCTTCATATCTATAGGCAATAACCTCGGTTCCTCCAGCCATGGAATTTGATGATAAAAATAGTGACAAATGCCTCTGCGGAAGCTGAGAATTACCATGATGTCCAATAGCATAAAGATGTTCTGTGAAATTTAGATCACTTATAGTATCCCTACAGTGCAGAAAGGTCATTCGGCCCATTGAGTCTTCACCAACCCTCTGAAAAGCATTCCACCTAGACCCACCCCCTTACCTCATCCCTATAACTCTGCCTAAGATTTTTACCATGGTTATCCAATTAACCTGCACATCTTTAGACTGTGTGAGGAAACCAGAGCACCTGGAGGAAATCCACACAGACATAAGCAGAATATGCAAACTTCACACAGACAGTTGCCCAAGGCGTGGAATTGAACCTGCATCCCTGGTGCTGCAAGGCTGCCATGTTAACCACTGCACCACCCAAATGATCCACTTGGATCATTAATGTCTCTGAACAATGCTTGGGAAATTACTGCTAAAAGTGGAGGGTCTACAACATTGACATTTTGCCTGAGTACCATTTTGAATCATCTGTGGTCTGGAATTATGTTCTGTTTCTACGCATTCTGGGAAGGTGACCTACAGTTCTACAGAAATAGAATTCTTTTGCCTTGTTTCAGTGAGGCTTCAATGTTTAACAGTGTTAGAACTGTCTCGTAGTAGCCACTGTCTTTAACTTGTTGTCTTTAAGATTAAATTCTTGCAATAATCAGCGCTACATTAATGTTATTGCTATAAAGTTTACTATACCACAGCAATGTCATAGTATGTCTTTGCTATTCTATCGAGCTCTGTAATTCTATTAAATTTTGTTGAATTCTTCAATAAAGCTTTAAACTATTATGAATGAATGATTTTATTGTCACATGTATTTTACAATGAGAAATACAGTGAAAAGCTTTGCCAATGTTGCCGTGATCCAGCATATTTAAAAATAAGAGAAAAACAAAGGAAGATATAGCTTAAAGGGAGTCCATCAGTCCTAAGTTAGCTCATCACCATCAACGATGCCTGTGCCGCCATCCCTTCTCAACAAGCTTTGCTGCCGTCTACACCAGACCAAACCATCGTCGAAGTCACTGATCCTCAGGCACTACCTTTCACTGCTCCACCTGCGCTGGATCCACCAATGTCAGAATCTCATCTCTCGCCACTGGGCCCACCTCGATGTCAACGTGATGTCCTTCCGCCACTACTTTGCTGCTGCCAGCGCCAGACCCAACCATCGAAGTCGGTAATCCTCAGGCACCATCTTTCACCGCTGGGCCTATCTCACCGCTGTTGCCTCCACCAATGTAATTCCAATGCTAGGTCCTGTGCTCACGCCAGAGAGTAAGAAAAGGCTCATTTGCTGCCGCCAATGCCATCCAAGCTCAGGACAAGTAGTAAGTAAAGAAAAAGAGAAACAAAAAACAAGAAAAGAGGAATAAAAGAAAAGTGGTCAGAGCGGACGAGCTCTGGTTCAGGGACTCTACTCTGCTGCCATTTTGACCAGTTTAGCTGTTATTGGCTGTTCCGTAGTAATTTGTTATGCCTAAGCTTTATAAGTCTGTTTCTTTGTTACTGCTCACAGGGTTTACCCACCTTTTTGACAACCAAAAAGACAGCTACCATGCTTCCAGGGTTTTCTGTCGTCTGCAACCAAGTTACAGTGTATATTATTATCAACAGAATGGGTGAAATTTAAGGAACATAAACAGAACCATTACTTTATACAACAATACTCATATGCTTGCTCGCCAGCTAGAATCAGCTTTTCTGACTTCCGAATTTGAACTGGTGTTCTCCCTTTGCTTTTATCATTACTGCAAAGTAGTTTGCTCACCTTCTTCAGCAAAGGTCACTTCCAATATGGGTCCCGACAGATATGCTGTGCTGATTACATTATCAATGTATAGCTTGAGGTACATATTGCTAATTTTTTATACGAGATCTGTGATCCATTTTGGACTTAACTCTCGCTTTCTAATTTTCCCATAAATGGGGCTAATGGAGGTAGATGTTCTCCTTGTATTGCATAAAACAAAATAATAGACTCATTTATGAGGACCAAGTGCACAATGTTATTGCAAATAGTGCAAGATGGAAAGCAAAATGGATACAAATATCCTGACATTATTGGCACTAGTGATTATTAAGACATTGGCCTGAACTAATGAAAAGCATAACTATGGATTATTCACGAAGCTGTACTCCTTACTTTGCAGCACAAAACCCAGTGATTATGATGTACCACTGCAGGGGGAAAGTCCATGTAGAAAGCTGAGGTTAGGTAGAACTGCAAAGTAGTAGCAGTCATTGAGTAATAGATTCAATGTTTCCCTTTAGGTTAGCAATGAATCACCAGTTCAGCAGTTTCATATTTTATTCATGGCTAACAGTTTGTGTCTTTTTCTTTTACAGTTTTCAGCTTAAAGATGAAATAATGAGCACAAAGAATTTGTGTCTTTATTCAGACTCCTCTTATTTTGGGACATACATGTTAAAAAAACTATACATATCACTGTGTTTGCTGCATGTTAAAAAGGGACGGAAGCACTATCAAGCTATATCCATACCATATAGGTTGATTACAACCTGTTCACTGAATGCCGAAAACAGCCAAATTTCTGATGGGAAATGGATTTTGGCTGTTGTTTCAGATGATTGTATGAATTAACCAATATTTGTTGGAGTCTTGACAAAAAATAGAGCTCACTGGCCTTTACAAGATGAGTCAGCCTGAATTGGAGAGGAGCCACAACAGACATAGAAACTAGGAGCAGGAGTAGGTAATTCAGCCTCTTTGAGCCTGCTCCACCATTCAATATGATCATGGCTGATTGTCTATCTCAGTGCTATATTTCCGCTTTCTCTCTATATCTCTTGAAGCTTTTAAAATCAAAACTTATCAATCTAATTTTTCAATATACTCTGTCACCTGTTTCCATAAGACTATTCAGCCATTCAGCCCATCAATTCTGCTCCACCAATCAATGACTGATCTAATAACCCTTAATTCCACGTTCCTGCATTTTCCCCATAACCTTCAATTCCCTTAATGTTTAAAAATCTGTCTCAATCTTGAATATACTTAATTGCACAGCCTCTACACCTTGCAGTGATAAAGAATTCGACAGATTAACAAACTTCAGGGTTGGAGTCCAGGATGAATTTTGTTACAGACTGATTCAGTGATCACTGAAATGACGTGCCAGTATTGACCTCCAAGAGAACTGGGTGACCATTTAACCCATCGTTTATTTTGATTGGTTCTGATTCGGATGTTGCTAAGTGATTTAACTTGTTCTGAGCGAGAAGCACATGGACTTTCCAGGGTGTGTACTTTCCTGGATACATGCTGTGAGTTCCTTCCTTAATGTAGGTCTAGTGGGACTCATTTGCTGTCTCGAATTCACATGTGGGCAGCAACTACATTGGCTTATCAGCCAAATAATGGCACAATGCCAGAAATGCTTACCCCAACTCAAAGACGATAGTTGTGAGTGAATTTCTTCAGGAGCGTGCTATTCTCTCATTGCCACTGAAATCGTTCCATCAAAGCTGGTATCCTGTCACCAAGTCATCCTTTATTTACACATGGAGAGTCCTTGACACTGATCCAGCTCCCTCATAGCCAGCTCTCAGAGTGAAATAGATGTTTGGCACTCCTGTTCTTATCCGTCAGCCAGGGGTCCTTGGTTGGACCAGATTAACAGCTCCAACCAGGGAACACATATTCTTCTTTTCTGACGCTTCTTTTCGGGTCCCGACCTGAAACGTCAACTTTCCTGCTGCTCTGATGCTGCCTGGCCTGCTGTGTTCCTCCAGCTCCACATATTTTATGATGTCCACCTGACTGACCTTGTTACAATCACTACACTTTCTTCTATACAGATACCAAAGCTGCATACAATACTGGGCGATGACCAAGTGGTATAATCACTGAACTGTTAACCCATAACCCCAGATAATATTCTGGGGACCCGGGTTCAAATCCTGCCAATGCAGATGGTGGAATTTGAATTCAATTTTAAAAAATCTGGAATTAAGAATCTAATGATGAACCATGAATCCATTGTCGGGAAAAACCCATCTGCTTCACTAATGTGCTTTAGGGAAGGAAACTGCCATCCTTACCTGATCTGGCCTACAGACCCACAGCAATGTAGTTGACTCTGAACTGCCCCTTGGGCAATTAGGGACGGGCAATAAATGCTGCCTAGCCAGTGAAGCCCTCATCACATGAACAAATAAAAAAATACTTGAGGTATGGTCTCCCCAAAGCTCTGTGCACCTGTAGTAAGACATCCCTACTTCTGAACTCAAATCCTCTTGCAATGAAGGCCAACATAGCATTTGCCTTTCTAATTGCTTGCTACACATGCCTATTTACTTGCATTGACTGGTGTATACAAGTACGTTCAGACCCACTTTGCACTTCTACATTTTCCAATATATCAGCATTTCAATAATACTCTACTTGTCTGTTTCGCACGCTGAATATATAACGTCACATTTATCCAAGTGACACTGCATCTGCCATGTGTTTACCCACATACTCAACTTGTCAAGATCACCCTGATGCCTGCTTACATCCTCTTCACAACTCACAATCCCATTTAGTCTTGTGTCATCAGCAAATTTGGAAACACTGCATTTGGTTTCCTCATCCAAGTCATTTTTATATATTGTGAATAGCTAGAGCCCAAGTACTGATTACTGCAGCATATCATTAGTCACTGCCTCCAACCAGGAAAATGGCCCATTTATATCCACTTTCTGTTTCCAGTCTGTCAACTAATTCTCAATCAATGCCAGTACATAATCCTCAAGCCCACTAGCCTTCTATGCAGGACCTTATCAAAAGCCTTCTTGAAATCCATGTGCAGCACATCCATTAGTTTTCCCTTATCTATCATACCAGTTAGCTCATGTTAGATCAGTTGACAGGATGGCTAGTTTGTAGTGTAGAGAGACGCCAAGAAGGTAGATTTAATTTCCTCACTAGCTGATGTCACCACAAAGGTCTCGCCTTCTCATCCTCACCCCTCGCCTGAAGCATGATGACCCTCAGGTTAAACTCAGTTGACTTGTTTTTCTTTCATGAGAAAACAGTCCTCTGGAACTATACTAACTACTACTCCTACTATATCTTCAGAAACTCCAATAGATTAGTTCAGCACGATTTCCCTTTCAGAAACCCATGCTAACTTTGTATAATCCCATTCATGTTTTCTAAGTATTCTGTTATCACATCCTTTGTACCTTTTATATCCCCACTACTGATGTTAGGCGAATTGGTCTGTAATTCTGTTTTTGGTTTCCCTCCCATTTTTAAATAGTGATGCTACATTTGCTGTCCTCCAATCTGTAGTAATCACTTCAGAGTTCATCGAAGTTTTCAAGATAACCATCCAATATTTCAGGGCCACTTCTTTTAGTACTCCAGGATATAGATTAATAGGCATTGAGGATTTGTCAGCCTTTCACCCCATTAATTTGTACACCACCACTTTTATACTAATATTGATTTTCTTCAGATGCCCCCTCTCACTGGACCCTTGGTTCTGTACAATTTTTGAGAAATTATGTGTCATGTTTCGTCAAGAAAGACCAAAGAATGCGTTCAATTCTTCTATCATTTCTTTGTTTTCCATTACTACTTCCCCCATCTCAGCTCACTTGTCTTCACTAATCTTTCTCCTCTTCACATATCTATAGGATCTTTTATCGCGCTTTTATGTTCCTTGCAAGCTTACTGTCATATTCTGTTTTCCCCATTTTGATCAATCTGTCATTTTTGCTGAATCCTCAGGCTTGCTAATTTTTCTGGCAATTTTATACATCACCTCTTTGGATCTAATACAATCCCTAATTTCATTTGTAAACACTGGTTGAGACATCTTTCCTGCCTTATTTTTGTTGCAGCTAGAAATGAACAATTGTTGTAATTCATGCTTATGATGGTGGGCATCCCACTTGAATCTTTCTGACACACCTGATCAACACTGAGCAAAATAACGCAAAGACTCTTTTAAGTACGGACTTTTCGCAACAACTTTAGATATAATTGCCTACTACGGAATGAGCAGTCACAGGATGCTTCTAAGAAACTGTTCAGCGGATTCAGTCACGAGTATTTATGGATGGGATGTTGTGCTGCCAAAGGCAGTGAGTGAGGAGTTGGGAAGGGCATTAATTCGATGGGGTGATGGTGTATCTTAAACCCACCATCTTATCGCCTCAGTCAGATCTCTGGATGGGAAGGCCTGTGGTTGACTTTCCCTTGCACATCAGCTAATTGACTGGCCAATTAAGGATAATTTAAGAGTCTTTGCCTGTTGCCACTGTGAATAATTTAGCTGCAAGTGGGCCTAGTACCATGTGGCACATCTACAGATTAACTGAGCTTGTCACAGGAAGCGGCAGGAAGGGGGGTTGCATTATGGTGAAGAGAGGAGAGCAGGGGAAAATAAACAGGGGCGTTCCTCAATCAAAGGCATTTGGTGCTTCACTGAGGGAATGAACGTTAGGCAGGCCTGCAGCCTTTGGGAGTTACACCTCTGACCTTGCTTTGGAGTCCTCTGCCCTCCTCTCCCTCCCTGTGATGCTCCCTCCTCATTTACCTTCGTTCACGGCTCTCTGTGATCCTGGGACCCCAGACAGATGCACTTCCTGTAGCAGCCACAGCTTTTCCTGTGCCAATTCTGACTGCTGACCTGTTATTGGCCATCAACTACTGCTGGGGGCGGGGGAGGTGCAGGACTCTCACACCACCACCACCATTATTTATTCCAATCTGGCACAAAAAGAAGGCAGGAAAGGTGGTTCAGCCATGGCTTACCAAATGAAATTACTGATAGTATTAGATCCAAAGAGGGGACATATAAAATTGCCAGAAAAAAACGCGAGAGCTGATTGGCAAGTTGTTCAGTGGTGCCAGCCAGCATGCAAGGCCCCTATCCCCTCAACGAGAATCCACCCTATTTCTGAATTGGCAGTGTACTGTTCTCCCATTTAGTTAAATACTTATAAACAAATTGAGAATATGTGTTGACAATGGGCTTGACGGTGGTGGGATTTGGGGGGAGAGATGGAGACGACTTGCTGTACAGAAACCTTGGTGAGATATATTGGCTGGAATTGTGTCTTAATCTGAATGCCATAGGCTGGAACCCACATTTGCTGAGGTTACGTTTCCTGTGCCCACCTGCTCCCAGAGTTGTCTTTGCCACCATTTCTGATGGCCAGTGCCACAGAACACTCACTTTTATGAAAAAGCTACCAATCATTAATGATCTTGGCTACAATCCTGAGCCTAGACTCCTGACTCATCTGTTTGATGGACAGTTATATCTGGTCTCACCACTCATACTTGACCCAGATTCCCCCTAGCTTCTGAGAGCCTGTGGCTGCTGGATCACCAGGACCCATGGAGAATCTTGACACTGTTTCCTCTTGCAATAATGGCATTATCAAAGGCAAATGGAAGATGCTCCCATCAGGTTAGTTGGAAGTTATGACCTGGAGATAAAAATCAGCTCAATTGGACAGCCTTTCAAGTCACTCCCCATGGAATTACAATGGTAATGTTTGTGAATCAGCTGTGTTGAGTAGACCACATCCTCCACATTCCTGACACAAGACTTCAGAAAAAGCTCTCTACTCTGAGCTTCATCACAGCAAGTGGTTAGCAGGAGGGCACAGAAAACGATTCAAGGATGCCCTCAAAGCCTCCATGAAAAATGCAACAACCCCGTTGACTTTTCACAAATATTTTTGAAGAATCATTGAAGGTGTTCGATGTCTAACTGTGGAGAAGTGGCTGAGTGAAGGTGATTGCCCAGAGCAGTTTCACTCCTTGTCATAAATAATGACGCTGTTGAATATTTTCCTTCAGGAAAAATGTGGGTTGTAAATATCAGTTAAAAGTTAAATCTGAATGTATGTATCGCAGCTGGAAGTTCAATGGTCTCTACCGTGCAGACTATGTTATTTGTCACATTATAATGCCAAGCATATTTAGTACGGAGCTTAAAAATTATTACAACGTAATGGAAAGTTCTTAGTCTTGGTCTCCTTGTGCTATAATTTTTCAAAAAGGTTTGCCTTTAAGTTATTGTAATTCTGGTACTGCATTGCAATGGATTGTACAGAGGCCTATGCAATGATATATCATAACTGGAGAGGCCACCCAAGTATGGTATGAATGTTAATGAAACCACGGCTGCAAGTAATCATCTGGTTACTGCAATAATTTTTCTTCTTGCATCATTACAACAATAAAACATTTATCTCCAGCTTGTTCAATATGGATTGTGCTGTATTACCAGACTGCCATCTGGTACAATACTGGGTTATAATAGTGAGAGACTTGATGATGTAAGTCCCAGCTGATTTGAATATTTTGATGTCCCAATTCCCACCATTTTTCTTCCAGTCAATGCACCTAATGAATAACTGCATAGTTAGTGCAACAGACTTGAAAATCAGCCTCCTGCTACTTAACTTGTATTAAGTAATTGTAATGATCTGTAAACCATAACTCATCCTAAAAATTGCATTAGTATTTTTAATAATTAATGGCAGTGGTTCATACTTGGTTCCTTCAGTCCCATCCTGGTTCAGGAAAAAAAATCTTTTACTCTGATTCCAGGAATATTCATTGCATAAACTTTGCATTATTCCAGCCGGATCTTTTTGAATCTTGGCTTATTTCTCATAAGGAGAATTTACCAAGATTTATGTCTGCTCTCCAGGATTAAGTGCCTGTAGAGGTTGACATTAACATGAAGTTGGGGATCTAATTGGTAAACCAGATCAAGTGTTAGTTGATGGTTTCTTCCTAATGGTCATATGTGGAGAAAGAAAACCATCAGGCCCAATTTGCAGTGTTATTTTAATGACCATTTCTCAATGATGCTAATTAAAGTCCTGCTGCTAGGTCTTACTGATTATTGGTGGTGTCTTGCATTTGCCATTATCAATTCTCTTGTTGCTGTCTGCTGCTCCTCATGTAAAATGCACATTTTTATCTCTGCAGGGGATCAATGCTTGAAAACCTGCAGGTGGCCCAGCATTGACCCATTCTAACTTCAGCAATGTATGTTAGAGTGACCAGAAACTAGGTAGGACCTTGATAGACTGACTGCCAAAGTTTCCTTGTGTGACGTGAACAACCCTCCTCTAAATGTGCCCTTCAAATGGAGGGCACAGGTTATCGAGTTCAAAGATACCAAGGAGTTGAGTGAAATCTGTGTTGTTTTTGGAGTGAAAAGAAGCAGACTGTCTGATTCTTTCATATTTCAGGAATTCTGGATGTCCCCTAACTCCAAAGGTACCTGCCACATTGATTCCCTTTGACCATGGAAATTTTCCTGAGGCCAGCAGTGCAGGGAATGCATGGATTTTTGTTGCAGTTATGAGTATTTCCTGGAGCACCAGAGGGCAGAGAAGTGGCAAAAGCTTTGACCGAATGCAAGCAATGCTTTTCACTGTTATGCCTCAGACTAGCTGCAAGGCCAGCAAGTGTCAACCTATCTATAGAAGAGGCTATGTGTGCCAATTTGCACATGATAGGCTGAACAAATAGCTGTTAGCCAACACTGCATTTGAACTGAGGAAGGGTCACCGGACCCAAAACGTTGACTCTGACTTGTCTTCACAGATGCTGCCAGAGCTGCTGAGCTTTTCCAGCAATTGCTGTTTTTGTTTCTGCATTTCAACTGCTATAGTCAAGATATTGTGTACCCTGAAATTCCTAACACGTTGAGTTCAACAAAGGTGCAATGGTGTAATTCACACAAGTCAAATAAGCATGTGGGGGCACAACAATTTCTCATTCAAATAAAATTTATTCTTTCTGTTCCCTAAATATGCTGATAGAATGTAACATTCAACCCCCATTTCCAATTCAAGATTATACAAATGGATGCTACTTCAGTGGGAGTATTTATGATTCATACCTTCCGCACCAAAAAAAAATGCTACCTAGTGTTTTCAAGGTCAGGTAAGGCTTCTACAATGGGAAAAGAAAAGGCTGTAGTGTAGCTTACGAAACACTCTTGAACACAGTAACAATGCAGTGAAATCCATGGCTGAGTCAGGATGCTGAATAGGGAGCGCTGAAACAGCATTTTGAGTGTTTCAGCATTCTGTGGGCTGTGTTTGTCTGAGGTGTAGATGTTAAAAGAAGAAGTGGGAACACAGTGACAATGTGCCACATTTGCAGCTCCAACAATCCAAGCAGGAGGGTTGACCCCCTGATTGCAGGCCCCTACTGCCTTCACAACTTTCTCCTGTCAAGGCTCTAGACTGCTGGCTGTCTAATTCACACCATCACTCAACTAGCACCCGTCATTACTCCCTTTCTCAGTTGTGGTGCGGACTCAGAAGCACTGCAACTTACAAGCCCCATCCATACCTCTTCAAAACTTGATGTGGGCAAGCAAAAAAAAATCCATTGTTGTCCATGAATGGATGTACTAACTCATTGACAAAACTCCAAAAACAAGCCACAGTGCCTCCACAAACATTGCTACAGCAGAAATCATATGTCTTACTTGCAAGTTGGATGCCTGACCATGTAAATAGCACTAATTGGAGGTCCTCCATGTAGCTGAATGCATGTTAACATTGTGTGTTTAGCGCAGGTATTCAGTGGACCAGCACAGTCAGAGTTTCAATAGCATCCATCAAAGCAGTCAGAATGTTGATTTAACTTCATGATTTAATCACTGTTTATACTTCCAGAACATGCACTACACACCTCTATTTGGGTTTTCTCCCATAGAGTGCACTATTTTTAAACTTTTGCATCTTCCATAGTGGCAGAACATTGCTACTGTTATGAATGTGAGACTTTATATGGCAGTCGTGTATAAGCTGTGTGTTTTTACAAATATAACAAAAAGAGGAGTATTTGGGAATGGGGAATGGTTGTAATGATGAATTACACATAGAAACAGGCCCATGTCATTGGGTTGCTATGGGGACAGAGGTTCAGTTTCAGACTCATAGAAACCTGAGTGCCAGTTTCTGTAACCTGAACACAGGTTCTTAAGATTGGATGCCTGCAGTCAGGAAGATTCTACAAATTTTTTTTAGAAATTCATTCATGGGATGAGGGCATTGCTGGCTAGGCCAGCATTTATTGCCCATCCCTAATTGCCCAGAGGGCAGTTAAGAGTCAACATTCTTGTGGTCATCACTGAGTTGGTAGGGGTGGGGGGGGGAGCGGTGGGGGGCTGGTGGTGGTGGTGGTGGTGGTTAGGGTTAGCGCCAGGGACCTGGGTTTGACTCCACTCACAGGTGACTGTCTGTGTGGAGTTTGCACATGCTCCCCACGATTGCGTGGGTTTCCTCTAGGTGCTCTAGTTTCCTCCCATAGTCCAAAAGAGCAGGTTAGGTGCACTGGACATGCTAAATTGACCATAGTGTCTGGGGATGTGCAGGCTAGATGGATTAGCCATGGGAATTGCAGGGTGGCAGGGGTGGGTCTGGGTGGGATACTCTTTGGAGGGTCGGTATGGACTCGATGGGCCGAATAGCCTGTTTCCACACTGTAGGGATTCTATGATGATTAGACTCTTAATTGCAGATTCTTTATTGAATTCAAATTCCACCATCATCCATGGTGCGATTTGAACCCTGGTCCCTAGAACATTATCTGTGTCTCTGGATTAATAGTCTAGCTACAACACCACAAGGCCATTACCTCTCCACTATGGAATGGTGAGTAGAACCTGGATGTAGAGATCTCACCTCCAATTTCTGACAGTTCTGATAATTTCCCACCAGGGCAAGGAGGTGGGATGTGATTCACACAAGAGGAAATTCAAACCCAGTGAGTTTAATGCGAGTTCAAAGAGACCAGATTTTAGCAGTTCTGAGGACCTTAGTCCACAGTGTTAGAGCCATTGATGGAGTACATGTAAATACACTTAAAGACTGGATAAGATCTGTATAAAGCTCATAATTTGAAAGTTTTTAAAAAAAACTTCTACTGTTTAAACTTTAAAAAAGTGCCAGCTGCCAGTGAGAGATTAAAACACAACAATCTGTTGGACTGATTGGATTGACAGACTCATCTGGTGAAGGTGAAAAGAACATCTCTGTGTCATCTGAAAACTGTGTCATATACATTAATAAGCTGTAACTTCAAAGAACAGCAGTCCTAACACCAAAGCCTGGCCATCAAAAAGGTTTCTGATTGAACGTCATTGATTTGAAATGTAAATTATTTTTCTTTCTCTACAGATGCTACCTGACCTGTTGAATATTTTCAGCAATTTCTTTTTATATAATACACTGTTCCTGTTTGAAAAATGCCCATGTTTATCATACCCATGTTTTCCCTTTTAAAATTTTGTTATTGTGTTTACCCCAAAATCACTTCTGACGTGAAGTCCTGTGCATGTCGTCAGTTAACAGACCTATTATACAGACTTTTACCAAATGCCTTTGAAAGTCCACATGCACAACATTAACCATATCAACATCATAAATCTTCACCCAATCCCCCCACTACTTCAAAGAATTTAATTAAACTAGTCAGATATAACCTGCCCTTCACAAATCCACACTGGTTTTAATTTATTAATCCATATCTTTACAAGTGACAATTAATTTTGTCCAGAGCATATTTGAACATTTTCCCCACCACTGACTGTAGTTGTCGAATGTATTTCTCTTTCATTTTTTGAACAGGGCAATAATTGCAATTGTCCAAGAGATCGGAATATTCTGGCCAGAGCTTCCAGCCTCACATCCCTCAGCAATCTAAGGCGCATTCCGTCCAGACAGGATAATTTTTCTACTCACTGCCAACATCGATGGAATTCGTTTTTATTTTTATCCCATCCAATTTCTCCACTAGTCCTTCCTTCATTGTGGCACTAGCATCATCCTCTTCTTCAAGGAAGATAGATGCAAAGAATTCATTAATGATTTCTGCCATGCTCTAAACTCCACAAGGCCTTCTTTGTGATCCCTATTCAGTCCCATCCTTCCTTTGACCACCTTTTTCCTATTTATTTGTTGATAAAATACTTGGCCTGGACTCATGCCTATTGAGGACACATGAAATGTTCGGGAGTCTCCAGATGTCCCATGAATTGCAGGCAATGGGTCTCAGCTGCTCCATCACATGACTGAACAGTTTATATACTTATGCTTTGTACAAATAAACTTACATATACAAAACTATAAAAGATTGTCCTTTATGTTATATATCTGGTTTGGCTTTTATTAATAATTATTATTTATTTATGTCTACCATATTTTATTTAATGCAATTTTAATCCCTTTTATATCCTCAACTTACACCATTCATCTAATTGGTTATTTATAAATGTACTTATTTACTCTTGCTTCTTGGTTTAAATTACTTAGCACTGGTTGATCCCTGTGCACTGAATTTAGATTCCCGCTGAATTTCTGTTTTAAAACGTTTGCTGTTTGTAATTCCCTACAGTTCACCAAGCTATAATTATAAACATTTTTCATTACAGTCCATAACTGTTACAGAGTTTGTATTAATAGTAAATCCCAGCAATTAATATCTGTATCCAGAATATTCCTCACTCTGCACATATCATTTGCAGTCACTGTGCAGTTAAGAGCTTGTGTAACAGACAATTTGGCTTTCACCTGTCCCAATGCTAAATTTAGAAAGGATACCAGAATAACACAAAAGCAAATAAATAATCTACAATTCAGAGCCAGCGATACACAAAATGACAAAACACCACTAAACCACATACAACACAAAACAACACACCTTCCCTCATGCTGAATAAATACAAAGGTTACTACCAGAAGACTCAGAATAACTACTTTAAATAGTAATATAACAACACAATAAGAACTAAACAAACTTACCACAGATCAATACAGTACTGCAACAGAAACAGCACAGGAAATACTACCTGCAGAAACAGAACAGATTCAGGACAACACAGAAAAAAAAATACCAGGAACCTGAAAGGAGCAGCATAGTTTAATACTTAGATGGAGTGGGTTAAAATGAAGAAGAAAATAATAGAAAAGTTAAGCCACCATAATCGATCATCATGTCCCACAACAGCAATTACTCCAAGTACTCGATTCTGCAACATCCACATTTTGCTCAAGATGCTCAATTGACTTTGCAAAGGCCTATAAAGAAATTGAGGTACTATCCAGTTATAGACCATTAGTATTTTCACATGATACCATTTTCAAACAAGGTTACCTCTCAATCCATGGTTGCCTCAAATCAAATTTGAAAATTAAAACTACATTGGTCTTTTTGAAAAAAATATTACTCCCTCTTTAAGCAGTCCTCTATTTACAGTCTATCACACCATTTGTAAAAGCCAACAGATGATGCTCCCTTTGTTGGGCACATCTCCATGACTAGTTTACTTTTGGGGTATGGATGCAGAGCGACGAGCTAATAATATTTTGTATAATTGTCAAATGTTTCAAAACAATAATCCAACAATAACTAAGTAAAAACACTGGGCCTACAACACATCTTTTGCAGAGCTATGGGGCTCAGCAGAGGTACAGTTCGTCGAATAGCCTTTTTTTATGCTGTATGGTTCTATTATTCTATCTGAATTATTTTTATCATTATCAGCAACACAATGTCCATTCAAGTGTGCTGTTGACTGACATATCGTCCTCGTTCACTGTTAGAGACACATGTCAGAGAACTATGTAAATAGCCTGACCTATTTTATTATGTAAGGTCAGTCGATTAGTATGCAAGTACACAGAGCATCTCTGCACCAGTGGCTTTTCAGGCTGTACTTCTCAATGTGTCACTGATTACAGCCTAAAATATGGAACGCTCACCTTTTAAACAGAACCTAGGCAAACTGGGAGAAAACAGGATTGGAGGAGCTGTAAGGTAGGATGAGAGGCTAAAACACTCCTGTTTAAGTATTACACCATACCCGTAAAATTTTAAACAATTTTTTGAAATTCTTTACTATACATGGGTTTAGATTTATTGTAGAAATATCAAAACTTAGGAAAATATACATTCTAGAGAAATTTACAAATGCACAATGCAACCCGACGTCATGCCTCGTTTGACTTTTCCAGCTGCTTTGTTTAGACGTATTACCCTAGGAGTTTTGGGTATGTTGAAATGTAAGAGTATGCACAAAGATTAAAAATTCAATTTACAGCAAAGCTGAAGAATAGAACAGATGCTTAGTTAATGGCAGATAAGCCAACTGTGGAAGTTCACCTGGTTCCAGGTCAAATGATAAGATATTTAAGCCTACCCTGAGAACCATTCTGGCTCACTGTATTGAAATCACACTATTATTTTTAAAAATAGAATGAGGAGCCTTCAGTCGGGCAGATGTGAACTTAGGTCAAACTGCCTGATCAGAGTCAGGGCAAATCAGTTGGTAAGTTTTGCTAAGAACATAAACAAATAGGAGCTAGAGTAGGCATATGGCTTCTTGAGCCATTCAGCTTCATTCATCCACTATTCCCCCTCAACTTCATTTTCCCACCCACTCCCCAGATTCCTTAGTCCCCTATTGAATGAAGAAAGGTCTCAGCCTTAAATACATTCTATGATGAAGAATCCACAATCTTCTGAGGTATAGAATTCCAAAGATTCACAACCCTTTGAATGAAAAAAGTCTCATTTCAGTATCAAATTATTGACCCCTTGCCCTGAGATTTTGTTCCCATGTTTTTGATTCTTCAGCCAGTGAAAACAATCTTTCAGTGTTTACCCTACAAAACCCGTTCAGAAAATGCTGTTTCAATTTGACCACCTCTTATTCTTCTAAACTTCAGAGAATGTATGAAAATTTAATTTGTTTCTCATCATCCTAGGTACATCCTCGTTCTGAAGGACATTGGATTCAAAACATTACTGTTTCTTTCTCCATAGATGCTGCCAGACCAGCTGAGTTTCTTCAGCAATTCCTGTTTTATTTTAGATTTCCAGCCTCTGCATATTTTGTTTTTTTTCAAGTATATAAATATAGACAAAAGCTAAGTGTGCATGAGTGTGGTCTCATCAAAAGCTTTTTTGTTATGTATTCCAAACCCCTTGCAATAATTGCCAATATGCTATTTGCTTTCCTAATTGATTGCTGTACCAGCATTCTAACTCTTTGTGTTTCTTGTAGGAGTGTACCAAAATCTTACATCAAAATTTACACATTTCACACCTTTCAGAAATATTCTCTAAGTCTATTTCACTGTCAAAGTGCAGAACCTCAGACTTCACTAGATTAAACACCAGCTACCACCTTGTTGCCCACTCACTTAACCTGTCTTTTCTTCTTTATAGCTTTCTTGTGTCTTCCTCACAGCTTATATTTCCACCTAACTTTGAATCATCAGAAAACTTACTCCTGGACTTTCCATCTAATTTATTAATATAGATTGTAAATAGCTGCAGTCCCAGCACTGCTCCTTGTGACACTCAGTCATAGTTTGTCACGTTGAAAATCCCCTGTTTATCCCTACTCTCTGCTTCTTGTCCATTAAGCAAACCTCTATCCATGCTAATATATTATTCCCAATCCCATGAGATGAAACCACTGGCAAAATATATGTGAGAACATATGCAGAGGAATACAGTATCTAGTTTTAGGAAATGTAATGAGGAGCATCAATTGTTGCATCCTGAAATCATGTTATGCTGTGATTAGATTTGGATAACTAAAGTAACTCCAACTCATAAAGTATATGGAGTCTGTTTATGCAGAAATCTAGTTATGCTTAACCTAGAATGATATCTAGACCACAGAGTAATTCATGACAACAGTTCATATTAACTTGCTGGTAATACTGTAGCACTTTGTAGAAAAAGGTTAAGTCATGACTAATATAATCATGCTCAAGTGATATGATTACACTTCTGATGCAAATTAAATAGTTGTGATAAGCTTTGCATAATTCAATGACCTTTCTTAGATCTAATTAATGTTAATACAACAGAAAGCTTTCTTTCCAACCAGCTTTCTGGAGTAATAGTCCTCTTTTAATATATCTCTACACGGAAAATGAACTTACCTTTTTTTGTGAGAATGGAGCTATAAATTAAGTGTTGGGTGAATCTCATGACAAGAGGAAATTAAACATTGGTAAATTTAAAAGCAGGGCAACAAGGCAAAAAATGAACATCTTAGGATGGTGCAAAGGTGGTATGCCATTGAATGAAATTTGTGTGTATCTGGGAAATGAGACAGAAAGAAAATCTGTTAATGTTCCAAAAGGGGTTGAAACAGGATAATTCTGGATTTGCCATAATCAACTGTGATATGTTCTGGCTCATCCACAATTCACTGAAGGCCAGACAATTCAGATTTTTAAAACTCTAATCAAGGGTTCTGATTGAGGCATAATGCTGGATATTATTACTTCAAGCTGGCCTGATGCTATATATATTGTTTTCTTGGGATATAATGCATGGATGAGGAATAGAAAGGGGCCAAGGATAGAGATTTGATATTTATCCTTTTCTTTGAGATACACAACAGGTAACCATGGTACATATTTACAACATTAATGCCCACACTTTTGTGTTATATAATGGACATCATCAATACTCATTATAGTTCTTATGTACTATCTACTAACTGGAATATGGCTTAAACCAACAGTTTAAACAAGAAGTGGAACAGGCAAGTGGAGTATAAAATGAAATGTGAAAAAATGAGAAGATATTCTACATCAGAGATCAAATATAAACTCTTGCAATGTTTTACTGTTTTTTTACACAGTTTATGATGTCAAAAAGGACTACTGAATATGTTGCAAAGTTAAGAGATTGGGGAGGTCAGTAGGGAGGTCAAAAACTGGACTGCAGTGGAGCTGCTGTAATCAAAGGGGTTGCAATGTCTCAAATTTGGGCCCAAAAACTGGTTTAGGAGAGTACTTAGCTAAAGAACTAATCTCTACAATTAAAGAAAAAAAAATTGTTCCAATACACAGAAGGTTTAGCATTTAAATTGTCTTTTTGAATAGAAAAGTAATTAAACAAATAAATTGTTTGGAAGAGTTTTTACAACTGATCAACATCTAACCGAAAGCAATAATTGATCAATAGACATCCATAATTCTGAATTATGTCTGCTTTCATTTTTTTAAGATTACCAAGAAAGCTACAAGCATTTGGATTTATTTCTCTTGCTATTTATCTAATGATGACAACTGCTTGCCTGAGAAACACCTGCTTTTGTTTCTTCAGGAGGTCTTTACATTTATGAAAGGTTTAGAGAGATTAAGCATCGTGAACTTTGTTCTACTTGTGAAGAAGTCTAAAACAAAGCTTATAATTGCAAGACCAATAAGGATTTCATGAGAAATCTCTTTCCAGTGAGTGATTGTAATGTGGAATTTACGACTACAGGAGTGGTTGACAAAAATAGCAAGGTGAATTTAAGAAGAAGCAAGATAACTACTCAGGGGTGAAGGCAGTAGTGGACATGTGATAGATTTAAATAGTATGGGAAGATGTTCCTGAGGAGCATAAACACCAGCATAGACTAGTTGGGTAAATGACCTCTTTTTGTACTGAACATTCTACATAATTCTACGAAAATTGAAGCAAATCCAATGCTTTAATCCAAAGAACCTGTAAAATGTATGATCAGCTTGCTTCAGGTTGTATTGTTTTAGTTACTGCAAGAGACAAGTATGATATCAGACATATGAGATAGGGGCAAAAGTAAGGCATTCAGCCCCTTGATCCTGCTAAACCATTCAATAAGATAACGGTTGATATATTTGTGTTCCGAATTCCACATTTCCATCTACTTTTGGTTCCCTGGTCTAACAAGAATATATCTACCTTTGCTGCAAAAGAAAATTAATGACCCTGCCTCCAGTGCCTTCCAAGACAAAAAGTTCCAAAGTTGTGCAACCCCATGATGAGAAAAAAAAAGTTCTCCTCATTCTCTGTCCTATAAGGGCAAGCCCTCATTTTAAAACAGTACCCTGAGGTCTGGACTGAAATGCAAAAGGAAACATTTTTTCCAGGTCCACCTAATCAAGGCCATTCAGAATTTATACGGTTCACTTAACTGAATCTTCAATCTCCTAAACTCCAGTGGAAACAAGGCCATCCTGTCTAATCTATGTTCAATTCATACATAAATCCAATAAACCTTCTCTGAACCACCTGTGATCCATTTACTGTCTTCCTTAAGTAAGCTTACTAAATTGCCCATAATATTCAAGATGGAGTTTCACTGTCCTTTATGACTGAAGCATAACATCCTTCTTTTATGTTCAATTCCTCTTTTAAGAGAGGATAGCATCCCATTAACCTTCCTCTATCAGCATTAGCCAGGCTGTACCTGCACACTAACCTTTTGTCACTCATGCACTAGCACACACAAATCTCTCTGCACCTCAGAATTCTGCAATCATTCTCCATTTATATAATACTTCGTGTTTTTATTCTTTTTGCCAAAGAGAACAACTTCATATTTTCCCACATAATAGTCTATCTGCCAGATTCTTTGACCATTCACTCAACCTTCAGTATCCACTTTCAACTGCTTTCTGTTTTCAGAACGTATTTTCCCTCTTAACTTTGTATGGTCTGTTAATTTAGCCACCATGCCTTCATTCTCGCAATCTAAGTCATTGATGTAAATTGTAAAAAGTTGACGCTCAACCACAGATCTCTGCAGGACTCCATCCATACACGTTGTCTCCAAACAGCCAGTCAATCTTCTATCCATACTTATCTGTTATCCCTTATAATCTGAGCTTTTATTTTTCACGGAAACCTTTTCACCGATCTTCTGGGAATGAAAGTCCAATTTTTCATGTCTAAAGGCTCATCTTTATTCACAGTTCATGTTACTCCTTCCAAGAACTCCAGTAACTTGGTTAAAGATGATTTTCCTTAACAAAAACAGGCTTGACTCTTCTAATATCTTGATATTTTCTTAGTGTGCAGCTATAATCTCTTCAATGATTCTAATACCTTCCCCATGTTAGATGTCAAGCTCACTGGCCTTTACATTACTGTTTTCCACCTCCCTTTCTTCTTGAATAGAAGGGTTATAATTGCTGTTTTTCAGTTTGCTCAACCCATTTTCTGACTCAAGTGAATTTTGGAAAATTAATACCAATGCATGTATTAGCCAATTAGTCACACATTTTAAGATTCCTTCTCTCCATTTCACCTCCTAATTTACAGCTATTGTTGGAATGTTTTTGTATCCTCTATAGTGCAAACATGAGCAAACTATTTTATTAAATTCATTCAACATTTCCTTCACAATATACAGTTTACTGAGCATTCTCTTTCCCTAAGGGACACTTTACTTACGCTTTGCCTTTTCAGAAACCTTGTAGAAACTCTTATTAGCTGTTTTTATATTCTGAGGTAACTTCCCTCCGACTTTAATTTCTTCCTCCTGATTAATCTTCTCATCATTTTTTGTTGAGCTTTATAACGATGAATAGAGATAGGGACTTGTAGCATATTAAGCCTGTTTCACATGCAGTTAGTACAATGTGATCTATCACAGTTTCTATTTCCGCTTATTTAATCCAGAAGAAAATAAAGTGGGACAAAGTAATAATGCTCTGACTGAAGACTGAATCCAAGCTTCTGCCACCTGGTCTGAGCTGCCTAAGACGAGGTGGGTAATGAGCAACAACATATAGAAAAGTTCTGGCTAACAAATGAAGATCACTTAAACTCCTTAAAAACAGAAATATATAAAGGTCATAAGACAAAAAAAATGATAAAAAAATGTTTTTAAGATGAGACATAGAATCCTCTCCTCATTTTCAGATGGTTTACAAAGTGAACTGTTCCCTTCAAGAGTCCTGAACAGGAGGAAATAATACAAGTGAACCGAAGGGAATCAGTAGCTAAAATAAGTGGAATAAACATCCCTATTTAAATTAAGAATAATTAAAAGTATCTATTGTTTGTTTGTTAAATTAAAGAGCTGAAGGTTTAGACTAAGAGGATTGAAATCAGGAAATACTTTCATTTAAATAAAATTATGTCAAACGTTCAGCTCAGAAGCCAACTGTGTTGGTCTTATGCTTGATGTGGGCCCCTTCCTCATTCTATTCCATCTAACACTGACCAAGGGTTAGGGGCGGCAGTGCAAGATATAACCAAGATCAAAATGAGATAAACTAAATAAAGTAGCCGTGATAAAATGAAACGTGGTTAGGATTTTGAAATCCTGCAGATTGTACAATGCAGAAGGGCTAAGTGAAATGTAATCTTACCATAACACTTGGTATATGTTATTACATGGAATATAGCCACAAAACATGATAAGAAACTTTACCATCAACACTCTATTCATGGCAGACCTGTTTTAATCTTTTGAACCTCTGCCTTCTATTGTATCTTCTTTTATTTATGCTTCTATAGTTGAGTTGGCAAATAAACAATTTTAGATCTTGCTAAGAATGAAATGTGTGATTTTCCCTTTCATAAAACTTGTGCTATATTTTTCGAAAGAATTTTAATAATAGTTTTCTTTCTTCATAGAACAGAATAAGTTTGCTCTGAAACTCTGAAATAATTGTTAACAGTTTGTAAATATAAGTTATTTTTATTCTTCTCTCTGGTAACATGATACAGACCAGTGATGCTGCTTTTGAACATACACCCTGTCGAGGAAAGCATTGCAGGGCATCCCATTCACAGTCACTGAAACTTAAATGGACTGTACTGGCAGTGCAGAGATGGCACATGTTCTAATAATAGTATAGCGTGAAGAACCTACAAGCTGAGCCAGTGCCAGTGGATAGCCTTATGTATCCACACTGTGACAATGCAGCTACTATGCTTTGTGTGGGCTTTTGTGAAACAAAGTAACTGAGGACTGTGTGATTTCAGACACTGTTTTGTTGGATTTAAGAAATATAGATAAAGATAAGTATGTTCAAAATGATAACTCTTCAAAAATTTTGAATGTCTCATTGTCACCTTTTTAAAGTAATATTCTTCACTTGTTTACATCATTTCATGACAAAAACACATTGCTGGAACATAAAACTTAAGAGCAGGAGTAAGCACTTGTCCCTTTGAGTGTGTGTCACTGCTCAAGAAGATCATGATTGATCTGGTAGTGGATTCATTTTCACTTTCTTGGCTGTTGCCCATAACCCTTAACTCTCTTCTCTACCAAAAATCATTCCGACTCAGCCTCGAATGCATTTAAAGATCCAACATCCACTACCTTTGGGAAGAGAATTCCACACTCAAATAATGCTCTGAAAGGAAAAGAAAATCACCTCTAATTTTAAAATGGAGAGGCCTGATTCTTAAATCATCTACACTAGTTTTAGTCTTCCTCACAAGAGGAACCATGCTCTGGAATTCTACCCAAATAGTCCTGTCAAGATCTTATATGATTCAATAACATCATCGCTCATTCTACTAAACTCCGACGGGTATATATCTAACCTTTCATTATAAGGCAATCCTTTAATTCCAGGAATACGTCACATGAACCTTCTCTGACTTTCTTCTAAATTATATCTATTTCTGAATAAGGAGACTAAAACTGTACACAGTACTCCGATGTGGTCTCACCAATGCCCTGTACACATGCATTAGCAGAGTTCTATAATCTCTTTCTATTTAAATTGAATGCTGTTTATCTATTCTTCCTGCCAAAATGGACAAGTTTACATTTGCTTATATTATACTCCATCTGCCAAAATTTTGTCTACTCACTTAACTATATCCAATCAGAGTTTCTACCTCTTCTTGACTACTTAGATTCCTATACATCATCATATCATCAGCAAATTTAACTACCACACATTCAGTCCCCTCATACAAATCATTGATTGAGATTGTAAATAGTTGAGATTCCAGGACTGTTTGCACTGGCATTCCACTAGTAGAGTTTGCCAACTCAGTAAAGACCAATATATTCCTTTCCTCTGCTTCCTGTTAGTTCAGCAATCCTTTACCCGTGTTACCATGTTACCACTACACCCTGTACTCTTAACTTGTGTAAAAACTTTTGATATGGCACTTTATTAAACAACTTTGGATATCCATTAGTTCCTCTCTATCTACCATGAATATGATTTTGTCAAAACAAACTGTAATAGATTCATTAAACATTTATTTCCACTCACAAAGCCATGCTAGTTTTCTCTGATCACATTGTGATTCTAAGATTCCTGCTATAACTTCCTCAATAAGGTTTCCAACACATTCTCCATGACAGGTGTTAGGCTAACTGGCCTATGGTTTCCTGCTCTCTGCCTGCCTACTTTCTTGAATGAAGGTATTACATTTGTTATTTTCCAATCTTTTGGAACCCTTTGAGAATTAAAAATATTTGGAACTATTGCATCAAATATATGTGCTACTACTTCTTTTAAGCCTCTGGGATTCAAACAATTCAGTCCTGCTAACGTTTCAGTCAAAGCTGTCCTGGCAACTATTCCCTGGTGAAGGTGATTGTTTTGTTCCTCCCTAATGTCTCTTGATTTTCAACTACCAATTTCCAATTTTGAAGTCTCACAAAAAGGAAATGAAACCAGATGGACTGTCTGGGTACCATGAGCGAGAATGGCAGAAACATCCGTGCCGACCCTGCAAAGTCCTCTTCATTACCATATGGGGGGTAATGCAAAACTTGAGAGAGCTGTCTCACAAAATAGTCATATGACATAGTCGTATCCATGGAATCATACCTTGCAAAAAATGTCCCAGACACCTGCATCACCATCCCTGAATATGTCCTGTCCTACTGGCAGGACAGACTCAGCGGAGGTGGCAGCGCAGTAGTATACAGTCAGCAGAGAACTTCCCTGGAAGTCTTCAACATTGACACTGGACTCCATAAAGTGTCATGGCATCAGGTCAAACAGACAAAGAAATCTCCTGCTGATTACCATTCACTGTCCTTCCTCATCTGATGACTCTGTGCTCCTCTATGTTGAACAACACTTGGAGGAACCACTGAATGGGAGGGTGCAGAATGGACTCTGGATCGGGGATTTCAATGTCCAACATCAAGATTAACTTGGCAGAATGGGGCTGGTCAAATCTTAAATGTCAGTGCTGCGGGACTGGGCATGTGACAGTTGGAGAGAGAAAAATATACTTGACCTCATCCTCACCAATCTGCAAGCTGCAGTTGCATCTATCTGTGATAACAAGGTGTAGAGCTGGATGAACACAGCAGGCCAAGCAGCATCAGAGAAGCAGGAAGGCTGACGTTTT
>NC_063336.1:95310118-95480751 GCF_021869965.1 Rhincodon typus
AGCAGGAAGGCTGACGTTTTCTGAAGAAGGGTCTAGGCCCGAAACGTCAGCCTTCCTGCTCCTCTGATGCTGCTTGGCCTGCTGCGTTCATCCAGCTCTACACTTTGTTATCTCAGATTCTCCAGCATCCGCAGTTCCTAGTATCTCTGTTGCATCTATCTGTGACAGCTTTGGTAAGATTGATTGCCTTTGAGAGACAAAGTCCCACCTTCACATTGATAATACCCTCGCTCATACTGTGCGGCACTATCACTGTGTTAAATGGGATGGACTTCAAATAGATCTAGCAACTCAAGAGGTGTTGTGGGCCAGCAGCAGCAGAATTGTACTCTGACACAATCTACAACTTCATAGCCTGACATATCTCCCATTCTGTCATTACTAACAAGCCAGGGTTTCAACCCTGGTTCAACGGAGAGTGCAGAAGAGCATACCTTGAGCAGCACGAGGCATACTTAAAAATGAAGTGTCAACCTGGTGAAACTACCAGACAGGATGACTTGACCACCAAACAGCATAAGCAACAAGTGATAGGCCGAGCTAAGCGATCCCACAATAGATCAAGCCTAAGCTCTGCAGTCCTGCCACATCCAGGCGTCAGTGATGGTGGGTAATCAAACAACTCACTGAAGGAGGTGGCTCCACAGATATGCCCGTCCTCAATGACGGGCAATCTCAACACAACAGTGCAAAACATAAGGCTGAAGGATTCACAACAATCTTCAACCAGAAGTTTCCAGTGGCTGATCCATCACAGTCTCTGCTGGTAGTCCCCATTATCACAGATGCCTGGCTTCAGCCAACACTGTTCAACCCACGTGGTATCAAGAAATGGTTGGAGGCACTGGATACTGCAAAGGCAATGCGCTCTGACAACATTCCAGCAGAAGTACTGAAGACTTGGACTCCAGAACTTTCAATGCTCCTAGCCAAGCGATTCCAGTACAGCTACAATACAGGCATCCAGCCAACAAAGTGGAACATTAGCCAGATGTGTCCTGTACACACAAAGCAGGACAAATTGAACCAAACCAATTACCACCCCATGAGCCTACTGTCAAACTTCAGTAAAGTGATGGCATCATGAACATTGCTATCAAGCAATATCTTCTCAATAATAACTTGCTCAATGACGCCTAGATTTGATTCCACTAGGGCCACTCAGCCTCTGACCTCATTACACCTTAGTTAAAACATGAACAGAAGTGCAGCATACCAGAGGTGAAATAATAGTGACAGCCCTTGTCATCAAGGGTGCATTTGAGCAAGTATGGCATCAAAGAGCCCTACCAAAACTGGAATCAGTGGGAATCGGGGGAAAACTTTTCACTGTTTGGAGCGATGCCTGGCACATACGAAGATGTTTTTGGTTGGTGGGCGGGTCAGTCATCTCAGCTTTAGTACACATCTGCAGGAGGTCTTCAGGGTCATGCCCTAGGCCCAGGAATCTTCAGCTGCTTCATCAATGTCCTTCCCTCCATCATAAGGTCAGAAGTGGTGTTGTTCGCTGGCGGTTGCACAATATTCAGCACCATTTGCAACTCCTCAGATACTGACGCAGTCTATGTCCAAATGGAACAAAACGTGAACATTGTCCACAGCAGGTCAATGTCATTGGCGGGTATCATTCATACCATATAAATGCCAGGCAATGATCATCATTGAATAAGAGACAATCTAACTACCATCCCTTGACATTCAATGGCGTTACAATCACCAAATCTACACTATCAACATCCTGGGGAATTACCATTGACCAGAAACTGAAATGGACTCAGCATTCAAAATAGGGTAGGGCTCTTATGGTACAGTGTGGTACAAGCCCAACCTGCTCCAAAGGTGTGTAATAACATCTCTGAACAAACTGATTAGAAAATATCTATAAATACAGCGGCTACAAAAGTATGTGAAATAGGAATACTGCACCCCCTGACTCCCCAGAGTTTGTCCATCATTTACAAGGCACAAGTCAGGAGTGATAGAATACTCGCTACTTGCCTGGACAACAGTCAAGAATCTGAACAACATCCAGGTCAAAGCAGCACAATTGATTGGCACCACATCGATAAATATTCAACCACTCCACCACTGATGTTCAATAGCGGCATATCCTGCAGAAATTCACCAAGGATCCTTAGACAGCACCTTCCAAATCCACAACCATTTCCATCTATAAGGACAAGGGCAGCAGACACAGCACCTGCAAGTTCTCCTCTAAGCAACTCACTATCCTAAAAATATGTCACCATCCCTTCACTGTTGCTTGGCCAAAATTCTAGAAATCCCTCCTCAATGGCATTGTAGGTCTACCTACAGCACATGGGCCATGGTAGTTCAAGAAGGCAATTCACCTCTGCCTTTTCAAGGGCAACTAGGGGCAGGCAACAAATGATAATCCAGGCAGTAAGCCCACATCCTAAGTTCCACAAATGAATAAAAACACAATTACTTTTGGGATAACAAGGTGTAGAGCTGGATGAACACAGCAGGCCAAGCAGCATCAGAGGAGCAGGAGGCCTGACCTGTCTGTCTCCTCTCCACCTATCTGCTCCTTTATCCATCTTCCATCCATCTCCCCCTCTCTCTCTACTTATTTCAGAACCCCCTTCCTCTCCCCCATTTCTGAAGAAGGGTCCAGACCCGAAACGTCAGCTTTCCTGCTCCTCTGATGCTGCTTGGCCTGCTGTGTTCATCTAGCTCTACACCTTGTTATCTCAGATTCTCCAGCATCGGCAGTTCCTACTATCTCTGAATTACTTTTGGGAAACAGGTTGTAGAATGCACTGGTCTCAAGAAATTGACTTAAAGACACCCTATGAACTAATTTTTCAGGCTTTTGCCATTCTGATTCTCCTAATCAACATAGAGATTAAGGAGATAGCAAGAACTGCAGATGCTCGAGTCAGAGTCAATACAGTGTGGAGCTGGGGGAACACAGCAGGTCAGGCAGCATCAGAGAAGCAGCAAGGTCGATGTTTAGGGTCGGAACCCTTTATCAAGACAGGGTCCCGACCCTAAACGTCAACTTTGCTGCTCCTCCGATGCTGCTTGACATGCTGTGTTCCTCCAGCTCCACACTGTATAAACATGTAGATTTAAGTTATGAATAATTATTGCAATACATTTCTAGACATGCTTCAAACATTTCTTCATGTATACCTTGCCTATAGTGTGCCTACTGTTAGAGAGCCTATAAACTCCTCCCACAAGTGACTTCTTCCTTTTACTTTCTTTTTATCTCTATTCAAACTGATTCTCCACCTTATTCTTTGAAGTTAAGATTATCTCTCAGTACTGAACAAATGTCTTCCTTAATTAATAGAGCTACCCTGCCATCTTTGTCCATCTGACTCCCATTCTAATATGTCGAAAATCCATCGACATTCAGGTCCCAGTTTTGGTCAACTTTCAACTTCTCTGTAATGTCCATCAGGTCATACATATCAATGTCCACCTTATGAATAATTTATCCTTTTGTTTCAAATGCTGAAACATACATTCAAACATAAGCTATTAAGATCTCCTTTTTCACTGTTCTTTCTTTTCCCAAAAACTCCCCTCACTTGGTCCCTTGTTCCCAGTATTTACATTAAACCCTCTCAACAGACCCAATTATACGATTTGGCAGGGAACTGGTCCCAGAATGGTTTAGGCATATGTCATCTCAACAGTACGGCTCTCATTTTCCTGAACACCAGTGCCCTTGCCCCAGGAACTGAAACATATTTCCCCACCCCAATCTTTGAGCCATATGTTTATCTCTCTAATCTTATTTATTATATGCCTATTTTCAGTGGCTCAGCTATTAATCCAGATATTACTACTTTGAGTTCCTGCTTTTTAATTTAATCTCTAATGGTTCATAATCCCTCAGCAGAAACCCTCCTTAAGTTCTAAATATGCCGTTCACACCCACATGGATCACAACCATTTGGATTCTTCCCTTTTATTGCAACATTCTCTCCAGACCAGAGCAGATATCACCAAACCTGGTACCAGGCAGGTACCACAACCATTTTGACTCTTGCTCTTGGCTGCAGGGATATCTACCTATACCCTCTGTTTATACAGTCCCCTACTACCACTACTTTCCTATTAACTTGCCTGCTTGAATGGCCTCCTGTACCATGTGCCATGGTCAGTTTGCTCATCTGCCACTGCTTTCAGCCATACAGGATGTAAGAATCTCAAACCTGGTGGACAAATGCAAAGGCTAGGCTCTTCCAATTCAATTTTCTCAGTCCCCATAACTCTTTGCCTCACAGTAACACACTCCTGTCCCTGAGCATTGACCAAATTAGAATAGGCTATCCTGACTGCCTCCTGGAAGTGTCCAGGTAACTTGCTCCATTATTTCCTCCTGATGCATCGCAGTATCAACAGCATGAATTCCAGATCAAACTCTGGGCCAAAGTGCATTGAGCAGCAGACTTTATTGAAGATATGTTTGGATCATACAGGCATCCAGGAACTCCTGCGTCCTATAGTTGAAACACATCCCCTGTACTTCCTACTCAACCCCACTTTTCCAACTCCCATACTCAGAATTGTTGTTGTGATGGTACCAACATAGTGCTGACATTAGTCATCAATGCAGCCTCAATTCATTGGTATCTAAAAGACACATCAACAAAATTCTCACCAACCAATTACATGGTTCCTTGTGCTGTTGCCTCTGAGTTTCCCACGATGCATTTCATTAGGTAGGTGGTGGTAAGGTTGGGAAAGAGAGTTCCCAGTACCGGAATTCCACTGTTTTTCTGTCCCCTCTCATGTAGCTTTTCAACTCCCGTTCTCCTGGAAGCTGAAAATGTTAGGAAAGGAACTCTTCCTTCCCCTCATCACCAAACTCCTTTACTCATCAAATGCCTAACTATACACTTGGTCACAAGCTGCACTCCAATCTTCTTTATTTGTATTTCTGGAATGCACCTCCAAATGTCCTGTGCCTCTTGCAAAAATTATTTCTTAACTGATGATTAGGTGATGAGAAAGAACAGCACAGGTCTGACTTGCCCTGATTTCACCCCTCTTTGATAGAAGCAGCTTCTCTTCATTAAGAACATTTATTATTATTAGAAGCTCATTATGTAGTGACTCTGAGGTAATCTCTTGCCAAAAATTTCACTGTGAATTCAAGATTTAATGTTACTTGAAAACTTTATCGGTGTTGGAGTTTGATTTCCATTTCTACAAGTCATTTGTACTGGGGTAACAAAGCACCTTGGTTAAGCTCGAAATGGTTATTTTGACACATCATAATGTCAAACTGGCTTGCACTAGCCATGTGTGAAATGTCTGGTGATCGTGGTAGTTGCCATCGATTATACAAAACTTTTCTTTAAACATGGTAACATAATGCGCAGTTTTACAGCATTATAAATGCAGTGGTAGAAATGCACTCAGTAACTATCTGTTTCAATCAATCACTCGGTTAAAACATTAGCATGAGATCAAGATCACAGCTGCAAAGGTGGAAAGCACTTCATTTGAATTTATTGTCGTATTCACGACTACTTGCATACAATTTCAAGCTGATTTGAAACTTGCTGAAAGATTATGATTAAGTCTTTTGGGACAATAATACATTATTTTTGTGGTTCTAAACACGATATGAGAGACCATATCAACATTATAACAAGATAACACTGAAGCTATAATTCATCTTAGTGTGGGAAAACGTGGAGGAAAAAGAATCAGTCCATGTTTAATACTTCACCTGCGGTCCAAAAGCTTCTGATTTCAAATAAATCTGTTGGATTATAGCCTGGTGTCATGTGCTTTGTGACTTCGTCCACCCCTGGCACCTCCGCATCATGTTTAATATCGGCAGTCAATGAAGTAATATTAATGCCACTCAAAGTCTAACATACCAGAACAAACTTGATAAAGCTTTTCACTGACTAACCCTTCTGTCGTTGAAGGTTTATTATCAAATAGTCCTGCACCATGCCACACAATCATTTTGGTACATAACCCAGCTTGAGATATAGCTCTCAGTCACACAATCAAATAATTTTCAGGCAATGATATGTTCTTTTATTTGAGAAACCATTTTGCTTTCATTTTCATTCTTTTGCTTCCCCTCTCTGTAAGTTATTTTTACTTCAGGCTTCTCAGTCACTGTCATAACATGGGATCATGAACAACACGACAGACTTATACTGCTGTTTGTATTGGGAATTCTATCTTCTCCAGGATTTGGACACAATAGGCCAAATATTGTGTTTCGGCCGAATAGGCCAAATAATGTGTTTCTTTTTTGGCTAAGTGTGAGATCCGTGGAATTTTTTCAAGTGTTTTTCACTGCAAGGTCTAGGGAGGTTTTTGCCTTATCTTATCAAACTTTTCATATTATCGACCTACACCCACCCTCTTGACCAATTCCAGTCCCACCTCACGATGCATTTTTCCCAGAACAACTCTTCACTGCCAAGGTACCCAGAATTAAGAGCCTCCCTTTTACCCATACCATCTTTAATAGGCTGTCTGCACCCAGACAAGCACTGTCAGTCTGGAGCTGCTCTGTATAGTTCCTAACATTTGCCCGCTGATGACAGATAGGGAAAGATGGGTGCTCTGATTGTGGGCAGGAACCTGAAGATCTAGCTGGATGGGCTGGTGCTGAGGCAGGACGTCCTCCACCCCA
The DNA here is from genome assembly GCF_021869965.1 of Rhincodon typus. Lineage (NCBI taxonomy): Eukaryota > Metazoa > Chordata > Chondrichthyes > Orectolobiformes > Rhincodontidae > Rhincodon > Rhincodon typus. Next base: position 95,316,768 of record NC_063336.1, read on the forward strand.
GAACCAGCAAAGCAGACTAAGAACCAAAACAATGCCAGCCTGGTCTGAGGTTGCCATCTGGGTCTGTCACTCTCAGCTGTCTGATGGTTGCCCAGCAGTGTAAAAAAACGGTCAATGTACTTCTCCACATTGCCAGTGTACGTCCATGGTGGTTCCTGGACGATGGCACATATTGCATACCAATGTCAGTGGGCAGATGGCACACATAGCCAATGCTCATGGAGAATACCCTGAGACGTGGATGTTCGATGTCCAACATGGCGGTCCTTCAGCGCAAGCAGCAAGCTGTTTCACCAGGTACCTGCTCTGACTTCTACGCCAAGTTTTCTCAACTTCTAGCTTTTTTGACATATATGGTAAGATAGAAAGCTGAAAGTAAGTTGAAACATTATCAAGGTGTTTAGCAAGTTATGATCTCTGTTAGTTGGCAAGTTGCTGCTGTCTAGCGAGAATCTTGCCACACTATTTGTAAAAAGCATAAAAGAAGGAGCAAAATGCTCCTGACATTTGGACAGACCTCATCGGACTTCTCATCCAAATCTGCCACAAATTTCAACATTGTCTATATATTATTTAGACTCCCATAAGATTCTGCCCTATCAGTACAAACAGACCAAACTCATTTACTTGCTAGAGTTATTCTATAGATTTGTACCAAAGAAGTCTGAGATTAAATTGATATGTTTCCTAGCGCCATGGAATGAAAAGTCCAGAAAATAATCAATGCGTTGAAACTGGTATTAGAATAACAAGTGCTTGATATCATTGGTCTTTGATGGGAGATTCCAAGAACATTTGGCAGATATTGAAAGTGAAGTTGCTGGCTCTCAGAAATAAACCTGAAATTACATCCCATTGAAAAAGCTCCAGAGATGAAGCATCAGAGAATCGAGAACTTCAAAACAACTGGAACCGTTACTGCTGCTGACTATATCCAGCAAACCAGCTAATCAACTTTGGCTTCAGATTAACACATTACACATCAAAGACAACCAAAGGACACAAAACCATTTTAGTCTTTTAATCTTCCTTTTACTGGATGCTAACCCCTTTTATTTTGTCTGAGTGTGAGAGAAAGTGAATGAGTGTGCGGTGTGGGCCTAAGTTCAAAGGCCACGTTCTTATTTTTCTGAGGCTGAGGAGGCAGAAAAAACTTACTGTTTCTTTAACTCAAGAAACCTTGCATTTGGCTCACTGTTGCTTGTAGTGAAAATAGTTAACTGTATTTTTACTTGGTGACAGACATAGCCTCATGCAAGAACAACTTAAAGTTTTGTTGTGACAAAACAAGAAGGTTGGATTGAGCAAAGTCAGTTCACCCCTGTTCTCCTGGTTGGAAAAAAAATCCTTGGCTGAAACGGCCTTCAGTTAAGACTCCTGCCCCCTCCTCTTCCTCTTTCACTTTCCTACAGCTCATCCTGTTCTGCTTAGTCCATGTTCATTCTGAAAGACAAGCTGTACTTAAAGGGGAATGCTTATGAGTAAACCAATCTCTATGAGCTACTGGCTTGTGCAGAAGTATTGAATCAGCAAAAAACATTTTGATGCCTGTCACATCAGTCTCTGTAGATGTTTTCAACCTGAAACAACTACGGAAAGCACAAAATCCTTGTAGTATTGTAACAACAGGTAGAAAATAAATCAACCAGTTGAGAATTTTTAAGTAGTTTAAGATCTGCTTAAAATACAGCAGGAAGAGTTCTTCCTCTTGCTGCTAATGTATTTAGCAGAATAAGATTAAAAGAGGGTATTGACTGAAGCACTGAGTTCCAAAATAATTCCACTGGCGTCAGCATTACACAATGATTGACATCATCATTTGTCTGCTCTGCATGCTACTTGTACATACTTGCTAACCTCAGCATCAATACTGCATTAGTCCAAGGTCTGGGCATGTCTGCGCATGTGTCCTCAGATTCTACTTTGGAACTCCAAAGGCACTTACAGTTCTCAAGAAAAAAGAGGTGATCAAGCTCAATATTTTGCCATGAATGAGTATTTTTACACAGAGAATTTTATGGATGTAGTTGACTGAAATATGACTATAATTCAGAAACTTAACTGCACAATACAATACTTTAGATTCTCTGATATGTACTCTATTTGAGTTTGGTCCTCTCCCAGGAACACAGAAATTTGGAATTTCCTGCAGAATTGTATGAAACCCTGGGTAGATCCTACTGAACATCCTACTTCCAATATGAGGGAAATTTCAAACAGAGCAAAAGTATAGCCAGAAGGCTTTGCTGTATCACAGTTGGCTGTAAAATTAAAAATTAGGTAAGGATGCACCTTTTTAAGGCAACCATATGACAGAATGTTGCACTGACAGAAAAGTAGACCAGTGTTCATAATGGCATAGCTAGTACATGTGGGATATGTCACTATTTGAAAGTTGAAAGTACTATGGAATATGCTAAGAGACTTCGGCTCTTGTCAGTGCTGAAAGTCAACATTTCAACAAATTAATGGCCATTTCATGGCTCAGGTAGGGAGGGGACGATTGGTTTGACACTTGGGAAGTTGACAATGCTGGATGGAATTCTGCATGGGGTTGCTCCCCAAGGTTATCTCCCCTCCTTTAAGCTTCATCCCTGACCTCTTGAACACGTTCATCCATCCCACTGACTGAGAATCCCAATCTCAGACTTATGAGGTTTTTTGGCATTGTAAAACTGCTTGTAGTCCCAGCAGTGTTCCCTGCTCAGATTTCAGAGCTGCCAGTCGTCTAACTGGACTCTAAGGTAGTTCCTTCTCATGAGACAAGGCTGGAAGTCTTTGCCTAAAGCAATCAACACGGCTCCCTTTGTTAAATTGTTGCAGGGTAGTCATTGGGAACATTGGAAAGCTCCACTATCAACATTTTAAGCTGGGAGGATGGCACCATGACAACTAGTAAAATTCAACACAATGTTTTAGATCAATGATCATTCATCATATTTGAAAGATGTAAAGAAAATTAACAGCTTTCAATCAGATAAAGGCAAGGAAAGTAAAGGACAAAAAGGTAAGTCAATGACAAAGTGAAAGGCAGGAGTGATAAAATGACATTCACAGTACTCAGTTGTATCTCACTGCTACTTCTCTTGATACTTCTACTATTGCTAAATTATGTGACTGCTTGTCCAACATCATGTAACGCACTAGGAATTTCCTCCAATTACATATTAGAAGACTAAAACCACCAACTTTGGTCCCAACTACAAATTTTATTCTCTAGCTACTGGCAGCATCTGTCATACTAGTAACTATCAAAGGCTAAACCAGTCTGCTTCAATCTTAGAGCTATATCTGACCCCAAGATGAGCTCTGACTTCAGACCCATGCTATCATTATCACTACCATTAAAATTGTCTACATAACATCGCAGTAATACCAACTGACTTTGCCCCTGCAATATTCAACTGCTACTGAAACGCTCATCCATGCCTTTGTTACTTCTATTCCTAGCTATTCCCACACACTATTAACCAGATTCCCACATTCCATCCTTCATAAACTCATACACAAAATTTCAAATTTCAAGCTTTTTACTGTCATAAACAAGCTAAAAACAATATTGACTGAAAACTAATCTAGTCAGCAAACTATGGTTTAAACTACAGAAAGGTTACCTCATTTAACTATTTAAACAATGTCCACAGTTCACAAGAGTTACTCCCTTTAAACAAAGCTAGGTCAATATTCAAGACACCTTTAAATCCTAGCAAACTTAATCTCTCCAGTCTGAGTACAGGATGTTCAAAGCATGAGTAATCTCTGGGTTACCAGTACAGCAGGTACTGGTATTGGGTTGCCATACAGTAGTGAGTACAGGAACAGGAAGATAGAGCAGATGAATGAGTAGCTGGAGAGATAATGCAGGACAGAGGACTTTATATTCTTGAGGCAGTTGGACATTTTCTGCGGGAGGTGGAAACTGTACAAGTTAGATAGGTTACATCTAAAATCGGATCAACACCCTCCTGTAGAGATTTGCCAATGTTGTTTGTGTGGATTTAAACTATACCTTCAGGTGGTTGAGATCCTGGCAGATAGTTCAAAGGGTAGAGAAGTTGAGGTGGAATTAGAAGTTAAAGCACAAGTATGTGAGTCTGGAACTCCATATTTGAATCCTGACATAAACCTGAATGTCAAGGCACATAAAGGCTTCGATTAAGAAACAAAAAGAGGCTCATGACAGATACTAAGGGCTCAATACAGTACAGTCCCTAGAGGAGTATGAAAAATGAAGGAGATATTTAAAAAGGAAATTAGGAAAGCAAAATGCTTGAAAATGAAATACTGTTGTCTGATCCTTATCAACCTATGTGGACATGATGGACTGAGTGGCCCCTTTTATATTGCAAATTTCTTTGAGCCTATGACTTGTTCACTTTAGACCAGGTAGGGGGGATTTAAACTTTCTGTATTTCTTAGGTTACCCTTAAAGAGAGGTAGTGTGGCCTTTTACAAACCATCACTGGATGCCTTTGGAAGAGGTCAGGTGCCCTTTGGGATTGTTAAAAGTTCAGGTACTGTCTATTCGCAAATCAATTGATAGTTCCAGGTGCTTACAAAATTTTTAAAATGGAATTCTGAATAGGGGATGAAAGGAAATTAAATATTGTGAATGTTTTTTTGATTAATGAGAGTGTTTTTTTAAAAATAGTGTATTCATAAATAGATACATAAGAACTTTAACTTTTGCATGAGTCTGAGGTTTGGTCATGGTGGATTCTGGGTGAGTTGGCGTGGAGTGTTTAAAGGATATACACACTTGGAGGCTCCAACCCCAAGCAATTGTGTACTGAAATTTGGGGTTGTGAGGTCCAGGGCAGCAATGGCTGAGTTCCTGCTCTCTGCTCTCATTGGTTTTTCTGTCCACCACTCCTCACCCTGACCACCACTCATTGAGAGGTCTCGACAAATTTTTAGCCTCAAAATGGGGTCATGGTTGGAAAAGGTTTGGGAAGCATAGCTTTAACAACCAAGACACCAAACTTATTGGGCAGAATTCAAAACAAATCCTCATTTCCTCCATTTTACCATACATTAAATTTACAAATCCAAAATATCGTTATCTTATAAACTTTGTACTCATAACAATTTCCGGTCCTGAACTTTGATTTCTTATTCATCATTGATTTATATGTTCCACCATTAATGTTGTGCTTTCAGCTAGCAAGGCCTTAAGCTCTGATAGTCCCTGTCTAAACCTCTCTTTTCTTTATTACAGTTGTAATTTGCTTGAGACCCATCAAAATTAATCACCGCATGTTAAAATCAGAGATTAGTCAGCACAATGGAAGTCGCAACTAGCAGACATGTTGACTACATCTCATGTCAGCTATGAGTTCAGGGTATTGTCCTGAACAATCAAAGCACCAAAGCAGTTTCATTTAGGAGTTAGCTCATCTTGTCCCTCTTGCAATATTAACTACTAGTTAGAGAGAGGTCTTGTGGTACAATGGTAATGGCCACTAAGCTAGAAGCTCTGGTCTCCTACTCAAGACTTTGTTCATAAAGGAAGGCCATACAGTGACAACTTGTAAATCCTTCTGACATATGTTAATGACAGGCAGTAAGGGCAGGAAAGATTCCAGTGATGCAAAGACAGTTGAAGTCTGTATCTACCATCATTGTTTGTTGTTCCAGACTATAACATTTGGGGAGACGGTGGCATAGTAGAAAAGACTAGTACTCCTAAACCCCAGGTTATTATTCTGGGGATATAGGTTCTAATCCTACCATAACAGGTGGCGAAATTTGAATTCAGTAAAAATTGAAGTTAGAAAAAGCAAGTCAATTTTGACCATATAACCACAGTCGCTTCTTGTAAAAATCTATCTAGTTCACGTCCTTTAGTGAATGAAATCTGCCATCGTTACCTGGTCTGGCCTACATGTGATTCCAAATCCATAACAATGTGTTTGACTCTTAATTGCCCTCTGGGTAATTAGTCCTGGGCAATAAATGCTAGCTTAGTTATGGTCGTCCACATCTCGTGTTTTATTAAAATGAATTCTCAAAATGTATGAAAGGTTTATGGTCCCACAGCAGCTCAGATTCCTTGGAGGCTGGGTTGAGGGGTGCTGGGGGGTGTACAGCAGGCTGAACAACTGCTGTGAGTCAAATTGTTGTCAACTGCATAGGGTTGGGTTAGGATCAGTCTCTCCACTGATCTTTAATTTCATTCACTTGTGGGACATGGGCATCCCTGGCTGAACAGCACACATTAGCCATCCCTAGCAGGCCTTAAGAAGATAGTGGTGAGCTGCCTTCTTGAACTGCTGCTTCCATGCACTATAGGTTGACCCACAGCGACAGTGAAGGAATGGTGATATATTTCCAAGTCAGAACGGTGAGTAGCTTGGAAGGGAACTTGCAGGTGATGGTGTTCACATGTATCTGCTCCTCTTGTGCTTCAGATGTAAGTGCTTGTAGGTTTGGAAGGTGCTGTGTAAGGATCTTTAATGAATTTCTGCAGTGCATTTTGTAAATAGCACACACAGAACTGCTACTGTATATCATTGGTGGAGAGAATGGATGCATGTAGATGTGGTGCCAGTCAAGTGGGTTGTTTTATCCTGGATGGTGTCAAGCTTCTTAAGTGTTGTTGCAGCTGCACTTATCCAGGCAAGTGGGCAGTATTCCATTAAACTCCTGACTGGTATCTTGTAGATGGTGGACAGGCTTTGGGAAGGCAGACGGTGAGTTACTCGCTGCAATATTCCTAGCCTCTGACCTGCTTTTGTAGCTACTGTGTTAACGTGACAAGTCCATTTGAATTTCTGGTCAATGGTAACCCCCAGGATATTGGTCGTGGGGTATTCAGTGATTTAACATGGTTGGATGTCAACGGGTAATGGTTAGATTGTCTCTTATTGGAGATGGTCACTGTGTGATGTTTGTGCGTTCCGAATGTTATTTACCAACTTTTCAGCCCAAGCCTGGATATTGTCCAGATTTTGTTGCATTGTACGAGACCTCTGGTAAAGATTGTGGTGTAATGGGTCAGACCTGTTTTGGACAGTGAACTGAAGTAGAGAATGACAGCTCTGAAGAAGAGTCATACTGGACTTGAAATGGTAACTCTGTTTCTCTCACCACAGATACTACCAGATACACTGGACTTTGCCAGCACTTTCCATTTTTATTGCTGAACTCCAGTATCTGCTTTACTTTGCTTTTAAAAGGGCATTCATTGCTATGGAGTTCAGTAATGAGCTCTGGCAAGAAGGAAACTCACTTCAACATTTCATTTCATGGTAAGACTCATAAAAAGATCAATGAAGATCAGGAACCAGCCTAGACTGTCAGAAGCCCAACATCTACTCAGGCCAAGTTTGATCAATTTGGTTCTGCGGAACACTACTGTATGTCCACAATAGTTATTGTATAAAATTGGTACAAAGTAATAAACTTGTATTCAGACAATATACTCAAGCTTGAATAGTGAGTAATCATTAATTGCGTTTAAGAGGTTTCCAAACAGATGCTTTTTAAAATCTACCTCGTTGACCAAGCTTTTGGCCATGATGTGTGGCTCAGTGTCAGATTTTGGTTTATTACATTCCTATGAAAAGCCTTGGGACATTTTATTAAGTTAAAGGAGCTTTAAAAATACATGCTAATCTGACAAAAGGTTGTCAATCTGAAATATCAACTCTGTTTCTCTCCCTACAGAGAATGTCCAAGGTTTTCTGTTTGCATTTCAAATTTCCAATATTCACTGTAATTTGCATTTGCATCTGTTGTGAATAATCTAGTTTAACAGGCAAGCTTACTTGACTTATCAAATTCATAGTATTAATGGATAAGGGCCAAGATTTAAGCAAAGTTTTCATGTAATCATAAAATAATAGAGAAGAATTTGAGGCCAAATTGTCCATAACGTCTGTGCCTGGTCTTTGAGACAGATGTACAATTAATCCCAATGTCCCAGTTTTCTTTTCCCCCACAGTCCGGGGATGTTTTTCCTTACAAATATTCATACAATTTACTTGTGCACGGTTCTATAATCTATTGCTCTTTCGGACAATGTATTTGAAATCACAACAACTCAAAGTGTATAAAATATTTTGCCTAAAGACATAAAATTTGTCATCTACCTTTAAACAAGTTTTCTAAATATTAAAATGCATATAAATAGTGTAATCTCAGATTTTGATAATAAATAATTTACAAAAATACTAGGCAAATTGATTATGTGGGGTCAGGTACATTCATGGTCATAAAATCATACAGCATGGAAACAAACCCTTCCATTCAACTAGTCCACATTAACCATGATCCCAAACTAAACTAGTCCCACCTGCCTGCATTTGGCTCCCTTCAAACCTTTCTTACTCATGTACTTATCCAAATGTCTTTTAAACATTGTAACTGCACCTGCATCCATTATTTCCTCTGGCAGTTCCAAATACCAACCACTCTCTGTGTAAAAAAGTTGCCCCTCGTGTCCTGTTTAAATCTTTCTCCTCTCACCTTAAAAATATACCACCTAGTTTTGAACTCCCCCACCTCAGGAAAAAAAATACATTGCTATTCACCTTATCTATGCCCTTCATGATTTTATAAACTTCTATAAGGTCATCACTCAACCTCCTGTGCTCCAATGAAAAAGGTCTCAGCCTATCCAGCCTATTTTAATAACTCACCCTCCATTCTTGGCAACATCCTGGTAAATCTTTTCTGAATCCTCTCCAGTTTAGTAATATTCTTCCTATAGCAGGGTAACCAGAACTGCACACAGTCCTAGTGAACTACTGATGGACTCCCCCATACTAAATTTATATTCTTTATTTATTCCCTTAATTCATATCAATTTCAGAGATTTCAGAAAGAGTGGGCAATTTCACTGAAACCAGAATTCAAGTGACGAGTTATGTTAAGCAAAAATGCTTGAGAATAAAAACATTTTGGGGAGGTATTCTCTTCAGGCTGCATAAACACTGAAGAGTAATTTAGAGCAGCACTGTTGCCATGACAAGATGCTTTGTAAAGCTATGTTTAGAAACAAAGTGTGCAATGTCAAGTGGCTGCTCAACGTTATGCCTCATTTTGGCTAGTCACACCTGGCTCCACAATTTTCTTTTAGTCTTTAGCTTTTAAATAATATTCTTCCATCCTCTCTTAAAAATTAATGCATGGCTTCAAGGAGAGCACCTTACACGACCATCCTTCCTGTGTGGGCCTTGATGGTGTCTGTCAACAAGTCATTTGATTTAGGAAGATTGTGTAGTTAGGGAGAGAAACTTGCAATGGACACTAATCTCTGTAAATGAGTCTCCGGCAGAAGTCGCTGGATGTGAAGCATAGAAGGACTTTGATGCAACCCAATATGCGTCTAATCTAACTATAATAACAAATTGGATGATTTATGGGTTATGACCAGTAACAATAATAGGGCTCTCAATCCTTTAAGCCTGTGCTGCCATTCAATAAGATCATGGCTGATCTGACTTTAATCTGAACTCTGCATTCCTGCGTATGCCCGAAAAGCTTCATCCACTTGGTAATCAAGAATCTATCTAATTCTGCCTTGTAAATATTTAAAGATTCTGTATCTACTGCTTTTTGAAGAAGGGAATTCCAAAGACACTCAACTCACAGTACTTTTTTCCTTTCATCTCTGTTTTAATCAGTGACCCCTTATTTTAAACTATGACGTCCAGTTCTAGATTCTCCCATTAGAGGAACCATCCTTTCCATATTCACCCAGTCAAATCCCCTTAGGATTTTATATTTTCCAAATAAGTCACTCTGCCTCTTTATACTCTAGAGGATATAGGCCTAGCCTGTCTAGTCTTTCTTGTGACTAACAGATACATTTTTAAAATAAAAAAATCAAACTTTCCATTCAAATTGCCTACATTTTTTGATAGATATAAGCCACAAAGGACTGCACGAATGTTCAGAAATCTCAATCATCCATTACCAGTTACAGTTAGATTTATGCTAAAGATTGGCATGTTTTGAGCATTTTTGAGAAGGATAGAATCCATTTGTACTAAGCTTGTACTGTGCGTAACAGTCAATTGCATGTGGGAATATCCAAAACCAGAGGTTATAAATATAAAATAGTCACTAATATATCCAGTAGGGAATTCTGGAGAATTGTCAGAACGTGGAACATTAAATGAAGTAATTGAGGTGAATAGCATAGTTGTATTTGAAGGGAAGCTGGATGAACCAATGAGGGAGAAAAGAATAGAAAGATACCACTGAAAGGGTTAGATGGAAGAGGGTTGGGAGAAGGTTTAGATGGAAGCTGAGATTGACTTTGACTAACTTACAATACCTCTGGTATTGTACCAGGGTACTGTCCATCTGCTACTGGGTGCTGTCCATCAAAATTTCCTCTATCTCAGCCCAGTGGCCCGCTAATGAAGGCCCTGTTTAAATGCACTTAGCCAGGTTTTTTTTTGCCAGACCATCTTCTTCTTCCACTTTGGCTGGCCATATTTCAGGGAGGCAAAAGCTGTATTGTCTCCATATCAGTCATCTCTTTATCATGATGTCCCACAGGTGTCTCTGAGCAGTCCTCTGTGGCACTTCCTTGCTAGTGAGACTGTCTCACCATGCGATTCCCATGATCTGAGTTAGACATCACTGGTTATACTTTTTTGGTTCTCTCCCATGTCTCACTGATGTGGATGACAATGGGACTACAACAGACATGTACAGGCACAACGTCATTGCTGTGTTGATGAAGATAGATGCACATACAGTATGGAGCTATCAGAAGAACAATGTTTCTTTGCCGATTTTTATGTAGATGTTGATCTCTACATCACCCTCCCTGTCGATGTTGCTTCACAGGTAGGAGAAGTGATTGGAATCTTCAATGTTCTCTCGCACAATGGCGATGAGGATGCCATGTTGCCATCTTGGCAACACTGCATTGGTATTCTTGCAGTTGACTTGTAGATGACCTTGGTACCACTGCTCACATGATCGGTGGTCATGTTTTGGAGTGTGGACATTTTTCAGACAGCAGAGCTCTGTCTATTGAAACCAGGTCCATCAACTGGTCCTGTTACAACAGGATGTCAAAGGCTACAACCACCATTGTCTTGCTTGTGCTGAAATAAATAACTGAGAGGAAAAGGAATGGGAAGAATATGCAGCCTGGCTATGATGCTGAAGAAGTCCTGGGTGCCCATACTGATCTTGTGCAAAAGCTCTATGCAATATTAGGCTTTGCTGGTATTAATATACATTGTGATGCCATGCTGTTTTGTAATCTACCTGAATGACAGCCAATGGATGTTTTGACAACTTAGCAATTGGCTTCTGATATTCTAGGCTCTATTCTGTGATGATCCTGACTGTAAATACCTGTTTGTTATGTGATCTGCCATATCAGAAACATGCCTTTCTACAGCTTCTACAGCTGATGTAAAACAGGCTGGCCAAGTGGTCAGTTTTTGTGCTGCAAATACTTTATAATACAACAAGAGTAGGCTAAAACACAATGATTGCTACCAATCACAGTATACTGTCACCTCTGATTTGTAAAAGGTCAGCAGATCAATTGGTTTTCAGTGCACGGATGACCTTTCATTGAACTGCTCTGGAATTTATTGTGGAATGCAATTGCTTACTGGCTAATGAATTCTCAATGGTGTAATATTTGAACCAATTTTAAAATTTATACTAAGTGTCAGAACTTAAATTGTCTATGTATGAATTCACAGGGGCTCATCTGAGTGAAAATTAATAGAGCCTTCATAATTTCTCACAGAGGCAGCCACTTCAAATCATCTATCATTTGACCTCAGCCTCAGTCTCTAGGGGCATTACTGCCAGTTGGTCAGCTGGTACTCCTGATCACAACTCTTTCCAATACTACCATACTCTTGTTAAGGTAGTTAAGTCCAGAGGCTAAAACTCCAAAGTTAACAGTCTTTGGTCTTTTGCAATGATAATCTTCTAAGTGGAGAATGAAGGCTCAGGTCTCACCATGGCAGATCAGAAATCATGCCAATAGGTTGGGACCCAGTGACAGCTGTGTTAGTTTTACATTATTCTGGCAGTCTTGCCAAAGTTATTGCAGACTTTACCTGAAACAGCACTGACATTCAGCTTTTAAAAGAGGAAGTGAATAATTGCTGTAGCACTGATATTTTTTGCTGTAATTGATAAACCTAGCTAGCATGAGGTAAAAAATATTAGTTACTAACTATAGGACCAATCCATGTTTATCAGCATTCATTTGGAAATTATTGATCCAGAATCTCTCTCGTCAAGAGCTTCAGGCTATTGATTTTGAACAAGATAGTTTGCTAAATACCTTCAGAAGCATAATTAGAGTCAGCAATTAAAATAACTGTGCATTAAAATAGTTAATCACCATTCAAAAATGGTGAAGAAATTCCATGAAATGCTTGTATTTGAATCAAGTTATCTCAATTCATCTCTCAAACACCAGTCATAGAACATCTAAATCTGAAATAAGTGTGAAGTAAAAACATTTCGGGTTCAGTGACCCTTCCTAACAACTGGTGGTAACTAGGAAAAGGTTTTTTATGCAGAAGATAGGGTGAGGGGTGGGGATAAAGGAGTAAACAATAAGTGGAGATAGAGCCCAAAGAGAGAGAAGGACAGATGGACAGGTGAAGGAGTGGATAACGAATAGCCTGGGAGAATGAAAAGCTATTAGTGGACAATTAGTGGCTAACAATGGGTGTTGTGGACTTTGTGATAATAAGGCCTGGTGTGAGGGTTGGTGTAAGCACATGTGAAGGTGCCTTAAGCCTTAAAATTGTTGAACTCAATTTTGAGTCCAGAAAGCTATAGAGTTCTCAAGTGGAAAATGAGGTGCTGTTCTTCCAGCTTACGCTGAGCTTCGCTAGAGCACTGCAGCAAGCCTGAGACGGAGATGTTGGCCAGGGTAACTAGTGTGTTGGCCTGTAACAAGTGTGAATGGTTAAGCTTGGAAAAGAACATTTTTACTGAACTTGAGTTTTAATCCCACGCTTAAAATGACAGAGCTAAATTAAAGGCAATTCCATGCCAAAACTCTGACAAAATATCTTCACTTTTTTCACAAAAGCATTTCAGTTATTGCTTACATTTTTGCTGCAAATTATTTTCCCAATAAGCATTACTGATGCTGACAACAACCCTAAATACTGTTGCAATGCCAACATCAAACTTGCAAGGTGGGTGAATGAATATAACTCAAGACATAATTCAGAAAATAAAAGCTCCCTTATTATTAAAGATCATGAGTGAAATGAATACTCATAGGTTCATAATGTATTCAGCACCATTCATGACTACTTACATCCTGAAACCATCCATGTCCAAATGCAGCAAGACTTGCATCTTGGGAGTTACCATTGACCAGAAAATGAACTGGACTAGCCATATAAAGACTGTGTGGCTACAATAGCAGATCAGAGTTTGGAAATCATACAGCAAGTAATTCACTTCCGGTCTGATCGGAACACCACCATCTGCAAGTTACCCTCCAAGCCACTCACTGACTTGGAAATATATCACTGTCCCTTCAGTATTGCTGTCAAAATCCTGGAAATTCCTCCCTCGTGGTGTTGAGTGCTTACCGACAGAACAAGGACTGCAACAATTCAAGAAGGCAGCTCATCAGCACCTTCTCAAGGGCATCTAGGGAAGGGCATAAATGTTGACCCAGGCAGCAGCACCCATATGCCATGAATGAATGAAAAAAAATGCAGGTTGCCCTCAATATGTTACCAAATTCTGTTCTGCATGTTCAAGAGCTTAAAAGATTGAAAGCAAAAATATTACCATGCAAAGGCAGAGGCAAGAAAAAGCAAATTAGTTTTTATATTAGAAGCTGCATTGTATTTACCTAAGCAAAATGGACAATACCAGTATCTTTCTAAAACAATAATGAGAAAAGATCTTAATGATGTGGAATCGCAGCCCAGTGCTCAAGTTGCAAGTAATGAATTCTCCAGGAAGCACTATTGCTTGCTGTTATTCAAGTTTTGAAGATGTATCATCATGATTGACAACTTATCAGTGGTGAAAGAAAATAGGTAGAGAATATATTAAACCTAAGAACTCACAGTGGGAAGCCCATGGGCAGTTATGAGAAGCGCTTTCTAGACATGATGAAATACATTGTAATGCTCAAGGGCTTTTGAAATCCTCAAAACAATATCATTGTTAATTGTACATTAATTATATTTGAGTGTGAACAGGTGGTGGCCAGTTACTGGGGCTTCTTCTGTGGCCTATAAATGCACATGGACTTAAGCCTAGCTGTTTGTTGAGGAGGTGCTTGTTTGTAATCTGTAACTGTTTAAATAAATGCTTATAAAATATGATTAGCTTGGAATAAAAGTGGAGGGTGCTGAAAAACACTAAGCATGTCTGTGGAGAGAGAAACAAAGTTAATATTTCAAGTTTGATATGACTCTTCTTCAGAACTGAAGTAAGATTAGCACCAGTTACATCACTCCACACATGCCTTCTGGACTAAGTATCTTCTCACCTTCTCTTTTCCACTAACAACATGCCTTGGTGAGGCAACTGACTGAGCAGAAGAGAGTTGGGAGAAAGGATAAATTATATAACTGGTAGGATGTGACTGTTGTGACCTGCAAGGACCTGTGTTGGGTTGGGGCTGCAACTGTTCACTGTGTTTATAAATAAATTAGATAAAGAGACAGAAAGGTATGTATCCAAATTTGTTACAATTACAAAGATATTTGTTATTGTTAGCAGCAGAGACAGAAATATAACACCACAAAGAAATATCAATTAGATTAAATCAGTGGATAAACTGGGGCAAATAAATCACAAGTTCACCAAACAAGCTAGATGAAAGCCAGAAACAGTGAAGATCCAGAGACCCTTGATGGCCTAAGAACATAAATGTAATGACTGGACAGAAAATAATAAAAAATGCTTACAGAATTCTTGTCATTAAACCAAGAAGACTATAATACAAATGTGTAAAAGTCAAAGCCCTGATTAGACCATCCTTAGAGGACTGTGATGCTCTTAGAGAGAGTCCAGAATGAATTTACCAGAATATTAGTGCTGACATCCCAAGAATGATTTATTTTCTGAAATATAAAACCCAACAGATCAGCCAAAAACAGAATGAACACAAGCCTAGTTGTTGGAACCTTGCAATATCTGTCAACTGATCAGTAATGTTCTAGAAGAAAACATCAATATATATGGGAGGAAATGGTTAATCAGTTAATGCAAATAGACAAAGGCAGCTATATAGAATGATGCTCCAGATTAGCAAGATTTGAGGGACTAAATGGCCTACTGCTGTTCCTGTGATCTTAAGTAGAATTGTTAACCTGAAAGACTGTCATTAACAGAGCCTCAACTTGAGGAAGACGTCTATTTGATTATTCATTTCTAGCAGGGGGCTTGATGCCTTCATCTGATTGAGCTGACTTTTTTTACTCACAGATCTTTAGCTACATGGGGATGTCCCATGAGGTAGTGGGATGCAGGGAGCAGGATTTTCTACCTTTTCTTTCCTTCCCTGCTGCTGCTTCCTTTCATTCAGATGCTGTGGCTCAATGTATGTGGTAGCATGATGGATAGGTTGTAGCTATTCAACACTACTACGGGCAAATTCCTTCCAGTCATTAAGGTTAATGCTGCCACACTTCAAGAAAAGCATGAGTTTTTTTGAGCATTCTCTTAGACAGCCTCTGAAACATCGTCTTTCTGAGAGTTAGGCAAACAGGACCTGTTGGGGAACATGGTTTTCAGCCATTTGGAATTGTGCCTAAATACTTGTAGGTTTGGCTTCAAGAAGGACACAAGTAGTTGCTCAGCGGTTCTCCTGCTGAATGTGAATATTGCATTGCTGATGGCGTTTCTCTAGCTCTTATAGACACACTGTCTATGCAGTACAGGAATGTAGGGTGACAACTGCCGTAGATACTAGGCTCTTTTGTTAATTACTTTCATTATAGTTGGTTTCAAGGTATACTGGATTGTCAGTTATTGTTTTCATAGAACATAGCATATATTCATCACGATATGACTTGACAGTGAGTGAGCATCAGTGGATAACTTGTAGATCAATGAGAACACTCGTATAGCAATCGGTAACAGCACTAACATTCACAGCTGCATGTCTACTCACTCAATACATGGTGGCTTTGGAAACACCACCTTAATTTGTAGAGTTTCAATATAATTTACCCCTGCGCTCTTAACTACTTGTAAACCTCTTGCTGCTAGTGGGGCTGTATTAAGCTCCTGCAATAGTGTCAAGATAGCATTTCACTACCTTTCAGAACACGATGAAAGTGGTGGATATCCCTTAATTGTGCATTGTTGGTCAATACGACACAGTAATCCTGTAGAGATTGATGTTCATATGTTGGATCAGGCAGCAAAAGGCTTTCAGAGATTTACAAGAGTTCCATTATAAATTTGAAGTTTAACACAAACACCAGTCTCCATCCTTCTCTTCAGAATCGTTTCCCTGTCCAAAAGCCAATCCTGCACTGGGGAAGAACCCACTCCTTTCTTTTCAGGGATGTCATCGGCACATCTCTGGAATGGTGGGACTTGAACCCAGGCCTCCAGGCTCAGAAGCAGGGCACTACCACTGAGACAAATGGCCCCCAAGAGCTCAGCTCTTCTTTTTATACCTAGGAGTGCTCTTATGTACAACTCAACTATTTGTTTCTCCTCCCAAATCACCTGACATACTTTTCATCAATTATCCACCACCATTATATCAACCGTGTTTCCAATTAATCAAATTACATGCAAAGCCCAAAAAGCACTTTTTTTTGTTTTCTTTTCATTCTTTTTCTTTTTTGTGTCAAGAAGTGCTCTTTCACACAACTGAATGGCATTTATTCCCACCACAAAAATAACATCTCAACTTTTTCTCATATTTTCTATTCAACTTGTTTAGAGATATGATTACACACTTCTGGAGGAGGTGGGACTTGAACCCAGGTATGCAAAGTCCAATGAGAATCACATGCTTTCCATCAAAAAATAGAGCTGTTCTGGTTTACCCTTAAATACGCCATTTCTAACACTGACATAATGCATTGACTTAATAACATGTATGTTGATCTCATATCCATGGTTGACAGGACTCTCAGTGTGTTTGACCCATTTCCTGCACTTCTGCCCTTACCCTTTCTCTCCATTCCCACATCACCCTGCGTCCAAAGGATAATAAACATTCTGCCATCTCCAGTGGAATGCCACAACCAGAACCTTATCTCCTCTCCCTCCCTTGTCAGCATTCCGTAGGGATCATTCCCTCCAGGGCACCCGGGTCTATACTTTGTCCATCCCAACGTGTCCGTAAACCCCCACAGTACCTTCCCATTAAATTGCAGAAGGTATAACACCTGCCCATTTACTTCCTCCCTTCTCATTATCCAAGGCTCCAGACACACCATCCAGATGAAGCAGCGATTTACCTGCACTTTGCTCAATCCAGTCTACTGCATTTGTTGCTCACAATGTGGTCTCCTCTTCACTGGGTGACTGCCTTGTGGAACACCTATGTTGTACTGTCAAAAATGACCCATGCTTCCAGTTACTTGACACTTCCTTACACCACCATATGTCTCCGCCAACAGTTCTGTTTTGGGGGCCTACTGTCAAGTTCCAGTGAGGCTCAGCACTAGCTAGAAGAACAGCATCCCATTTTCTGGTTGGGGATTCTGGAGATTTCATGACTCAATATCGAGTTCAATAATTTTAGGCTCGAGCACCTTCTCCCATGTTCTTTACCCACCCCCACACCTCTGGCCCTTTCATGACAACGGACTTCTTTCATCATAGCTGACTCATTTTCACCTACTAATGGTCCCTATTATCAGCTTTTCTTTCTCTCTGGCTCGCCATTATTCATCGCTTTATCTGGCTAACTACCGTTCTCTCTCACTCTGGTCTCCATCTCCATCTGTCTCCCGCCACTTCCACCATCCCCAACCCCTGGCCTCAGCATACCACCATTTCCTAGCTACTGGATTCTAAACGTTTCAGATTTTTAGCATCTGCAGTTCTTTGTTTCTCTTTGATCTCATATCTGTTGTAATGACCATAATAGCCCTATGCTTATAGTCTGGCTGTGGGACTTTGAGAACCAGTTTACTACATATAACACCAACGACAACTTAATCAAGTCAATGGATAACTGCAAAATCAAGGTCAGAGGCATGTGGTTTGCAAATGACAAAGGACAATAAATCTAACAGATTAAATCACTGAAGCAATCACTAATGCATTGCATTAGAATTAAAGATGACACTCATGAAAAATGTGCATCGAGTTTCTGAAATTAGTTTGAAGACTCATCACATTCAACTACCTATTGAGCTGGTCGTGTGCTTTACATCTTTCTTAAGAGGGATTCTTCTTGTCCTGTGATGAGGTGTGGCTACATTGCCAAAACACTGGATTAAAAGATTTGAAATTATATCGAAACATTTGTACTTGAACAGTATCTTTTATAATCAAAGTTCTTTCCAATCAATGAAATACTTTTTTGATGCATTTTGGTTTGCTGCATAGGAAATGCAGTAAACGATTTGTGCTCATTCACAAATAACAATGGTTTAATAACCAGATAATTTATTTTAATTATGTTGGTTAAGGGATAAAACTTTACGAGGACACCATGCAGGTCTCCCCCATTCTTTGTCACCTATTGCTGTGGTATTTTTTGCATCCATTTGATGACAGATCGGCCTCAGTTTAACATTTCATTGGCAAGACAGAATCTCTGATGGTGCAGCAGTCTGTCAGAACAGCACTGGAGAGTCAGCCTGGATAACGTACTCTTTGTTACCAAGTATAAGGGATTGTGATAATGAAAAAAGACTTGCAAAGTTAAAGTATTTTTAATTAGAACAAAAGATTCAGCAATGCCCAGACAGAGGTCTTCAAGATTACGAAAGTGGAAAATTCAGGTGATCCTAAGGAAAAAAAGTCAATGATGTGGCGAAGGCAGCTCAAGAAGAGAAAATATTGGCAGAATGATCATCATAGAATCCCTACAGTGTGGAAACAGGCCCTTCGGCCCAACAAGTCCACACCGCCCCTCGGAGCATCCCGCCCAGACTCATACCTGTATAATTCACCTAATCTACACATCCTATGGGCAACTTAGCACGGCTGATCCATCTAACCTGCACATCTTTGGACTGTGGGAGGAAACTGGAGCAGCCGGAAGAATCCCACGCAGACACGGGGAGAATGTGCAAACTCCACACAGACAGTCGCCTGAGGCTGGAATCGAATCCGGGTCACTGGTGCTGTGAGGCAGCAGTTCTAACCACTGAGCCACCGTGCCGTGATGACCAAAGAAGTTTGCCATGGACAAGTAGAAATCCTTCTATAGAAGTAGAAAGAAATGGATTACACAAACTCCATGAATATATTGAAAGAAACTCAATTATGTTACTGGACTCAAACAGACTGGGCTATATTTTATTCCAGTAAATTGGGCTCTCCTTCCCCTGCATTTTTAAAACTTTTGTGCTTTTTAAAATTGTAGATTGAAATGAGAAAGAACAGTTGAAAACCTAGGGATTTATATAACACTTCTATGTTTTGAAAGCCAGGAATTTGATACCCATTGTGAACCCTGTTTGTGTAGCTGTGGCTTCTGGCAATGTGCAGTTGAATTGGAACTGATGGGGCTATTTACAAGTGAAGCTGATTGTCTGTGGACTTGGAACCAATTATGTAAAAAAAAAGTCCTCTGCCTGTCAACAACTGTGATTGGTTCATTGGGTAGCTGAACAGCTTGGGCTGTGAGCAAGACAGAGACAAGTTTAATTCAGATCAGAAGAGAAAACAGCAGCCAAAGCACTCTCTCTCTCTCTCATTTCTCTGCAGTAAGCCACTTTAAACCAAAAGCAAACTAGCCTTCTTTAAGTCAGCACACGCTGCAAGTTGTGACTGAATGAGATACGTCAGAGAACATTCATAAGTGAAACAGTTACCCTGTGTTTCTTTCAAACCTGTGGAAGCAAGAAAGGTTGAGGAAAACCTATGGATCAACAAGAACCAACCCAACAGATTTATGAGCACAAACCACGGAACTGTTTTTCTGAGATTCCTCTATCAATGTGTTTTTTTCCTGTTTATGTTGTCTGTGTGTGTGTGTGTGGAAGGGAGCATTTATAAGGGGCTTATAATTTTAATTTGTAGAGTTCATTTAATTTAATTTAACCATTTACCCACTGCTAGAATCTAATAACTTGCAATAAATAGTGACATCGATTTGCTAAAAGAGAAACTTGATCCATATTTTCTATCAACCCGGGTCTGACCATCAGGTAGTTTGGCGATTATTAACATTCATTTTAAAACCTTTAACTTTTGTGATGAATCTGGGAATGACGGGGGCTTGATTCCAGTGGGTTACCCCAATGAAGTGTAACACTCTACACTGGTTGTAGAACTGGCAGGAATTCTATGTTGTTTTGAAGAAGAGGCCCAACAAAATTAAGTGCCTGTCAAGCACAAAATTGGCCAATACTGAGCCTCTTGCATGATCAAGGTCCCTGAAGGCTCGACATCGAATACCCATGGGGTAGGATAAAGGCTAGCAGCTTTCAATTGTCAGTACCATCAGCAATGCTGAGGGGATTTCTTGATTTCAGGAATCCCTGCCTAATTCTCTTGGATTCCCACCATTAGGCCTGCTCTGGCAGGCTCCAATGAAATCCAGTCCACCATTTCCAACCATTGCAAACCAACAATCAACAACCAAACAGGACAAATAGGAAATCGAGAAACAACTGAAAAGTACAGACCTGGCTCAGATGTTAGCACATCTACCTCTGTGTCAGAAGGCTGTAGGGTCAAATGCCATTCCAGATACAAGAAAGTTTTTTCACTGAGGAAGTGCAGTAGTATCAAAAATGTCATGTTTTAGATAAGGTAATAAACAAATGCCCCTGCTTGTTCTCTGGGGTAGATGGAAAAAAAGATCTCACAGAAAAGCTGGCAAGTCACCCATGGTTCTCTAGCCAATATTCATTCCTCAATGAACATCATTAAAATTGAGGCTGAGTCATTATCACAATTGTGAGAGTTTGCTGTGCGCAATTGGCTGCAGTATTTCCAACATTATAACAGTGACTAACCTTCAAAATTGTTTTCTTGGTTTACAGTCACTTAGGGACATTCAGAGCTCATGACAAGTACTATATAAATGTAAATCTTGTTTTTACACAGGAAGTCTTGATCACAGTTTAAGAGATAACTTGATGCCACAATAATGGTTACAGCAAGATTTTCTGGATCGGTTCACTGAAATAGGCCAAGTAGCTTCCCTCAGTCAGAATACACTTAGAATGCAAAATTCTCCATCTCAAATTGAAATAACTCCACAGAATTCAGTATCCTGCTACGAAATCACCCTTTATTTACACACAGAGAGTCCTTGTCACTGATCCAGCTTCCTCAGAGCCAGCTCTCAGAGTATCACGATGTCTGACCCACCTATTTATATCTGTCAGCCAGGGCTCCCTGACTGGACCCAACAAACACTCTCAATCAGGGAACTCACATTGTATGAGGTCCAACTGGCTGCCTCATTACAATCGCTACATCCCTTCCCCTCTGAGTCCGAGGGCATAGGCCAGTTCTTTATCTTGTAGCTCCTCCTGGGATATTTTGGCACCGGGTCAGGTTCCTCCAACTCTGCCTTTGATATGGGCAGTGTGTATTGCGCAGTAGCTTGCCTCTTGCGCCTGGAGTGTCACGGAAGAAATTCATTGTCCTCTTCAGGCAGCAAAGGCATCGAGGCAGTGACATCTGCCATGTTCATCTCAGATTCTAAGGTATCTTCCACGATTGATAGAGAGGGAGAACCCACGGTGTCCAGAAAAGTTGGAAAGGCAGTTGAGAAGCCAGGCACGTTTCGCTCCTGCACTGATTGCAAGTTTGCAGTTTTAATATAGTCTACATGACTTTTCAGGACCGTCAATCCTTCTTGAACTTTATACATCACTGACCTCATGTCAACAAATGCCTCTTACCCATGCAGGGCTATTCCCATTGTTCCTACACTAAATTTCGTTCCCTGAATAAACTCTTGCTTAGCAGAGTCTTGCATCTGGCATTAGAGTTCCTGATGGTATTTCACCCTCCGCCTACAGTTCCCCCTGCACCCTGGTCCAGGAAGATCAGGTTTAACCTGGTGTGGAGTCTTGTCCCCATTAGCAACTCTGCTGCAGCTATCCCTGTAGATGCATGAGGGGTGGTCCTCATGCAACTAGGAACTGGGACAGATTGGTATCTAGTGAAGCTGTAGGCTGTTTCTTTAAGCCTGCCTTCACAGTTTGGACTATTCTTTCTGCCAGACCATTGGGTGACAGATGATAGGGAGCTGTCCTTCAACTTTAGGAAATATTCAAATTCCCTGCTGGTAAACAATGGCCTGTTATCTGTGACCAACACTTCTGGGAATCTATGTATTGCAAAAGATATGTACAATTTTTCTATCATTGTCCCTGTGTTTGACAAATGAACTCCATATACATCCACTTTGAATGGGCATCCACAATGACTAAGAACATTAAGCCCATGAAAAGTTCGGCACAGTCAACATGTAACCATGTCTAAGGTTTACCCGGCCATTCCCATGAATATGGGGAAGCTGCTGGCAGTAATTTTTTGTCCTCGTTGGCACTCTGGACAATGCCCCATCAACACAGCTATTTCTGCATCCAATCCTGAACACCAGACATAACTTCTCACCAGCATCTTCATTTTGGAGGCTCCTTGATGACGCTGGTTAAATCCAGCCAGCATCTGGTGGTGACCTTTGCTTGGGACAATCACTCTTGCTCCTCAGAATAATATACTGTTTTCCACCATGATCTGGTCTCTCCGGATCCAAAAAAGTTTCAGTTCTGGCTGTGACGGTCCTTTAGCTGCCCCCATCATTACCAGCTGTTTCAAGTTTGCCAGGACCAGGTCTTTCTGTGTCCAAAGTCTGATATTGTTAGCTGTGACTGGAAGTGTGTCCAGTAAATTTAAACCATTATGGACTCTTCCAGTGGCAGTACCACTGATGGTGTATCTACCAGCAGGAGGCAACTCAGTGCAGCTCATTTGTTACTTTGCCTCCCGGACAGTGTCCCAACTTTACATCATACAAATTTAGCAGGGTTTGTGGTCCATAATTATTACAAATTTACAATTGTAAATGTATTAGTGGAACTTCCTGACTCCAAATATGACCATCAAACCTTCCTTCTCTATCTGGGGCGTATTTATGCTCTGCATTAGCCAAAGTCCTGGATGCAAACACTATTGGGCGTTTGTCTCCATTGAGCCACCTATGAGTTAATACTACCCCAATGCGATATGGGGAAGCATCGCATGTCAATACCAGATCTCTTGTATAAAAACCCCACAAAGTCGAACCAATCCGTTGGGCTTCACGATCAGACATGGCTGGTGCAGCCTATTCTACAAATTGAACTGGTTTGATGATTCCTTCACTTTCCAGTCTCCTGATTTCTGCCTCTAACTTTGCCCGTAAGGCAAATGGCACTGGGGAGGCCTTGCAGAATCATGGACCAAGGTAGGCTTGGTTCCTTTGGTAGACCCTAGACCTTCCTGAAAAAATTCTGGGTATTTAATTAGAATTTCACTCAGGCAGCCATTTTCTAATTGAAAAATGATGAGCCAATCCAGGTGAATCTTTCTCGACCAATTTCACCCCATCAAGTTTGGGCCTTAGCCTTTTACTATAATCAGTGGTAACTGAACTACCTGCTTCTTATAACAGATCGGAACCAAAGTAGTACCATTGATCTGTAAAGGCTCCCCAGTGTAGGTTCTCAGTCTGGTCGAGGTCTTGCAAAACATAAGGGTTGGAGTCCAGAGCAAATTTTGTTAAAGAATGGTTCTGCAATCACTGAAAAGCCCCTCTGGTATCGACCTCTTTTAGAACTGTGTGACCATTTAACCAAACGTTTATTCTGACGAGTTCTGATTTGGATGTTGCTAAGCAGTTTAACTGTTCCAATCCAGATGTAGGTGGACTTTTCAGGGCATGCAGTCTCCTGGATATTGGCCTATGAGTTCCTGTCTTCCATTTAGGTCTAGTGGGACTCGTTTGCAGTCTCAAATCTGCATACTCGCAACAACTACAACTGGCCCGGATCCTGAAGCAAATTTTAACCGTTTGCCTGAGGCTTGGCTTTGTTTTTGGATTTTGCTGTGGGCTAACCTGGAGTCCCTCTGTTCAGGATATGTCCTGAGTGATTCTATGCAATTGCCTTCACTCAAGTGGTGTTCCACAAGCTCTGTTAGACTGGCGAGGGTATCCACTTCCATCGGAATAGCCTGCAATTCATATGTTCTACTTGCTGCATGTTCCAAAGATAAAGACAGTTGTAGTGCCTGTTTGAAGTCTGGTTGGGCTTCATCTACTAGGCACTTTTGCATAGTTACATCATTAATCCCACATACCAAACAATCTCTCAGCATCTCATTAAGGGTTAAACCAAAGTCACATGCCCCTGCCAGTCATCTTAACCTAGTCAAAAATCCTTTTAGGGATTCTCCTGGTTTTTGAATTGTTGAGTAAAACCAATAGTATCTCAGAATTAGAGGAGGCTTGGAGTCATATTATTCCTTAACTAAAGCTATCAACTCTTGAAAGGTATTCGTATCTGGTGCTTCAGGGAAAGTTAGGCTCCTAAAAACCAAAAAAGCTCTGGGTCTACAAGCTGTCAGGAAAATAACTCATTGTTTTTCATCTGCCCAATGTTATTTACCTGGGAAAAATATAAAACATTTTTTCCACATACCGGGCCCAGTTTTCAACAGCAGTGCTGAAGGAGTCGGGCTTCCCAAATAACAACCATGATGTCAGAAACATTTACCCCAACTCAAAGACGACTGTTGCGAGTGAATTTCTTCAGGAATGTGCTTTTCTCTCATCACCACTGAAATGACTCCACAGAGGCCAGTCTCCCGTCACCAATTCATCCTTTATTTATACAAGGAGAGTCATTGGCACCGGTCCAGTTTGTTCAGAGCCAGCTCTCAGAGTGAGCAGAACCTCTGACACTCCTGTTTATATCTGTCAGCCAGGACTCCCTGATTGGATCAGACTAACAGCCCCAATCAGGGAGCTCGTAGTCCACCTGGCTGACCTCATTACAATCGGTACACAAACCATTACTGAAGCAATTCCATAATTTTTTAAAAAGCATATTGAGATAAATGCTGAAGAATACTGAAGTGCCTACATGATTGGAAAATGTGATTAACTTAGTTGTCTGATGGAAGAAAACAACAGTGGAGACACAATGATCTGTTTCCATGTTGTACCATTCTATGTTGCAGGTAAGCCAGTTCTTTTAGTCAAGCCTAAGCCCAGAAAGCTACAGCACAAAATATGATAGACCATATTAATCAAAGCACTTAGTTACCTACCTCTTTCAATTATTTCAATTATTTTGACTGAACAGTGAGTAGTCGTGATATCCAACTGTCAATAGCATTCTCTCCAGAAGGCATTTGTAATAGTGTGCATGACCGATTTAATCTTTTCTGATTGCAATTCACTTTAAATAAAATAACAGATGATCTGGAGGAAGTTGAGGATGGAAATCAACCTAGAAGATTCTGTTGATGTTTATAAATCACCCAAACTGAACTGAAGAGGTCTGACAAAACAATCTGAACCCTTCCATTGAATTAGAATTTCACAGCAACTGAGACTTGGAAATGAGCACCTTCACGGATGTTGGAAATTTATGCCTGAAAATAATAAATAATTCCTTACATTTTAAAGCAGTTTCTTCTGTTCTCTGCCTTCTCTACTGAAATGTATTAACAATAATTGGGCTTCGAATTTGCAAGTCAAACTTGATAGCCTCACCCAAAACTCCTTGAGAAAATTTAGAACAGTATGAAGAACAATTTGCTTTGGATGTCTTGATGCAGAATTATGAAGGAAATTGGAATGAAGAAACGTCTTATTAATAAAGTTGTTGAAAAATGCACATTTGCTACATGTTTTAACAAATAAATAGGAGGCTGATATCTTTGTTACTATGGGATCTTACATAATAACACAGGTCAAAAAGGACATTCCTCACTGCAATGATGTTTCAATAGGCTGCCAAAATGTATTGGTCCAGCAATCACTGAAAAATAACTGTTCCTTGACATTCAGAAAATTCCACAGCAGGCAAACAATTGTAGCAGCCTGCATCTATACATTTAGTACATCCTGCCCAAATATGTACTGCATTTGTTTTAATATCATTTAACTTATTACTGCCAGTTGGGTTTGACAGTCGACAGTGACACATATCCTGCGTGGATCATGGGCCAAGGTATCATGCTGCTACTACTTTCTACATTGCATTCTTCCCTCAGTCTTTGCTCAAGTAAAAGACAATAAAGAGGTAAAGAAATAGGCCCCCTGATTGTTCACAAAAAAAAACAGGGTATTGAGAAAGCTGACAAAAGCTAGCAGGAACTTTGCCCTTGCTCTCTCCTCAAGACTGACAGATATACAAATGATAATCTTGTCAGAGATGTCTTTCTCTACATTTTTCTTCTTGTAAAATTTTGGTGCTGTTGAAGGAATTTTTCCTGTTTCAGGCATCTCATTATTTCCTTCATTATTTCTGGGTGATATGCAAGGTAAAACTTTGAATACTTTGCACCAGCATTTGGCCAGATTTTCATAGAATGATTCAATCTAGAACAGAGGTGGATTAAAATTGACAGTGATGTTTCATGGCAAAATATCCCAGCCTACATTTCCGGTGCGTCCAACCTTTGAGTGGGATTTTGATGGGGGTGGGGGTGGGGTTTGGTGATTGCTGTGTGTTTCCAAATTTGCATATTCTGCTCAACAAACCAATTATTTAAGGATAACACAGTGTGGAGCTGGAGGCACACAGCAGGCCACGCAGCATCAGAGGAACAGGAAAGCTGATGTTTCGGGTCTGGACTCTTCTTCAGAATGTCCTTTTTTCTGAAGAAGGGTCCCAACCCAAAACGTAACTTTCCTGCTCCTCTGATGCTGCCTGGCCTGCTGTGTTCCTCCAGCTCCACACTGTGTTATCTCTGACTCCAGCATCTGCAATTCTTGCTATCCCAATTATTCAAGGGTCTTTTATAAAGAAATATAACTTTGGGAATGTTTTGAATCTTCCTGGAGAAAATTAGTGTCAGCGGATGCTTGTCTCAGGCCAACAGAAGGCAGGCAAGGACCACGACTAGGCTGAGTCATGGAAACCTGAAAAGTGTAAAATTGTAAGTGTTCATGCTTGTGATAAGTAGGACTTGCACCTTTTTTAGTTAATGTTCATCAATGATCAAGGGATGTGCCAGCATTAAAAACATTGCTAGTTCCAGCAGTCATCATTGTCCTAGTCTCTCATGGGCAACATTGTTTGGACTGTCCCTGAGCATTAGGTAGGGAACAGCTGAAAATGGGTGCTGCACTGTCAGAAATTGAAGCCATGGGAGATGATAATCAGTGACCGGCACAGGAACAGAAGAGTATTGGTATCAGGAGGCCAAAGGAGAGGAATAAGTGGCTCTGAAGAGAAAGAGACATTATCCTGATTCTAGGATATACAGGTGGAGGCGGATTCCTGTAGAGGACTGACAACCAGTTATATAAGTTCAGAAGTCACACGATACCGGGTTATAGTCCAACAAGTTTATTTGAAATCACAAGCTTTTAGGGTGCTGCTCTTTCATCAGGCACAGCGAAAGCTTGTGATTTCAAATAAATCTGATGGACTATAACCTGGTGTTGTGTGACTTCTGACCTTGTCCACCCCAGTCCAACACCAGCACCTCCACATCATAGTCATAACTAACTGTGAATTTCCAGGTAAATGATTACAGACAAATAATCATAATCTGTGGCATTTCACTGTGGATCATTGCACACTGGTGCATGACCCAGGTGACAGGGAGAAGTACTGCACAATTCATTCACAATCGATGGAGCCTTGCAGGCTTGGAGGGCACTGCACCCATTGTAGTCTTCATAAAATGGCCATCCAGAGAACTCTGAGGACCTAGAAAGGGATAGATTATTGGGAAGGAGCAGGAGACAAGAGAAGAGTAGAGATGGGATGCAGAGGAAGAAGGTGCAGGACAGAGAAGTGCCCTTGTTGCATGATGAGGTGGCTTTATCCTGCCTGTCTCCAAAAAGAGGGCTTCTCTTTCCCCTTCACATGTGAAAGCCCTTCAGCTCCCCTGTGACAGCTCAGGTATCTATTGTGCACTTGATGAGTTTGGCACAAATTCTCTTGCTTAGGACAGCCAGAAGCACCCATCAACTAGATAGGAAACCTGTCTCCACATCAGTGAAGGTGGGAATCTAAATTGCAATCAGTTTTCTACGAGAGACAAATTTCTGAGACCAACAAAAGGCATGGTTCTAGGTTTCTGCCTCCATGGCAAAAAAAAAACGGCTTGATGTGTCTTTGCCCCAACTATAGAGGAGCAACCAATATTTCACTATTATTTGTTTTCTCGGGCAAATTTCCCATGTTCACTATTCTAAGCCTCAGTAACATTGACAATTAACATCAAATTAGGTGCAGTATTCCACCGAACTATATGCCCATTACATATTGCCTGAGACTATCCAAACTGAATTCCCATTGGACCCTTGTAGCCAGTAGATAACAAAAACATTCAACTCGTAAATTCCAAATTGCTTTTATTTTTATGTAATTTGGATTATGCAATGAAATGGGAAAAGGACTGCTTTAAACCAAGCATTGTAGAAGCCATTGGTGTACTTTTAAAATCACATTAGTATAACTCACTGTGAGTTGTGTTTACACTATTGCTTTGTTAAAGCAGTGAAGTAAGATGTCCAAGATGCCATGCACTGTCAGTATGTGTCTGGAGCAAGCTTCGCCCAGAGACATATTATTGATTAATTTGTGCAGTCAGGACCTTTTGTGGAGTCCAGGATTGATCAACAACGGTCTCTCTAAGATAAAAGAAAGAACTGCCGATGCTGAAGATCTGAAACAAAAATAGAAATTGCTGGAGAAACTCAACAAGTCAGGCAGCATCTAGGAAGAGAAAGCAGAGTTAACGTTTTGAGTTCAGAAATCCTTCTGCAGTTCTGCCAGAATGGCCAAATGCTGCCAGACCTGCCATGTTTCTCCAGCAACTTCTGATTTTGTTAGCTCATTTGACTGGACAGCTGGTTTGCGATGCAGTGTGATGCCAATAGTGTCGGTTCAATACCTGAATTGGCTAAGGTTACCATGAGGAACTCTCATTCTTGACCTCTCTCCTCATGTGAGGTGGGGTGACCCTCATGATAAGCCACTGCCAGTTGCCTCTCTCTAATGAGAGAGCAGCTTCATGGCCCTCTGGGGCTATGGCGACCTTATCTGATCTTTGTGCATTTGTAGGGTTTAAGAAGGGGACTAGAGTGCTAATTAGAATTTAGTAGAATTAAGTAGTGTTTAGTAGAGTTATATATTGATAATTCACAATTTCATTTGCCTGTGATAAGAATTGATTTGTTTGTAATGGATTGTATTTTTTTGTTAAGTACAGAAACTTGGTCAGTGTTTTCTGTTAACCTTAGTTCATCAGGCAGGAAAATGAGGACTTTGTATAGTTTTATTAAGTCTTTAACTTTGTGACAATCGCTGGAATAGTGGTCCTCGAGTACCAGCTCATTTCCAAAATGGGTTGTGACACACATGACAATACCAAATTTAACATAAGATGAATGGCCAGTAATTAATACACTGAAAAAAAACTAAGTTCTTTGCCACCTCTAAGGCATTCACTAAGCTTTTCGGATAGATCTGTATTTTAGTTAACAAAAGTTGGCATTTATGTTCTTTTAGTGGTTGGAGGAGAATATTCTACTTGTGCAAATTTATTCTCTTCCTTTCCCCCAGTAAATAGAAACATAAAGCTGTTATATACTGTTGCATTGCCTATATAGAGCTGGGAACTAATTAACTAGGAATGTAACTGTTATTTGTGAGTGTTCCAGAGGATTACAAGCATGATTGCTCTAGAGAGTCATGTGATGCGTATTAGCATAAGACAATTCTTTTGTAAAAGGCAGCATCATAAAAATAAACAAAAAGTGGTCTCATCTTTCCAAGCTTAAAGTTTTAAACATCTGGGAACCAAAAAGAAAATTAGAATTCATAGCAGGGGCTGTAAATGAATATTTCACATTCTGTTCTAGAATTTGTGTGTATTTTTCATCAATGCCATTTTATTTTAAGTACTGTTAATTTCTACAATCTACAAGATCAGCCATGATCTTATTGAATGGCGGAGCAGGCTCGAAGGGCCAGACGGCCTACTCCTGCTCCTAGTTCTTATGTTCTTAAGCTAACATGGACCAGTTTTTCTCTCTGATTTATCATTAACCTTTATTAGTTGACCTTTCTGTCAGTGTTAAAATGGTGTTCCACTTTCAATGTAGTGGTGACCCCATCACAGATGAATTTAACATTTAGTTAGGTTAACAGTCTGGAAAGTAATTTCTTGAACTCTGCATTCAAACGCTCATTGGAAAGGTGGGGAAATTACATATAAATGTTGTGCCTACAGAATAGGTTAGAGATTAAGAGTTATTCACCTCCCCAGTACCTGTGCACCATCTGCAAGGAACAAGTCAAGAATGTGAAGCAAGAGATAACACACTGTGGAGCTGGAAGAATAGGCCAGACAGCATCAGAGGAGCAGGAAAGTTAACGTTTCAGGTCAGGAAGAAGGGTCCTGACGCAAAACATCAATTTTCCGGCTCCTCTGATGCTGTCTGACCTGCTCTGTTCCTTCAGCTCCACACTATGTTATCTCTGACTCCAGCATGTGCAGTTCTTACAATATCTAAGAATGTGAAGCAATACTCTCCTCTTGCCTAGATGGGTGCATTTCCAACAACACTCAAGAAGCTTGAAATCTACCTGCTTGATCAGCACTATCCACCCGCCTGAACCTTCACTTCCTCCACCATGATACAGTGGTAACATCTGTGTACCATCTAAAAAATACACTGCAGCAATTCACCAAGGTTCGATTAAGGCAAGGGCAGCAGGTACAGAGGAAACCCACCTCATCCAAGCCACATACAAAACTGATTTGGAATTATATCATCATTATTTCATTGTTGTTGGGTCGTGGTCTATGAATCCTTCCCTAACAGCTGGATGTACCTAACCATCATCCCCTCCTCCACTTCACACTCGTAATGTTACTACAGCTATTCAAGAAGGCAACCCACTACCACCTTCACAAGGGCAATTAAAGACAGTAATAAATGCTGGGCTGGACAATGATACTCACATCCCAGGACAGAATAAATAAAGAAGTTGAGCCTGTAGATCTGCTGGCAGGTGACGCTTTCAAATGATACAATATGCAGGTCCATTAAGCAAATTTCTCAGCCATGTGAACGTCCTAAGGTACAGGTCTAATTGCAACACTAATTAGTCTCAGAAAATCAAAAGACTGCGGCTGAATGTGAAGAAATAATTTCTAAAGTATATTGGCTTCAAGCACAAATGGATTGAAGTCATCATCTCAAAAATCGCAGTTCCAGCATTAGAGGAGATGTCAATCTAGAGACAGATGGAGTGGGAGTGATGCTGGTTGTAAGCAACAACTCCACGGTTTAAAAATTCTGGTAAATTTTTAAATTAAAAACTAACAATTTTTCTGAAAACAATGGGTCATGAGTGCATTAATAAGCATGTTCTTCACAGGCTGCTTTTGAAATATATTTTGCAAAGGAAATCAGCCACATGCCATTTAAAGTTGAAATCACCTGGCTGAAATTAAAGAAATATCACAGTTTATTGGCCGAGATACACCAAATATTTAGGAATTTCACATAGACATACAGACAAATTAGGAACAAGAATAGGTCTCTCCACACCTTGAGTCTGCTCCATTATTCAGTAAGATCATGGCTAATCTGATTACTCCATAGTTCTGTTTATCCGTGTTAATCTTTCATCCCCTTACTTATTATGAATTTATCTACCTGTACCTTAAATAGCATCAAAGACTCTGCTTTCACCATCTTTTGAGGAAGAGTGTTCAAAAGACTCAACTGCATGAGAAGGTTTTCCTCATCTGTACCTTAAATGGGTGACCCATTATTTTTAAACAGTGACGCTCAGTTCTGGATTCTGTCACAGGAGCAAACATCCTTTCCAAAGCCAACATGTCAAGCAAGACCCTGCAGGATTTTACATGTTTCAATCAAATTGCCACTTACACCTCTAAACACCAGCAGATATAAGCATGCATTGCTCCACTTCTCTCCACCCCCAATGAATGAATTAGAGTCATAAAGTCATAGAGTTCTACAGCATGGACACAGGCCCTTTGGCCCAAACTGATCCATGTTGACCAAATTGTCAATCCACGCTAACCCCATTTCCCTGCACTTGGCCCATATCCTTCTAACCTTTCCTATCAATGGACTATACATCTGGACTATACATCCTCACACTCCACTTCCTGTAAAGACTCCATCCCATTCTCACAGTTCCTCCATCTCCATCGCATATGTTCAGATGAGGCCAACTTCAACAAGGGAGCCTCCGAAATGTCCACCTTCTTCCTCAACCGAGGATTCCCCAGCTCCGTTGTCGACTGGGCCCTCAACCAGGTCCGACCCATCTCCCGCACTTCCGTCCTCACCCCTTCTCTTCCCTCCGGCAACAGCGATAGGGTTCCCCTTATCCTCACCTACCATCCCACCAGCATCCACATCCAGAAAATCATCAGACGCCATTTCCGCCACCTCCAGCAAGATGCCACCACCAGACACATATTACCCTCCCCTCCCTTGTCCACCTTCCACAGGGACCATTCCCTCCGGGACACCCTGGTCCACACTTCCTTCACCCCCAACACCTCCCCACAGCCCTACAGCACCTTCCCCTGTAACCAGCGAAGGTGCAACACCTATCCATTTACCTCCTTCCTCCCCAGTATCCAAGGGCCCAAACATACCTTCCAGGTAAAACAACACTTCACCTGGACTTCGAATCTAGTCTACTGCATTCGCTGCTCACAATGTGGTCTCCTCTACATTGGGGAAACGAAGCGTAGATTTGGCAACCGCTTCACAGAACATCTACGTTCTGCTCGCAAAAAAGACCCTGAACTACACGTTGCCTGCCACTTCAATGCACCATCCTGCTCCCTGGCCAACATCTCTGTCTCTGGCTCGCTGCAGTGTTCCAGTGAAGCCCAACGCAAGCTGGAGGAACAACACCTCATTTTCCACTTGGGGACCCTACAGCCCTCCGGACTCAATATTGAGTTCAATCATTTTAGGGCCTAAACTCTCCCATGTCGCAGCCCCCCACCCCACACACCAGGCCTTGTCACCACATAGCCTGCCATTACACACCCCCTGTTGTTAGTCACTAACAGTCCCCATTAACAACTATTCACCCTCTCAGCCTGTTCATTAGCAACTCCTTTGTCCAACTGTCTTTCTCTTTCTTTGGGCTCTATCCTATCGTTTACTCCCTACCCCACCCACCTCCCTATTTTCTGCATATAAATTGATGTTTTCCCAGCCACCACCAGTTATGAGGAAGGGTCACCAGACCCGAAATGTTAACTCTGTTTTCTCCTTCACAGATGCTGCCAGACCTGCTGAGCTTTTCCAGCAACTTTGTTTTTGTTTCCTATCCATGTATTTGTCCAGATGATATTTAAATTTTGATAATGTACCCGCCTCAACCACTTCCGCTGGCAGCTCATTCCACATATGTACCACCCTTTGTGTAAAAAAGTTGCCCCTCAGGTTCCCATGTATTCTTTCCCTTCTTACCTTAAACTGATGCACTCTAGTCCTCGATTCCCCAACCCCGGGAAAAGGACGAAGTGCATTCAACCTATTTGCAATCTCTCATGATCTTATACACTTCTGTAAGATCACCCCTCAGTCTCCTATGCTGTAAAGAATAAAAGTCCTAGCTTGTCCAACCTGTCCCTATAACTCAATCCCTTGAGTCTTGGCAACATCCTTGTAAATTTCTTCTGCAATCTTTCCAGTTTAATAACATCCTTCCTATAGCAAGGTGACCAAAACTGAACACATTAGTGCAAGTGTGGCCTCACCAACGTACTGTACAACTGCAACATGATTTCCCAACTTCTATACTCAAGGCCCTGACTGATGAAGGCCAGTGTGCCAAAAGCCCTCTTCACTACCCTGTCTACCTGTGACTCCACTTTCAGAGAACCATGCACCTGAACTCCAAAGTCTCTCTGTTCCACTACATTCCTTAAGGCCCTACCATTCACCATGAAACTTGGACCTTGATTTGCCTTTCCAAAAATTCAATACCTCACAATTCTCTATATTAGACTCCAATTGCCATTTCTTGGCCCACTTTCCCAGCTGACCAAGATCCTGCTGCAATTTCTGATAACCTTCCTCAACTGTCCATGATGCCGCCTATTTTAGTGCCATCTGCAAACTTTTTAACCTTCCAAACAATCTAACCTTCCAGAGCAGCCTACCATGTGGAACCTTATCAAAAGCCTTACTAAAATCCATATAGACTACGTCTACCGTCCGGCCCTCATCAACCTTCCTGGTCATTTCATCAAAGAACTCCAACAAATTTGTGAGGCATGATCTCCCACACATGAAGCCATGTTGGCTACTCCTAATCAAACCCTGTCTTTCCAAGTTAATCTCATAAACCTTTCTTTGAACTACTTCCAAAGCATGTATATCCTTCTTTAAGCAAAAAAAAGGAGACCAATAGTGCATACGGTACTCCAGATGTTGTCTCAACAATACGTTGTAAAATGGAAGCATAATCTCTCTATATTAGCATTTAATTCCCCTTGCAATAAATGGTAATATTTTCTTAGTTTACCTTATTACTTGATGTACCTGCATCCCAACGTTTTGTGATTAATGCATCGGGGACACAGAGATCCCTCTGCATCTTCTCATCATTTAGATAGTGAGCTTCTTTTTTATTATTCCTGCCAAAATGGACAATTTCACATTTTCGCAAATTATACTCCATTTGCTTGATCTCATGATTCCATGATCGTTTATAAATCGAATCCTTTTTAGACTTTAGAATCAGACTTTTCCAGCACAGTATGAGGCCATTTGGCCATTTGATCATATTGAACCTCCCTGATCATCAAGTCCACAACAAACCTGCGACCGAAGTCAAAAGTGAGTAGCAGATGTATCAGATACAGATGAAATGCATCAACGCATGCAACAAAGTGCCTGTACAGAAAGGGACAGCCAGTGGATTAATATCATCAGCCGCTTAAGGGGAACGTGCCTGAAAAGGTAAGCATTTGACACTGAGAAAAAGACACAAAAAAAACCTCAGCCACTTTGGCTAATTCTTTATAAATAGTTACCAGCATATTTTCTATCTCTCAGTTAACAGAACCTGCCTGTGGTAACATAATCTAGTGATATCAGAATCTGCCGGTGTTTTCAGAATCTGCCAGCGATTTCAGAATCTGCCGGTGATATCAGAATCTGCCAATTATATCAGAATCTGGCAGTGATTTCAAAATATAACAGAATCTGTCAATGAGAACAGAATCTGATAATGATGACAGAATTTGCCACAGGTAACAGAAGCTTTCAAGTTCCACCCGACAGAGGGAGAAATGCTGATAATTATCCAACTTATCTTCAGTCACTGCAGAATGCCCTCTGACATATATATATCAGTGCTAGCTGATTCAGGGCATTTGTCCCAACTGGAATTTAT
This sequence comes from Rhincodon typus, assembly GCF_021869965.1. Classification (NCBI taxonomy): domain Eukaryota; kingdom Metazoa; phylum Chordata; class Chondrichthyes; order Orectolobiformes; family Rhincodontidae; genus Rhincodon; species Rhincodon typus. Next base: position 95,352,509 of record NC_063336.1, read on the forward strand.
TAGTTCAACCTGTCACCTTCTGTCACATAACTCAAGGAGAGAGAGAGAGAGAGAAAGAGAGAGAGAGAGGATCTCCCCAGGGAAGCAAGCAGGCCGACCAGCAAAGTCAAGAGCAATTGGAGCAAAAGCAGCACAAAATTCTGATAAAATGCTGAATAGTTTCCAGCTCTGATACTTCCGGCATGTGTTTAGAGTTGCTAACAGTTACGATAAAGTACGCAAGGGAAACTGCCGACTCATCTGGTTCAAAAAATTTTTTTTTGTGTTTACATACAGGAAATAAGTTACTTTGGTCACCGCTTTCCATTCACCTGCTCTTCATTCTTTCTTGAAAGATGTTGGGCAGTGTGATTGTGCATACATTTATGAAGCTGCAAACTTTGTACAGTGTGCTTCTTCTTCTAGTTAGTGGTCCTCACGTGGTTTACTTACTCATAACAAAGGTGGGAAAGTTGGGCTGACTGACACCTGATTGAAAGTGAAAGTGCCAGTGGAATTACACCTGTGACCTATAATTTGTCAACTGCTCCCAAAAGGACATTTCGAACTGCGGGAGAAATAACTGTCATTTTCCAATCATTCAAAATCCTGGATGTGACAAGCTCAAAGATTATCCACATTGTAAAGCTTCAAGCACTACTTTTTAATTAAAGGCAGACAGATATTCACAAGTGTCCTGAACACTGCCGGTTTCTTCTTTTCATCATCATCGTACTAGTGTACAGCTCCTTCTCCATAAGGTATCTGAGCAGAACTTTCCTTTGTGAGTATTTTAATGTGGTTCTGTAAATTAAAACTGGATACCACTCAAGGTTAATACTGTAGCTTGTCACTGAAGATGAGAAGTAAGCAATTTCCTCATTTTTCTGCCACCTCATCATGAGCTTCATTTGTTCTTAATCAGTGTGATACAAGGTATAACCATTCATCATTAGTACTGACTTGATGATCTGAATTAGTGGCCTGAGAAATTCTACTCATCCTTAGAAAAATGTGTGACAGTTGCATGAAGATTATCCAATGGAAAAATGTAGTCAATGGTCTTAAATATTTCCCAATCATTTTCTGAGATTTTACTAAAAACTAATTGATTGCAATCGAGAGAATCTACGACATCTGAATTGCAATTTAAAATTGGTAATCACAAGGAAATCTATATAAACTGTCTGTGTCTTGAATTCTGTTCATTCCTATCTAATGTGAAAGTCAATAACTTTGTCATGTTTTTGTCACCTTTGAACACATTACATTGGTGCACAAGTTTTAAGCTCTACACTGTTTATCTCTTAAATAGAAAAGGATTTTTAAGAAAGTAATTCTATTGTGTGTCATGGCCACTTTCTCCTTAGTTCAAAATAAATAACCAGGTAAACTGCAATAGAATGGATATAACTTCTGGGAAGTAAATCAAAATTCAAAGGCCATGAACTATTGGATGGTAAATCATCTACTTCATTTGAGGAATAGTCTATTGATGGGATGATCTCTTAATTCATTCTATAGGAGTCAGCAATGAAATTTTCAACAGACATCAGACAATTGCACAGGCAAACTGTCTTGGGCGAAAACAGAATACCTATCCATGCAGATATACTTCACAGTTATACCTGCAATTTAGTCCAATTACAATTTCCTGGTTTTCCCATACCTATATCTGGTGTTGCATCTAACACAAATGGGGCATAAGGTTCAGTGAAAATACCAGTAAATTATTTCAAGTACGAGTTGAAATTGTTTTAAGAATCAGAAGCTTGGATCAGTAAGATAGGTCTAAGCTTTTCAGAAGGTAGGGACAGTGGCCCTGTTCTGACCATCATTAGTATGACATGCCGTTTTATGCTAAAACTTAACAGAGCAGGGACTGAACTGGGCATCTTCTTTGCTTTGAAAAGCTGGTACCAAACCATATATTACTAAATGATCAGAAAGTTTCAGTCTTGAGTTATTAAGGACATTTTTGAATGCACTTAACAATGCCTCACACTGCAGAAAAATAAGATGGGAGCAGGTGGCAGTTACCAGTAACTGAGCCTTCCAGCTCCATACCTGGCTTCTCTTACAACCACAAGCAAGTGGCTTTTGTTTCAAAACCATTTCTAGAAGTGAATACCAAAACTGTCTATATTATTCCTGGGCCAGGAATATGCACATTAGTGTCTTACACTTTCTTGGGTTTGAATTGCCTATTTTATTTTTAAAGCCACATAATATGATTTATCTTCACCATTTTCCCATAATGGGCCATTCTTGGTTGCTTCCTAACAAGTTGCATTTTAACTTGTGATAAATGGCAAAGAGGTGAATGGATACCAAGTGGGAGGGTGGAGGAGCTGTAAATTGTTGTCAGATGTATGGATTGTTGAAACCTGTATAAAACATGTGAGACTGAATGCATCAGGAGCATCAATGTCTGCCTGCAGTGTTGCATTGGCCATGTTATATTCTGCTTTCATCTTCCTCAATCATGTGACAAAGCTCTGTGGCATCCATTTTGTTCCTCCTGCAGCTTCAAACCTTATTGCAATATAATGTTGGACAGAGGGCAGCACAGCAAGACCATGCTGGTGCTTAATGAAGGATACCTCCAGGTGTGCCCAGGCACCTGAAGCACATCTTCAACATGCTCAATAACATCTGGTTATCATACTCAGATAACAAGGTGTAGAGCTGGATGAACACAGCAGGCTAAGCAGCATCAGAGGAGCAGGAAAGCTGACGTTTCGGGTCTGGACCCTTCTTCAGAAATGGGGGAAGGGAAAGGGGTTCTGAAATAAATAGGGAGAGAGGGGGAGGCGGAAAGAAGATGGATAGAGGAGAAGATAGGTGGAGAGGAGACAGGTCAAAGAGGCGGGGATGGAGCCAGTAAAGGTGAGTGTAGGTGGTGAGTTAGGGAGGAGATAGGTCAGTCCAGGGAGGACGGACAGGTCAAGGGGGCGGGATGAGGCTAGTAGGTAGGAGATGGGGGTGCGGCTTGAGGTGGGAGGAGGGGATAGGTGGGAGGAAGGACAGGTTAGGGAGGTGGGGACAAGCTGGGCTGGTTTTGGGATGCAGTAGGGGGAGGGGAGATTTTGAAGTTTGTGAAATCCACATTGATACCATTGGGCTGCAGGGTTCCCAAGCGGAATATGAGGTGCTGTACCTGCAACCTTTGGGTGGCATCGTTGTGGCACTGCAGGAGGCCCGGGATGGACATGTCGTCTGAGGAATGGGAGGGGGAGTTGAAATGGTTCGTGACTGGGAGGTGCAGTTGTTTAGTGCGAACTGAGCGTAGGTGTTCTGCAAAGCGGTCCCCAAGCCTCCGCTTGGTTTCCCCGATGTAGAAGAGGCCACAACGGGAACAGCGGATGCAGTATACCACATTGGCAGATGTGCAGGTGAACATCTGCTTGATGTGGAAAGTCTTCTTGGGGCCTGGGACGGGGGTGAGGGGGGAGGTATGGGGGCAGGCGTAGCACTTCCTGCGGTTGCAGGGAAAAGTGCCGGGTGTGGTGGGGCTGGAGGGGAATGTGGAGCGGACAAGGGAGTCCCGGAGAGAGTGGTCCCTCCGGAAAGCAGATAAGGGTGGGGAGGGAAAAATGTCTTTGGTGGTGGGATCGGATTGCAGATGGCGGAAGTGTCAGAGGATGATGCGGTGGATCTGGAGGTTGGTGGGGTGGTACGTGAGGACGAGGTGGATTCTGTTTTGGTTGTTATTGCGGGGAGGGGGTATGAGGAATGAGTTGTGGGAAATGTGGGAGACACGGTTGAGGGCGTTCTTGACCACTGAGGGGGGGAAGTTGCGGTCCTTGAAAAACGAGGACATCTGAGATGTTCGGGAGTGGAATGCCTCATCCTGGGAGCAGGTGCGGCGGAGGCGAAGGAATTGGGAATAGGGGATGGCATTTTTGCAGGAAGGTGGGTGGGAGAAGGTGTATTCTCGGTGGCTGTGGGAGTCGGTGGGCTTGAAATGGATATCGGTTTCCAGATGGTAATCTCTGGCAACCACCTCTGCTGCTTCTCTATTTCTTGGGGAGCTGTATGTCAGTCAGGATCAGACATTGTTGCTTATGTCATTGTTGTTAATGCTGTGGTTCATCTTGGCTTTCATCTGAGGCCCAAAGTGGAACTGTATAAGTGGCGATACTGATCTGATAGATCACAGCTTGAAAGAGCAGATCAGATTGTACTTCTCAGTATAAGTACTATGGACAATGGCCTCACACACAGCTAAGAAAGCAGCATGAAGTTTCAGTAATCATTGGTATAATTCAAATGCATGACTTCAGCCCCTCAGTTAACACTGTGTTCAAGCCTTGCTTTCACTGAAGAGCTCCAGGAAACCCACAGACCCACGGTTAAATTGCAAAGGCATGTTTTCATATCATTGTAATTGAGAGATCAGAATGTGAAAACTGATAACTCACCTCTCCCGAGGGTCTTGCTGACACACAGTGCAATGCAGCACAGTTAAATACACAAGTCGGCGGGTTGGAGCTGGTTTCTAAACATATTGTCAATTTCCCAGCTTTTAATACTGCACCCACACACAAACCCACGTATTCCTGCAAGTTAAATTTTATCCCATAGAAAGTGGAGGAAAATAAATTTCAGCTGAATATCCTTCTATGACAGAACATTGATAGATGTAGTTTTCTGTGTTTAATCAGCTTCATGCTTTTAGAATGAGCGGACACTTGATACTTAACACTCAGTATGCTTGACACCATTCAGGGTGAAGAAGCCCGCTTAATTGACCTCAGATCCACAAACAGCCACTCCTCCACCACTGATGTTCAGTAGCAGCAATGTGTACTGACTACAAGATGTAAACCCACAAATACTACAATCTAGAAGGATGCGGGCAGCAAATAAATGGAGAACAAGGCTGCTGGTTAGTGCATAACACTGTATTTATCATGCAAGTACTTCACATACTTTTTACATGCAACATTCTTTTTTAGCAAGAAAGGAATGATTCTTCCCTTTAAGTAAGAGTTCCGTACAAATTTTAGGGCTTTATTTGTTTGCATTGTTTTACATTTCTTTACTACTGCTGCATAAATAATACTATATACTTGATACAGTTCTAATCAATCGATTGGTATTTCTAACACAATAATTTGGCATACATATTTAATGCTGTCGGTCTTTTAAGTTGCCAGTAACTAAGCAACAAATACTTCCCTTGCTGTGATTTGCACCTGTACATCCCGTGTGCAATTACAATGATACAAAACCATCATAAGGCCAATATAACCGAATAATTTCTTTTTTCGATTGTGATTCTGCAATGTTTTGATGTACATATTGTAAATAGCAACAAGATTTTCGCACCAGGGAATTTATTATTCACATACAGCATGTTAAATTGAGCCTCAGTTACCTGTGGTTCTCATACGGCGTCAGGATGCTGAGAGCTGTTTATTCCTGATACTCACTGAGCTAACTCCCAATTACATGCACAGCAACCAGTGTGCCAGCTGCTGGCAGGAAGCTCTAATAAGCTCCCTTTTAGCTTGACTACTGTGTAAGGCCTGGAGTGCAAACAGGAGGAGACTGATGCTCCCAAATCAAATTTAGGCAAGAGAGTCAGAGCACCTGGTTGTGAACTGCAACTGTACTGCAATACAAATAGTCAGCGAAGAAGAATGGAAACAAGATTAGATGGCAATTCTACCCATTATAATGGCACTATGCAATATTTCCATGAAATATTAAAAATGCCATGGTAACAAATTGAAGTCTGGGCATGACCTAAAAATAATCCTTCACTTTCACGTTCTAGGTTTCTGCAGCCCTCAGTCCTGCTTCACTTACTAATTGACTCTGGATATTTTGAAGGTAGTTTGAAGAAATGTATAAGGTATATTTATATCCCAGTAAGAAGTTAATGCCTTGATGAGAGCAGTCGAAAGAAAGACAGTGGGGAGGAAAAGAATACATAAAGATTCTGCATTTTAAAATTTACAAAGACCTTCGTCCTAGAATGAGGTGGAATTCAAATATTCTTTCACTCCGACGACTTGGGCTCCAGTCTAATCCATGTCAATCTGGTGATTGCTTCCTCTAGCTTTGAGGAACTTAGGGTTCTTTATCGATTTTGGGATAATACAAATTCAGTTTCTAGCAGATTTGGAAACATGAAGCTGGTACTAATTGGCATGGAAGCAGTCAGATTTTCTTAGAGATTTGAACTGAGACATATTTTTTGAGATAGATTAGAGGGATTTCTACTGTTTAATATTTCAGCCCTGGTATACACTTTCATCTTGTGCGAAACAGAAACTCAGCAGAAACTTATTGCATTCAATGGCAAGAAAACCAAGAGTTACTGCTGTCCACAGTTTTTAAATGTAAAAGCTCCTGAATTGTACAATACCTGGACTTTGAAAATTTGATGTCCAAAATGGCTAGCGACCCTGCCCACAATTTACTCAAAATTTGGAAACAATTGTCAGGGAAACACTGCAAATACTTTGCTTAATTTTGCTTTAATACGAAAGTATTAAATCATTTATTATACAACAGGATGATCCAGATTTTTTAAACCATTGTATGTCAAACTAAAACAGGAAGAAAAGCGACCAGAACTCTGTGGTCCAATGCACATCCACAAAATAGTGGAATTGAGAGAAAATGTTCAACAAGCATTTTATTTGTTTAATTGAAGCTAAAAGTAATGTGATTTATTTATTTGGACAACATTGCGCAGAAATGAAGCATAAATGTTCATGCATTAATAAGTTACACACATGTCAATACAATTTGTTTTTGACATGTGCTTTGATGGAGTCATTTAAGTAAATACCACCTGTTCTGCCCTTAAGTGGACAAACCACTTTACATTTCGGTGCTCATTTTTATTCTTTAGGTGGAGAATGGCGTTCTCTTGGAAGATGCACTTAAAAATGTTTTACTGAGGCATAGTAATTTGTAATTTTGTGTGGATTTTTATTGTTATTATGTGCTACCTCTTACATTTACTCTCAGTCCTCCATCATTGCAGGCTTCCCAAGAAAGAAACAGGGATAAGATACATTTCTCCACAACAGATGGAAACCAATTCAGATATGCACTGGAAAACTTTAATGCTGTGAAGCTGTTTCGAAGGTATTTCACAGGTTTTCTTCTGTCTCTGTCAGGATCTCAAGTGAATGGTTGCATCCACTGTACATTGCTGGGTGTGATTCCCAAAATCAAAAATATTTTTGTTTCCATTTCCAGTGAAATGGAAATATATAAAGAAAGTCAATTTAGTAATAGCTGCAAGCAATCAAGAAATAATTCAAATACAACAATAACTTAGATTTCAATGTGCCTTTTAACATAATGAAACAAATTAAGTCACTAACAGGAGCATTATAAAGCGATAGTATGACATCAAGCCATGTATGTATATATGAGGTCAAATGACCAAAAACTTAGTACAAGGTCTAGTTTTTAATCAGTCTTTAAAGGAATAAAATGAGGTAGGAAGGCACAGAGCTGCAGGCAATGAATTCCAGACCTTGGTGCGTAAGCAACTGGAGATTTGACCACTGAAGGTAGAGCAATTGTCACTGAATGTACAAGATTCCAGAGTTAGAATATCAGAAATTTCTCAGAGGCCTGGAGAGTACAGAGGTAGGGAGGGGCCAAGGCCAAAAAGGGATTTGAAAACAGGGATGGAAAGTTTAAGAACAAGAAATTACTTGAATAGAATCTAATATGGGTCAAAGAGCATAGGGATGATTGTGGAATCATACTTGCTGCAAATGAAGACATGAGATGACCTCAAGATTACAGATAGGAGAATGTGGAACACCAGCAGAAGTGCATTAAAATAGTTGAGTCTGGAGGTAACAAAGGCAGGAATATAGGTTTACTAGCAGATGAGCTAAGCCATTGGTAAACCTAGGTGATGTTGCAGAGGTGAAAATAGACTGTATTAATGATAGCACGAATCTTAGATCAGAACTTCATTTTGAGATTAATCAAGGTGTAGTGATTAGAACAAGGTCAGCTAGGTGGGCAACATAGAATATAAGCTCTGTGACTGGGGCTATTAATTTGGGCCAATCAGGGAGTCACAGAACATAGAACATAGAACTTAGAACAGTACAGCACAGTACAGGCCCCTCGGCCCACAACATTGGGCCAACCTATTATCCTACTAAGATCAATCTACCCGGCATACGCTACATTTTACTATCCTCTATGTGCCTATCCAAGAGTCGCTTAAAAGTCTCTAAAGTATCTGACTCCACTACCACTGCCGGCAGCGCTTTCCACATGCCTACCACTCTCTGTGTGAAGAACCTACCTCTGACATCTCCCCTGTACCTTCCTCCAATCACCTTAAAATTATGTCCCCTCATAATAGTCATTTCCGCCCTGGGAAAATGTCTCTGACTATCCACTCTATCTATGCCTCTCATCATCTTGTAAACCTCTATAAAGTTACCTCTCATCCTTCTTCACTCCAATGAAAAAAGTCCTAGCTCTCTCAACCTTTCCTCATAAGACCTGCCCTCCAGTCCAGGCAGCATACTGGTAAATCTCCTCTGCACTCTCTCTAAAGCTTCCACATCTTTCCTATAATGAGGTGACCAGAACTGAACACAGTATTCCAAGTGTGGTCTAGCCAGAGTTTTATAGACCTGCAGCATAACCTCATGGCTCTTAAACTCAATCTCCAGCCAATGGATGCCAACACACCAGACACCTTCTTTACAACCCTATCAACTTGGGTCGCCACTTTGAGGGATCTATGGACGTGGACCCCATGATCCCTCTGTTCCTCCACACTGCCAAGAATCCTGCCATTAACCCTGTATTCTGCATTCAAATTTGACCTTCCAAAATGAATCACTTCACACTTTTCTGGATTGATTTCCATCTGCCACTTCTTTGCCCAGCTCTGCATCCTGTCAATGTCATGTTGCAACCTACAGCAGTCCTCCATGCCATCCACAACTCCACCAACCTTTGTGTCAATCGGCAAACTGACTAACCCACCCTTCCACTTCCTCATCCAAGTCATTTACAAAGATCACAAAGAGCAGATGTCCCAGAACAGATCCCTGCAGAACACCATGGACACTGAGCTCCAGGAAGAATACTTTCCATCTACTACCACCCTCTGTCTTCTATTAGACAGCCAGTTTTGTATCCAGACAGCCACCTCGGGATTCCCGGATTTTCTTACCTTTTCTAAAACAAAATATTGAGAAATATGTGTGTACAAGAAAAATTCATATTCAATATGTGGATGTGCCTACTACAGAAGGAGCAAAACTTGATCTTCTCTTGAAAAAACAAGGCAGGGCAAGTGACTGAATGTCAGTGGGGATGCACTTTGGGGCCAGTGATCAAAATTCGATTAGTTTTTTAACAGTTATGTAAAAGGATAGACCTGATGTAAAAATTAAAGTTCTAAATTGGAGTAAGACCAACTTTGACAGTATTATGCAGGAAATTTCAAAAGTTGATTGAGGGAGGCCTTCAAAAATGAGATAATGAGAATTCAGAGACAGTATGTTCTTGTTAGTATGAAGGGCAAGGCTGGTTGATTTAGGGAATGCTGGATGACTAGAAAAATTGAGGCTTTGGTCAAGAAAAAGAAGGAGGCATATGTCAGGTATAGACAGTTGGGATCAAGTGAATCCCTTTGCAGAGTATAAGGGCAGTAAGAGTATACTCAAGAGGGAAATCAGGAGGGCAAAAAGGAGAATGAGATAGCTTTGGCAAATAGGCTTAAGGAGAATCCAAAGAGATTCTACAAATATATTAAGGGCAAAAGAGTGAATAGGGCCCCTTAAAGATCAACAAAGTAGTCTATGTGTGGAACCACATGAGATGGGTGAGATATTAAATGAATATTTCACATCAGTATTTACTGTGGAGAAGGCAATGGAAGCCAGCGAACTTGGGAAAATAAATAGTGACGTCTTGAAAAGTGTCCATATTATAGGAGAGGAGGTGCTGGAGATCTTAAAACACATAAAACTAGATAAATCCCCAATTCTTAATCAGGTGCACACCAGAACTTTATGGGAAGCTATGGAAGAGATGACAAGATTCTTTGCTAAGATATTTGTATCATCAACAGTGAGAGGTGAGGTGCTGGAAGACCCATGGGTACCTAGTGTGGTGCCATTATTTAAGAAAGGTAGTAAGGAAAAGCTAGGGAAGTATAGACCAGTAAGCCTGATGTCAGTGGTGGGCAAGTTGTTGGAGGAGATTATTAGGGACAGGAATTCCATGCATTTGGAAAGGCAAGGACTGATTAGGGATAGTCAACGTGGCTTTGTGCTTGGGAAATCATGTCTCATTAATTTGACTGAGTTTTTTGAAGAGCTGACAAAGAAGATTTATGAAGGCAGAGTGGTAGATGTTGTCTATATGGACTACAGCAAGATTTTCAACAAAGTTCCACATGGTAGACTGGTTAGCAAGGTTAGATCACATGGAACACGGAGGAACTAGCCATTTGGATACAAAATTAGCTCAAAGGTAGGAGACAGAGGATGGTGGTAGAGGGTTATTTTTAGGACTGGAGACCCATGACTAGAGGTGTGCTGTAAAGATCGGTGCTGGGTCCACTCCTTTTCACCATTTATATAAATTATTTCCATGTGAATACAGGAGTATGTTTGTAGATGACACCAAAATTGGAAGTATAGTGGACAGTGAAGAAGGTTATCTCAGAGTACAACGGAACATTGATCAGATGGGCCAATGGGCTAAGGAGTGACAGATGGACTTTGATTTAGATAAATGTGAGGTATTGCATTTTGGTAAGGTAAACCTGGGCAGGACTTATACAGTTAATGGTAGGGCCCTAGGGAAAAAAAGGAGACCTAGGGGTGCAGGTGCATATTTCCTTGAAAGTGCAGTGGCAGGGAGACAAGGTGGTGAAGAAGGCATTTGGCACGCTTGCCTTCATTTGTCATTGCATTGACCATGTTCAGGACCAGCTCAATTCTTTTATTCACTCATGGGTTCTGGATGTCACTGGCTGGGCCAGCATTTATTGCCTGTCCATATGGCCCTTGAGAAGATTGTGATGAGCTATCTTCTTGAATCACTGCAGTTCATGTGCCATGGGGAAGACCCACAATACTGTCAGGGAGGGAATTTCAGGGTTTTGACCTAGCAACAAGTGAAGGAAAGGCGTTATGTTTCCAAGTCAGGATGGTGAGTGCTTGGAGGGGAACTTGCAGATGGTGTGTTTCCATGTACCTGCTGCCCTTGTCGTCCTAGATGGAATTGATCAGGGGTTTGGAAATTGTTGTTTAAGGACCTTTGGAAATTTTCTGCAGTACATCTTGTAGATAGTACCCACTGTTGCTACTGAGCGTCAGTGGTGGAGGGAGTAGATGTTTGTGACTCCTTTCAATTCTGCACATTTAGCTTAATGGATATTCGTGAGGTCAATTCGAGAATATTGCATTCAATTCTGGTCTCCCTGTTGTAGGAAAGATGTTGTGAATCTTGAAAGGGTTCAGAAAAGATTTACAAGGATGTTGCCAGGGTTGTAGGGTTTGAGCTATAGGGAGAGACTGAATAGGCTAGGACATTTTTCCCTGGAGCATCGGAGGCTGAGGGTTGACCTTACAGAGGTTTATAAAGTCATGAGGGGCATGGATAGGGTGAATAGCCAAGGTTTTTTTTCCCAGGATAGGGAAGTCTAAAACTAGAGGGCATAAGTTTAAGGTGAGAGGTTAAAGGTTTAAAAGGGGCCTGTAGCAGCACTTTCACGCAGAGGGTGATGTGTGCATGGAATGAGTTGCCAGAAGAGGTGGAAGCTGGTATAATCACACCATTTAAAAGGCATCTGAATGGGTTACATTAATAGGAATGGTTTAGAGGGATATGGGCCAAATGGGACTAGATCAGTTTAGGCTATCTGATTGACATGGACAAGTTGGATCAAAGGGTCTGTTTCCATGCTGTATCACTCTATGACTCTTTCAGTAGTCCTTCTATATTTCACCAGTTTACTGGTGAAATTTTCATTAATAGAGTGGCAAATGTTTTTTTTTTGTTCATTCACAGGATGAGGGCATTACTGGCAAGGCAGCATTTATTGCCCATCCCTAACTGCCCAGACGGCAGTGAGGAGTCAACCACATTACTATGGGTCTGGAGTCACATGTAGGCCAGACCAGGTAAGGATGGCAGTTTCCTTCCCTAAGGGGCATTTGTAAACCAGATGAGTTTCTCTGACAATCAACAATGGATTCACAGTCATCATTAGATTCTTAATTCCAGTTTATTAAAAAAAATTCAAATTCTACCATCTCCATGGCAGGTTTCAAACCCAGATCCCCCAGAACATTATCTAGGTATGTGGATTAGCAGTCCAGCAATAATACCACTAGGCCAACATTTCCCCCAGAGGAGGGCTATTACCAAAAAGTAGGTGTTTTAATCAGTGTTTGACCCATTAATAGTGAATAACTTGATTTACCAGGCGCGTTGGTGTAAAGTAGTCAGTTTTTATAAAATAAATTGAATAGTTTATAAAATGAAAGGAAAACTTTGGAAACATGTCTACTAGTACTCACGTGCTTACAAAAATCTATACTTGAAGAGTCACCTCAATAACTGCAAATACTTAATTAGCAGAAAGTAACAATGATGATTAATTTGTTCTTGGAGCATAGTTTTGTGCAATCTTTTTGAAACTACTGTTGAAGATTATGGAAACTTGATTTTCAATGGGTGCTTGGACTCTTTCTATTTTGCACTTTGTTGGCCACTTTTTGGAGAATTTCACTAAACAGCACATCCTTGTGGTAACTCTATCTCATGATATGTAACTCTCCTCTGATCTTCTGACCTGGGGACTTTTTGAGCCTCTGGAATTTAAGTTGCGATTCACAACTCCCCAAGTCTTTAAATGTGTCTCCATTAGCTTTAAAACTGAGTTTGCTATTGATAACATGCCCAGACAAATAAACAGAACTATTTTTCTGTTGTAAGATTAAAACCATAAGGATATTGGAAATCTGAAACGACAACAGAAAATATTATCAATGCTCAGCAGGTCTGGTACCTCAGGACCTTTCTCTACAGAGGCCAATATTTCAGGTCAGTAACCTGATGAGGGCCATAAACCTGAAGGATTAGTTTTCTAATAGTTGCTTTCACTTTTAGAAATGATCTTTTTTACTCGTGTACTCTTCTCTTGCTTTCAAAAGTAATAGTGCATCAAATGAAATCGAATTTAAATTTTAAGTATCAGGTGAATTCACTGAATAAATCATGAACAAGCAAGTGCACAATCAAAATTACTATAATCTGTCTCTCAAAAGAACAAACTTGCAACTGATAGAATAAGCTATTTTATATGTAGCTTTTAAAAATGATGTTACTTACTTTATAGTGATAATAACATTTTGCAATACCACAAAAGTGATTTGAGACAGGGCATTTAGTAGTGTGGCCTGCCTGGGTAGAATAGGTAACATTGGGTTTGGACCTATGGATCCCAGATCCTTCAACCACTTTCCATGTTCAAGACCAGGTCAATTCTTTTATTCACTCATGGGTTCTGGAAGTCACTGGCTGGGCCAGCATTTATTGCCCGTCCACATGGCCTTTGAGGAGGTTGTGGTGAGCTGTCTTCTTGAAGCACTGCAGTTCATGTGCCATGGGGAAGACCCATAATACTGTCAGGGAGGGAATTTCAGGGTTTTGACCCAGCAACAAGTGAAGGAAAGGCAATATGTTTCCAAATCAGGATGGTAAGTGGCTTGGAGGGGAACTTGCAGATGGTGTGTTTCCATGTACCTGCTGCCCTTGTTCTCCTAGATGGAATTGATCAGGGGTTTGGAAGATGTTGTTTAAGAATCTTTGGCAAATTTCTGTAGTACATCTTGTAGCTGCTGCTGATCATCAGTGGTAGAGGGAGTGGATGTTTGTTAATCCATTCAATTCTCCTCTGCAAACTTAGCTTAATGGACAACTCTAGTCATTTAATTGGAAAGACTTGGGGATGCTACATTCTGTCGGAGGTACAATATAACTGCACTATGGCTTCTTGCTGAAAAATGCTGGGTAAGAAAAACCAGCCCTCAGCTGCAAAACTAATCATCTGGTACACATTCAACCGAACCAATCTTGCAATGTGTGTATATCTCGCCTGTAACTTTAGAAATAAACCCATTATGTTTGCATTGACTTTGGCTGAAACTGAACAGCCATTCCATTTTAAAAATCTTGTAACAAAAATGTGGTAGCACAGGACTCCTCCTTGCCCACAGTTAAGGGCACAAACTGAGTCTCAATCTCAAGGGCAACGTCCTCATTCTGGTTGGGACAGGCAGCCCAAAGCTGTAACGACGAATCAAAGATACAGGTGGTGGGGCCACCCATGCCACTCAGGCAATTCTAACCATCCTTCCTTACCAAAGGAAGCAAACAGAGAAAATAATCTATTCAAGGAAACGCAAAATAATTTAACAAAGCAAGTTGATCCATTTCTTGGAAGGGTTTCACCAGCATGCATGCCAGTTCTGAGCTGACATGAAAATTGTTTGGTCATACAAGAATTTCATGAGTGGAATTTCAGGGCAAGCTTGGGATCTTCCTAAATGGTAGCAGGTAAGTCGCTCCATTTGGAGCTCCACTCTGCTCACCAGTTCTCTTCATTTTTCTTTCTTTGTCCTTCCTATTTTTACTTTAAAACATGTGCCAATAAATGATTCAAAGCAATTGAAATCAGATAGTGGGACCAGGCAGAAGATATGGTTACACACTCTCTGCAATTTAGGGCAGAAGTTAAACAAGGCAGGAACCTGGAAATACATGGTTTTACCAAAAATTCCACAACTTGACATGCAATTATCCCTCTCTATATCCTCTCAAGCCCTAGGAATCTCAAGCCTTTATGGAATATTGATTGAATTCACAACACACCTACCAGACTGAAACTAGAAAGAACTACTTGTAATTTTTTGTGTGGAGGAGACTGGCTGAAAAGAAATTGGAGCAAGAGGATGTCACATATGCACTGAAACTGTTCTACCTTTCAAAGTAATCATGAATGCTTATTTCCATCAACTCCACCTTCCTACCTAAGCCAATTCTATTGCTCTTGAGTATACTCAACAACTGAACATCCACAGCCTTCTTGGGTGGAGCATTCTAAGTTTGCAACACTATGTAAAGAAATTCCTCCTGATCTGAGTCTTAACTTATTGGCCCCTTATTTTGAGACCATTCAACTTATGTAAACAGCCTCTCAGCATCTTCCCCACCAAGGTTCTTAAAAATCTTATATGCCTAAATGACATCACCAATCATTCTTCTAACTTCCAAATAATCTTGGCTCATTCTACTCTTCATAGCCTCTGTGTGTCTTCTTCACAGCTTACTTTTCGACCTCACTTTGTGTCATCAGCACACTTGAATATATTATTCTTGGTCTATTCCAAGTCAGTCAAATGCAGCACATTGTAAATAGCTGAGGATCCAGTACCGTTTCCTGTGACATATTTCCAGCTAGAGCAACCAATCTTGAAAATCTGAGAATCACAGAATTGTCACAGGGCAGAAGGAGGCCATTCAGCACATTGTGACTGCACCGGTTCTATTACCTAGTGCCAATTTCTAGCCTTTTCCCCATACCTCTGCGCGCCATTTCTATCCAAATAATTCTTCAATGCAATCTTGAATGCCTGCACCATTTTTCCAAGCAAGGCATTGCATACCCAAACTACTCACTGTGTGAAAAAGTTTTTCTCACACCACCCTAGCTTCATTTGCACATCACTTCAAATCTATGTCCTGTCTCTTTTTTTAGTGCAAACAGCTTATTCCTATCTATTGTGTCCATTCCACTCAAGATTTTGAAAACCTCTATCTGATCTCCTGTCAGCGTTTTTCTCTCCAAGAACAGCAATCAACTTCTTAAATCTATCCCTATAGCTGAAATATCTTATTCAGGGAATCATTCTTGTAAATCTCTTCACATCTTGCCTATAATGTGGCACCCGCAAATGTACACAATACTGCAGCTGAGGTCTAATAAGTACCTGTGCAAGTTCAACATTATCTCCCTGTTCTTGTATTCTATCCTCCTATTAATAAAGCTCAGAACACTACACTTTACTAACTGCCCTCTTCACCTGTCCTGTCACCACCAGTGATTTGTGCACATATGAACCCAGGTCCCTTTGCTCCTGCACCTCTTTAGAATTGTACCCCATATTTTATATTGTAGTTCAATGTCTTTCCAATCAAAGTACATTATCTCACACTTCTCTGCATTGAACCTTATGTTTTTTTTTTCTCCTTGCTCTCAGCTTTCTGGCTGCTTGAGGTTATGGCAGGTTGTTTGTGTTGGAGATTGAAGGACTGCAGTATCACAGGGAAATCTGCTGGAGGAATGGGGCGCTTTCAGGAATGGGCATTACAGGTTGGAGGGTGGTCAGACATCAGAGGCAAGTAACAGGGAATCACTGTCAATGGTCAGGGATCAGAGGTTTGTAGGGGTCGGGTCTTGTAGAGCCTGGGGTCGGGTGTTAAGGAAAGGAAGGTGAGATAATGGTGAGTTCAGATTTCAGTGGAAAAGCAGGGGTCACAGAGGTTGTAGAGCCATGGTATTGGGAGAATAAAAGCACAAAACAGGGTGAAATCAGAGATCAGAGGTTTGGAGTGAGTGGAAATAGGAGACAAAGGGCTGGGCAATGGTAGTGGAAGATCAAAGGTTGGGGGCACTGGTTTGGAGGCAGGAGAGTGATGTCAGAGGGGTTATGGGAGTGGTCTGGGGAATTGGAGATGCAGGGGTTCAATCCTGGGGCACTCGTGAAGCATGGGATCGAGAAGGCTCAGAGGTCATAATTGGATACCTTGCTTCAATGTTTGGGGGAAGAGAGGATGATAAAGATCACCCAGAAGTGTAAAGCTACAGAAAGTATATGACTTGCAGAAGGTAACATCTCAGAGTGGGTTTACCACAACAGGTATATGATAGAGCAATGCATGTTAGGTTGAGGTTCAGTAAGATGTCATTGTGTGTATGGGTTATAATCTGGACAAAGAAGACTTGCACAGAAATTGCACTGTAGTATTCATACCACTGGAGGCACCACTGAACTCAAACTTGTACGTTTTATTTGGCCTGAAATGGCAATCAGCTGTTTTAACATTTTATTAAAATTTATTATGAAAATGAAAACCTACAAGTACATAAAGGTAAAGTCTCCATAGTCTTACCAGACCTGAGTGCTGCTCTCTCATTAGAGGATTATTACACTTCAGATGAGGGGCAGAGGTTGAGAAGGAGAATCCTTCATGTTAACTGTAGGTAGGTCAGGAATTGAACCCGTGCTGTTGGCATCAACTCTGCATCACAAACCAGCTGTTTAGATAACTGAGCTAATAGCCCCCACTACAAGTACAGTAAGTATAGATATCGATCCATTTATACAATAAGCCAATCAGCAATCCTGCTGTTTATACATATGTGAATGTCATGGAATTCTCTTTTTCTGGTTGGGTGAAGGGATCACACAGAACATGACTGAAGCTATTTGGCTACTTCACTGTCTTCAAAAGTATAATGCTGTTTTGTGTGACATAGTGTGTATGGGCAAATAACATATCATGTTTATCAGCAAATTTAAGATTAAGTTAGGTTACATGCACTTTTAATCTCAGCCAATATAACACCCTCTGAAATGTCACAGATCTTTTAAGGTCCCTTACTGCAGATTCGCTGCGTTGGGCCGTAAGATTCCTTCTCAATCCCCTCCCTCTCGCCCAGAAACTTTTCACAAATTTTACACAGGCCAGGTAAGGACTTGGGTGACCCTCCTGACCTCACCCCTATGAATCATTTATGTGGCAAAGCTTTAGAATGTCAAGGCTGGCAGGAGGATTTCAGGAGCAGATGGGAAGCCTGGCAGGTCACCTTGCCTTGCCTACAGGCAGGATGGTAGTAAGGACACCCCTGACCAAAGCCCTATTCCACATTGGAGATGGAGGAGAGGTACCCAATCTTCCCTAAAGCCTGTCCTCCCACTGGTGTTCCTTCCTACTCCACTCCCAACAGTTGCCCTGTGAAACATTGCCAGTTGGATAATCCTTCCCATTAACTTTTTTCTTCTTTCCACAGATGTCACTGGCCTGGGATAATTTCCAGCATTTTCTGTTATTATTTTCCGTTTTCCAGCATCTGCAATATTTTGCTATTGAACCTTTCAGTCTCCCTTCCAAACTTTTCTTTATTCTTCTGTTACATCAATGGATTTTCTGTTTGTTCTCAGAATGTACACAAACTGTGAACGTGTGATAATTGTACTTTGGAAACAGTGTGAAATGGTACAGACAAATGGCTTTCTGCAGGTCATTAAGGCATGTGAGATAAAAGTTCCACCTACAACTTCACAGCTATCTGGAGTGGCATGGGGGCTCAGTCTTAGCACTTATACCTCACAGCACCCGGGACCTGGGTTCAATTACAGCCTTGGGCAACTGTCTGTGTGGAGTTTGTACTTTTTCCGTGTCTGTGTGGTGCTCTAGTTTCCTCCCACAGTCCAAAGATATGCAGGTTAGGTGGATTGGCCTTGCTAAATTGTCCATAGTGTCCAAAGATGTGAAGGTTAGATGGATTAGCCATAGGAAGTGCAGGGTTACAGGGATGATCAGGGTGGGGTGAGTCTGGGTGAGATGCTCTTCAGAGAGTTGGTGTGGTGTTGAATGGCCTGTTTCTACACTGTAGGGACTCTATGATATTGCTTCCTAAGGTCTACAAATTTAGTTTTATTTGTATAGCTTTTATCATATATACCTATAATTATAAGTCATTTAGTCATTTCTCAATACTGAGTCACAAGGTTGAAGGCACAAGTCTAGCTTAGAGACCACAGCACAAAAATCTCTACTTACACAGCAGTGCCATGCCAGGGAGTTCTGCACTATCTGAGGTGGTGTCTATCAGGTGAAATCTTAAACCAAGGCCCCACTTGCTCTTTTAGGTGGTTGTAAAAGATCTTTTGGCACTATTATAAAGAAGGGCAGTGGAGTCACGGCTGTTGTCCTACCCAATATTTATCGCTCAATTACCAGTACTAAAACAAGTTCTCATTATTATCAGAGATAACAAGGTGTAGTGCTGGATGAACA
Organism: Rhincodon typus; assembly: GCF_021869965.1. Classification (NCBI taxonomy): domain Eukaryota; kingdom Metazoa; phylum Chordata; class Chondrichthyes; order Orectolobiformes; family Rhincodontidae; genus Rhincodon; species Rhincodon typus. Next base: position 95,371,607 of record NC_063336.1, read on the forward strand.
CAGCAGGCCAAGCAGCATCAGAGGAGCAGGAAAGCTGATGTTTCAGGTCGGGACCCTTCTTCAGAAAATTGTATCTGCAACCTTCTGCCAATAGAAATGCAAGCCTTTTTCACTGTGTTAAGAATTTCTACGTTTCTTTGGTATACTCTGAAATCTCAGTGACAGGGTTCTGGGTTCAAGCCCCAGCCCTATCCAATGAATTTTGGCAAATGATTTGGATGACAATATTCTGTGCCTTAATTGCAAATTAATCTGAGGTCCTTACTTCCATTTTTAGCTGAAATACAAAAGATCTAATTGTATGATTTGAAGAAGGGTAGGGAGCTGTCTTAACCAGTCAGTCAATCTTTATTCCCTCAAAGTACATCACAAAAAGCAATTCCACTGGAAATTCACTCAATGTTTGAAAGAGTCTGCAACATGCAAATTGGCTGCTGAATTTGCCTGCAAAAGTAAAACTGCACTCTAAAAAAAGTCCACTGCTTTGGGGAACTCTGAGTTGTGATCATTTAAATGCAAGTTTTTAGTGAATCCATCAATGTCCTCTGATTTAATATTCCGCTTTGTTTTATGGATTATACAACTTCTAAGCCTTCAGTCAAGTTCTCCAAAATAGTAATATGGAGTTCAGAAGTTCCACAGATAGTACCGTGCTTGGGAGATGTCATCTTACATAACAAAATTATTGTGGCATTTTTTTAATACATAGTGCACTAGTGTATCCAAGGCCTGCTTGTTATATTATGGCTTTGTGGCTGTGGAGTATGCTTATATAAAAAAAATCACAGACTACTTCATTATCATTTTGACATTAGACTAATTGGGTGGTTTATTATCTACTTCAAGAGGATTGCAAGACCATTATCGTAGATTATCATCACTGCCCCAGATCTGGATTCCTGGTCATTTCCTTTACAAAAACAAGTGGAACATATTCTCTCACTGAAGTGGTGAGAAAATGGGAGTTCCAGGCAAATTTGAGTAGATAATGAAAAGAAATGTGTTGATAAGTAAAAGACGAAGACTTTTGCTATCAAATATAATGGCACATTGAAATTCAACATCTTGAACCTATTTGGCATTCAAGGAGATCATGTCTAATTCTTACCTAACTCCATCCATCTGCCTTGGCTCCACATCCCTTGATACCTATGACTGGCAGAGATATTATCAAACTCAGATATAAAATATTAAAGGAGCCAGTATCTATGGATTTTTGTGGGACAGTGTTCCAGACTTCCCCTGCTTTGCTTGAAAAAAAAAATCTTGCTCTGATTTTAAGGTTATGGCTCCTTATTCTCAATGCCACGTTAACAAAAGATGATTTTTTTTTTCTATCTACCCTCCCAATTTCTTTCAAAATCCTAGCAAGCTTAATTAAATCACCTTTTAACCTCTCATTTTCCAATAAATACAAACTTAGTTTGTGTAATCTCACTTCATAATCTTGGTAACAATCTGTGAAATGTACACTGCACTCCTTCCAAGGCCTATTTGTCTTTTATATAGTACATCAAACAGAATTGCTTGCCGTATTCCTGTTGCTGTTGATCTGTAAAGGCATAAAGTCGTCCTTTCTATTCTAGTTCACTTGTAACTTTCTAATATTCTTCTTTGATTATACAAAGTACAGAGGTTGACTTTAGAACTGGAAGAGAAATGAATAAACTAAGGGATAAATTCAGTGCTCCTGACATCCATACCAGCAGTTGTACTCAAAAGGAGTGCAAATTATCAGCAGGACTAAAACACTACCATATTATTTCACTCAACTGGAGTCATTTGAGAATGGCTCCCAATGGGAATGCAGAATTTATCCTGTCTGCAACAACTTGAGAGATACCAGATTTTCTCTGATTTACTGAAGATATGATGTGCAATGCAATGTAGTGATTGGCCATTGCACAGAGGGAGTACTGGAAGCATGACACACTGTGTGTACTGAAACCTGAAGGAATTTACTGAGTTCACAGAATTGAAACATAAATGAAAGGTAAAATAAGGAGGAGGTCAGAGAGAACAGAGGATAAAGACTTAAGTAATACATTAATCAATGGAAAAAAACAATTGGAGGTTGTGCCAAACTGTAGCACACGTATAGTAATGAGAAAACTAGCCAATGTTATGGGAAACTGTAGGGAAACTTGTTTAATACTGCACAGTACCAGTTCCCAATGAAAGGCAAAACAATTATAAACAGTTGAATAAAGGACTGAAGAGCACAGCTTCAGATGCGTTTGACATCAGAAGTAAGATCTCCAATGGAACAGCCAATTCAAGAAATATTTAGCAGTCAAGAATTATGCAAGAAAATACAAGATGATAAATCGATCCAAAGTTGATAGCAGATTTAACATAGAAAGTACAAATATATAGACAATTTGAGACAAAAACATTAAAAGAGACTATTTTAGAATCTGAAGAAGGGTCACTGGACTTGAAATGTTAACTTTCCTTTCTCTCTACCGATGATGACAGGCCTGCTGAGTTTTTCCAGCAATTTCTGTTATCATTATTTTAGCCATTGGATGAATACCTTGAAACATCTGAAGATAATGAAAAGTGGATTCGGAATAGTAATTGAAGAAGTCTCTGTCACTGGAATTATTCTTAAAATCGTAAGGTTGTATCTGTATAATCAAAATAATATACGTTGCATAGAAAGCCAAGCTGTCTTTAAAATTAATAATCATTTTTACAAAATGGCCTCAGGAGTAAAATGACTACCCTTGTGAATTCCAGTTGGTATTGGGACCAGACTAAACTTATTTCAGGAGGAAATCAGAAAAATTCAATGAACATTTCCAAGGATAAACAGAAACTCCTTGACAATGGTTCCCCTGGAGGCATGAATAGTTCTTTCTATCTTATCACAACCTGAGAGTGAAAGCCATCCAAGTGAACGGATGACACAATCGAACAGATTAATGCTCAGGCCCAGGTCAACCCAACATCTAACGTGGAAACATGATTCCTGAGTTTTGGAATAGTACCATTTTAAGTTTAATTTGCATAAGACATGCTATGGGCAATCATTTTGGGCAGAGGCCCATGGAAGGAATCTGAGATGTGGCATCAAAGGAAAGGATTCTCAATCAGGGGTTCATATAAAAGCAGCCCTCTCCATCTAAAGGACTGCTGTGCTAAACCAGCTTACCAATGGCTTAAACCTGCTGTGTTGTAAAATGCAGACTCATTTGTAAAAAAAAAATCCACATACTTGGTCCAACTTTCAACTATTCAACCATATGAGCTATCATAGCTGTTGTACCTGACTTCGAGTTATCGGCTCCTTCACTTCAGAAAGAGAAATTTCAAACAAGTAACTGGCCTGCAATGACCTTAGAGATTGATCTTACTTTCATCTTTATAAATATTCTTTCCCTTAACACCATTTAATATCTGCCTGTCTATATTTTTGTTAATAACCTACCACTTTTACTTGAACAACTACAACAGTAGTTTTACAATAAACTATCCATTATCTTATTTACAATATTTTTTGTTGCTGGTTGTTTTGTAGATTGAAAGATTCAAAAACTAAAAGCAGACTAAAGCAGCAAATTCTCAGTTCATGGACCTCTCTGAGCATGTGTGTGATGTGGTCATGACACTATTATCACTGTTTATATTACTTCTGTAAAAGCTTTTATTCAAAAACCACAAAAGCAAAATTATATTTTTTTTAAAAAGGGTCATGAGTTCAGGGATCATTTCAACTTAGAATTTGTGGGTATTTGTGGTTTCCAGTGTTCTAAAAGCATTATATCGGAGATAATGTTGTTATCTAACGTTCACAGGGAGCACAACTCTGGAAATTACAGGTGTTCAGCCAATGATTTACTGAGCTGTGCTGAAAGCAAGTGCTGCTACCCACTGGGAGGGCTGGATTGTGAATCACTCCTGCAGTAGAAAAGATCATTATGGACATTTCTGGGAATATCCTAGCTTTTGATAAGAGTTGTATCTACCTGTGTGGGGCGGGGGAGGGTCAATCATGGAGAGATGAACCGGTATCATCTTCAAAGTGCCTACATGATTTTTCATAGGGATTTAGGCAACACTTTATGACAGCCAGCATGAACACAACCAAGTACTGTCAAGTAGCTGAGCTGGCTTCAATAATATTCTGCAGTCTTTAACAGCTTCACAATACTAATAATCTAAGGAAATCCTAGGTTTCACTGGAAAGTAAAATCTGTACAGATTATAGTGTCATGATATTATGAACAGAAGGAAAGTTGATCATATTCATAAATTAAAATTTCTCTGGTACCCTGCTTCATTCCCAATTAACAATCAAGAGTTAAAGCAATGCAGCAGTGAAGAGTGTGGGAGTTGCCGTGTGGGTGTGAATGTAACTGTAGAGCTTTGGAAAAGCAAAGCACTGGGGAACAATATTTAAAGAGGCACTCATGAAATTCTGTGCAAATACTCTTGCAATTCATTTGTAACATTTACCAAAAAACAACGCTTAATATTGTGAGGAACTTGAGGTGCAAATCAAGTATGTGTTTCTCCATCTTTCTTTGTTCATAGCAATATGGATTAGAGAACAGCTTCTGGTAAATAATAAACGAACTGAAAAACATTGGATTAATATATGATACATACAGCAGTTATATGGGGAAATTCATTGGCAAACAGCAGGATTAGTGACAATTCAAGTTTAATCCTGGTTCATCATGTTTCTTGTACTAACTTAGTTAAAGGGGAAACATATTTTAGCAATTCTTCATATTTCTAAATAACATAAAACACCTTTTAAAAAAAAACTCTTGTGCCTTATCTTTTACCATTTTATTCTTTGGAATTGATGTTCCAGTGGTAATCTGAAAACAGACTACTGAACCATGCAAGTCTGCAGTAAAAGAAGAAATTAATACCATTCTGCCTGCATGAATTCTTTGCTGGTGCAATCCTCAACAGTTTCTACAATCTTCTTTTGAAGAATGCAATGGCGTCTGCCACACTTCCCATCAGAGAACAATCCACTCTTCAACAACAGTTTGCAGGAAATAAAGCTCCAAAACCTTTTTTTTTGCTGTTGAGGTGATAATTTTAAATTGATGGCTCTCATCACTGATTGCTCCACCACATTTTATTCCTATTCATACCATTGGAATCCTTCATAATTAAAAAAAAATACTAAATTCCCCTTATATTTCTTGACCCTGAGAAAATCAAAGAACCCCTACTGTGTGGAAACAGGCCATTTGGCCCATCAAGTCCACACCAACTGTCTGAACAGCATCCCACCCAGACATGTCGGGGTGGCATGGTGGCTTAGTGGCTCAGTGGTTAGCACTGCTGACTCACAGCGCCAGGGACCCAAGTACAATTCCAGCCTTGGGCGACTATCTGTGTGGAGTTTGCACATTCTCCCCGTGTCTGCGTGGGTTTCCTCCGGATGCTCCGGTTTCCTCCCACAGTCCAAAGATGTGCAGGGTAGGTGGATTGGCCATGCTAAATTGCCCATAGTGTTCAGGGATGTGTAGGTGAGGTGGGTTACAGGGGGATGGGTCTGGGTGGGATGCTCTGAGGATCAGTGTGGACTTGTTGGGCTGAAGGGCTTCCTTCTGCACTGTAGGGATTCTATGATCTAAGATCTGTGATATCCCCTACCTATCCCTGTAACACTGCATTACCCATGGCTAATCCACATCTCTAGACACTATGGACAATTTAGCATTGCCAATCCACTTAACTTGCACATCTTTGGGCTGTGGGAGGAAACTAGAGCATCTGGAGGAAACCCACGCAGGCATGGGGAAAATGTGTAAACTCCATACCAGACAGTCACCTGAGGGTGGAATCAAACCCAAGTCCCTAAAGTAGCTACTTGGCTACCCCTTGTTTCTGTATCTCAAGTTTTCCTGATAACATCAGCTTGTTGAATCCATGCTATATAACTCCAAATATTTTAACATAATTTTTCAATAGGGCATCCAAAACTACTTAAAGAAGACCCATTCAATATTTTGTACAAGTTTATTGTTGTATTTTTATTCTTGGATTTTATACTCCTACCTACATAACCTAAAACATTGACCTCTTCTATGGCTTTACCTACTTCCATTCAGTTTCTGGGAACTGCTAGTATTCACAATCTTCTACATCTTGCCAAGAATTGTGCAATTCCATTCTTTGTTCCCTTACTGAAATATGCCTCATTTTTCTTCATGTTAAATCTGTATCATTTATTTTGCTAAACAGTTTTATGACTTCCTGAAGTCGTTGAACTATCCTTCTATCAATGTGTTTCCAATGTCAACACACACCCATTACTCTGATTCTTTCTTTCTGTCTATTAAGCAATATTTAATCTTTATGCCATAAGCCTAAATTTGTCTAAAACATATTTTAGTCAGTAAATCTGTTGAAAATACTCTGAATACCAAAATTTGCTAAATTTACTGCATCTTCTTTATATACCTAGTCTATCACTTCTTCAAAAATCTGTTTGTTTGTTAGATCTATACAATCCCCCCAGAAGACAGCAGTGCTTGCTTTCATGATTAATTCTTGCATTGCTATCTTCTTCATAACTTTTACTTAAATTACAGATTCTAAGAGCTTGGCCAGAAATCAAACTATAAGTAACTCATTCCTTGGTCTGTCTTGATCAAAGGCATTGTATTGGTTATTCTCCAATGTGGTAGAACAAAATTTAATTTTACATTTGTGTACTTTACATTTGTCTCGCTGATCCCCTAGTTGACCCAGAGTGTGGATGGCGTTCACAGTTGACAAAGAAGGAATTATGATTAAATAGTCTCTTAATTGCTGCGGTATGCACCCAAATTGTTTTCCTGTCAATTCAATTTGATGCCTCCTGCCCTAGCAAAGACCAGAAGAGATGCACCCTGTTGCTAAGTTTAATTTGTAATTGTTTTGAAATGGTGGCCTTCCCCACCATAATTCTTTTCCTCTAATCTTCTTGAGCAGGAAAGCATTCATCTCCCTATCAGCTCCATTCAAATTTGAACTTTTCTCTCTTCTTTCATGAAGAATGCCACCACTCATCTTCTTGTCCAAGCTGGCACACTTTCTCCGTCTCTTCTCAGCCATTCTCTCTCCCATAAAGTGGAATTCTTACCCTCCTTCCAACGCAACTTGAGTTGATATTCTAAACCTCCCCACTTTGACCATTCATGCCAGTAGCATCTTCCCATCTCCACTCAACACGACTCCTTCAATGCCATTTTGATCCTGGCCTGCTACAATGCCAGGGGACTGAACACTGTTGCATGCAGTGGTCTTGTGGCTTCTTGATCATGCATTGTGAACATTCTTCCCCCATATCAGGTGGCCAACTCTCCAGGACTGTCCAAGCGTCACTAGGAGCTAAAGATTCGTTTCTAGGGGAATGGAATTGCCAGGTGTAGCTGAGGAGAAAAATTATAGAGGCATGAAAGAAAGTGTAAATTATTCATTTTCTTTGAATCCTTTAAAGGGCAAGTGAGTTCCCTCCACCTGGAAGGAGACTGGTGTCCTGTAAAGATGGATGCTTTAGGCAATCAGTGGCACTCATAATGCAGGCCGGAAGTTAATGAGCCATATACTCGGAAGCACGTCATATCAAACTTATCAACTCAACAGTAAGAACATGTAGAACAATTAATCCCCTAAAACAGCAACAGGAGAAACCCAGTAGCTCTGTTTCTCCTCTTCAAACGCACAGACAAATGGACTCAGAGTCCAAGATGCTAATGATTTCAGTGAGCTTTAGTACATCCATAGGAATTCATGAATTATTAATACTCTTACAAACTGGCTGTTACCTCAGGAATGAAAATCAGAATTGAAAAACAATGAATATTTTTATTTTTATTTACAAAGCACTTTTTATGATCAACACAAGACAATTAATGAAGTTTTTTGAAATGTAGTGGCATAGTAGGGAAAATGGGCTACTAACTAATTTACAGAGAGCAAGTTCCCACTATGGGATAATGTCTAGTCAATATTTTTTGCTGATTAAGACATAACTGTTGGCCAGGTCAACAGGGATGACTTGCCTACCCTCTTTTTCAAACAGTTACATTCTTCCAAACAGCCAGATTGGCCTTGCTTTGACTTTCATCCAAAGAATAGCCCCTCCAACAATGCAACACTCTCTCAGTATTCTACCCTTTACATTTGTGTTCAGACACCAGAGTGGGATTTGACCTCAGAACCTTGTGACTCAGAGGTGCACATGCCAACAATTGAACCATGGGCAACACTTCAATTACGATCATGACAATGTCATTGCTGTTTCTTGCTTAACATTCCTTTTCCAAGGTAATTTAAAGTGTTTAAAATGTATGCAAAACTGCTCTGCCTTTTATTTTGTACAGTTTCAGAAATAATTTGCATGAAAAAGCATTTTCAATGAGAAAATCAAACATGGGCAACTGGGATTTCTGCCAGCCTTATTTGATATAACTAGCAACATTCTAATGCACACTGGATAATTATTTCAACTGCATGTTTCTATTATGACATATAATATGACATATTTACAATTTTGCACACTTAAGAAAAATAGTATTTACTTAAAATTTGCCTTTAATATTTGCATGCTATCTTGAGCTGGACTATCACTAACACCTGAAAAAGGAGCAAGGCTCCAGCAGCTTGTGATTTCAAATAAACCTGTTGGACTATGACCTGGTGTCGTGTGATTTCTGATCTTGCTTTTCCATCTAGTTTTCAAATATCACCATCATAATGTATTTGCAAAATGATCAAGTTAATCTACTGTGTAAACTTGAAATATTTTATAAAGCTGAAACAATTAGAAGAACTTAAGTCCCTAGCTTGCATTTCCCAAGAGCTAAATGCAATTACATACTAAGAACATTGCATGCCATCTAATCTCTTAAAAGTGAAATGATACATATTCCAAATGGGCTAGACTTCCCTCTTGGATCATCCTCTAAGGTATCAGCAATTACTGATAAATCTAATAGAGAGTCACACCTGAAGTGTTCAACTAGCCATTCAAGTGCTGTTTGATCTTGTGGTTTTTCCAAGATTATTCTGTTTTGTTTTAATTTCAGATTATGAATATTCATAATATTTTTGTTCCTATGTCATTGCCTCAAAAACTGGTTAACCATAAATTGTTTTTATCAGTGTAATCAGATGGATTTCCTCACAACTGATACTCCAAATCAAAATAAAAGAAGTAACTCTCCATGAAAGTAGAAGGAGGGATATGGACATTTGTGTATGCAACACTTTAGATGGCCTCAAAGTGCAATACACTTCAAAAATTTACGTCATTTGCTATAACGTAGGAAACAGTGCAGTCAATTGTCACACAGCAAACTCCCACAAATAAAACTGTGATTCTGATCAGAAAATATATTTTAGTGACTAATTCAAAACAAATAAATAAATATGTAGATGCTGAAGAATTGAAATAAAAGCAGAAAATGCAGGAAATATTGAGCAGATCAGGCAGAATCTGTAGAGAGAGAAACAGTTAACGTCTCTGATTAATAACCTTTAATCAGTTATGCTGATAATTCAAGAATGCCTGGAAAACAGTTATCAGGAGGCTAGCCAGAGACTTTAGCTGTTGACTATTTCAACCCTTCCAAAATAACTATCATTGTAAACAAAAAAAACATGAAAATAAGCTAATCTTTAGAGCAGACATCTATTTAAAATGAGTTAATTAAGAAAGCAGGATTAAGCAAAACAAGTGCTCTGTTTTTTTAAATAGTAATATCCTGTCACCATGACAGCCTCATATTTAGAAAAAATATGACATCATTTTTCTGCACTCAAACCTCATCAGCAGATGTTCAGCTCATCTGTGAAAATTAAAACTGCAACATCCTGTTGCTAATAGCCTTTAGTAAATCTCAGTGTTGGTTTCACTCTGACGGGTTAACTAAGAGTAGGCTGGAATTCCTCTCTCTTTGTGTCACAGATTGGTGCAGTCTTTCAGCAAGGAGCAGGCTAATCAGTCATATACCATAAACCCATAATGGGTAGCACTGGATAATGCATTGCAACTTCTAACAATTATTTTTAACCAACCTGTTTGGATGTATAATGACACACCTCCAGGGCAGCTAGGACTTGAACCTTGACCTTCTGGATCAGAGGTAGGGACATTACCATTGCATGACAAGACACATGCTTTTTTTTTAATCTTTCCTGAAAATACTGCTGACTGAAGTCAATGGAGAGTAATACTTGCTGGGTATGAAATTGGTGTGCCATTCTCCCTTGGCAAATTAAGGTAAAGTTATCCCATTGGTTGAATTGAAACACTAACTCATGGTTTACGCTCTGTTTTCACACTAATTTCAAACACAGATTTTCTCTTCAACTCAACAACAGAAATTGCTGGAGAAACTCAGCAGGTTTAGCATCATCTATGGATAGAAACCAAAGTTAACGTTTTGGGTCGAGTGACCCTACTTCAGAACACACTGTAGCTAGGAAAAATATATATGCTGAAGGTGAGGTTGGGTGGGTGGGGTGGTGGAAGTAGATGATATGTGGATCTGGAGCCCAGAGAGAGCACAACAGTTGGGCAAACAAAGGAATGGATAATGATCAGCCACATCCCCACCCCTGACACCACATCTCACGGTCTGGACAGTGTATTCCCACACCTTTCTGCAGTTTCACAATGTTACCCAGACACATCGAACCACCAGCCTGGAAATGACCCCCTGTTTGTACAGTAAAACCATGCCAAAGTGCCCCTTATGTTTTCTCTTAACATCGGTCAGTCTGGACCTTGTAAATATTATGTCTCAAAGGTATGTAAAGATGATACCAGTGTATAATGGTCTAACAGATTTGATCTCAGTGCTTTAAGGTATCTATAGTGTGCTTCTAGCAGTCCTTAGCTTTAGCTTCCAGCGAGATGTTTATTTTTCTGTCCACACTCAGGCTTAACCAATCAATCACAGTGGACATCAATCAGAAGCTGTTTCAAATAATCAAAAACAGAACAATTAAAAACTGCAATGCTAAGCAGGGGTATGGCACAGATTTCCACTCTAATAAATAGAATGAAGTGTACAGTTAAAATTTCATCATAAATCTTTTTTTTAAGCAGTATGATTAAAATGAAAACATTAAAACAGAAATTATGATATTGTTTTTAAGATGGTATTGTCTTTACATACGTACACAACATGAAATCAATCAAATTTAGTTGGTGATTTTGGTAATACTTCAAGTTTAGACTTCAGTGGTACAGCAGTAAACATGTAACAGTACACTTCACATCTTCAACTACACATGGATATTGTGTATCTGGAGATATTCTGTCATAAATGTAAAGGAACTAAGCTTAATGTCTCAACATAAAATTTATTTGTTGCAGGAGAGGTGATGTACTCATGGTATTGTCACTAGACTAATATTGCAGAGCTCTTGGTAACGTTCTGGGAAAACAGGCTCAAATTTCATTTAAATGTAATGTACCTGAAATTTAATAAAGAGCTGGAATTAAAAATTGACCATGAAACCATTTGTTCACTAGTGTAGGAATCTGGCCTATATGTGACTGCAGAACAACAGCAATGTTAATTCCCCTCTAAAATGGACTAGCAAGCTATTAAGTTCTATCAAATATTAGAAAGGAAAAATAGAATGTACCTACACCAAGGAGACTGCACTGGTTCAAGGGCAATTAAAAATGAACAATGAATGCTGACCCAGCCAGAAATGCCCACATCCTGTGAGTAATTTAAAAAAAAGGCCATATTCATTTGGTGTTAGGAACTACCAAAAAAATTTGTGTCCAGTGCATCTTCAATGATTTACTTTTTTTATTGAACCTCCTTCTGGGAATTTGGGTTGGTTAGAAAGGGTATGTAGCACTTAGTGCATTTGTGTATGTTGTATACTCAGTTTCTCCTGTGCTCAGAGCCTTATCAAATTCATTCAGCGTCTACGCTACAGAGAAACTGTGTGCAAATCCCATTAAGACCCAACATTTATACAGATTAGTGGCAACCTAATCCAAACTCCAGATTCTCAGTGCTTGTTTACAATGAACACTTCAGGGGAGGTCTGCAGTAAGATTTACAATCTGCCCTGCTTGCTTCGGTCTCTCCTTCACAGAGGGCCATAAATTAATGAAAAACATGCTGCTTCACAGTTTCTGCTTAATCAGTTACTGCAAATTTAATCTGAAGGACATTTTGGGGCACAAAGAGCAACACATTATTGGTCGTTGGTGGCAAGCATCAAGATAATATGCGCTTATTTCACACCACCAATGTTGAAAAACGTTTGATATCCTGTTTGAGTTGCAAGGAATAAATGGATGCCAAGTCAAAGAAAGGGATTTTAGGTGGAGTGACCAAAAAGGGAGGAAAATAGAGAAGCTTTAGATTTTAGAGTCTATTAAGGGAATTTCAGAGTATGTAACTAGGTGGCTGAAGCTCAATGATGATGTGAAAGGCTGAAGAATACAATAGTGCCTCAAATCAGATTTTTCTGATGAAGGGTCTAGGCCCGAAACATCAGCCTTCCTGCTCCTATGATGCTGCTTGGCCTGCTGTGTTCATCCAGCTCTACACCTTGTTATCTTAGAACAAAAACTTTTGGAGGGTTTCTAACAGTGGGGAACACCACAAAAGTAGTGAGGGAAGATAGCATGGATTGACTTAGGGATTGCGAATCAGAACCTAGTGTAGGGTGAATGATGAGCAAGTCCTTCCCCTCCTAGGGGTATTGATATTTTGGATGGCATGTGGCTTACAAAACATAAGAAATGGAAAGCTAGCCAGGAGTAATTGAATGTATAAATGACATAAGTGTAGAAGATGTTTTCAGTGGAAGCAGCATGGAAAGAATAGATAAAGATCAGGTCAAAGGAAGGAGTTTGAATGATGGAGATGATGTGAAGTTCGAAGTTCAGGTATGGTGCAGACAGAGATAGAGGTCAAAAGTCACAGAACAGAGGTCATGGTATTAAAGTTGTTCATGATGGCATGGAATTTGTATTGACATTGAACAAGTTTGTTGTGGCCTTATCATACGCAGACAAGTGACAACCAAGTGGGGACCGTCCCACTGAGCTGGAAACAGAGGATGGTTAATGAGGTGATGATAGCATAGTCCATTACTTAAAAGTTTGTGAAGAGTTGAGAGTAAGGTGGAGAGCTATCACACCATTATCAGTCGCAGAATATGCAATGGGAACTCAGCCGATGATAGGCACAACATTAACAGATCTGTTCCTGTCAATACAAACAAATTGTAGTAAACAATTTCCAGTTCTGCTTATTTATGAATAGGCTGCAGTTGCACCCCCAAAACCCCCCAGTTGTCAAAACCAAGCAGAGACTTTCACTCTTTCATATAATTAACTTCCCATTATCTTTTCACCTATAATGATACAGAATTTTAGTACTCTTACTTTGTGCTGCACTTACCAAATTTTTCAGGATAGAAAAACATGGTTAGATGCCACTAAGTAGACGGCAATACCTTAACCATTTGTGTGTTATAAGCCCACTAGCACCGCTTCCATTCTTATCAAGGGGAGTGCGAACAATCTCTCCTTGGCCAAATGGACCAAATATATCAATGCATTTTTTAAAAATTGCTTTAGTTGGAACAGATTGATATAAATCAGATTCACACGACACAGGCTTTACGGCAGATCATAACTGTGATTGAGTTTTACCAGGTCAGTAGCATTAGGGTGTACTGCTGTGCTCACAGTGATGATATATGGTGACCTTTGCTTGTGTTACTAATGCTTTGTCAGCTGCAGTATGAGGAAAACAAGGCAAACATCATCCTGGGCTTTCTGTAAGCCAATGATAAAGGTGTCTCACACATCACAAATTAGGTGATTCTAGAAAAGCCAACCTGTCTGTTTCCTCCACAGAAACTTTACATATTAACTCATGAGAGTTTAGGGAGGGTTACGGCCAACATCTGTAGACTGGACAAACGAGCTGTGAACAACCAGCAGCCCCCGTGAGATATGCCAATGTGGCTGGGTGGCAATCTGAAAAGTATAATGCACTGTGAGAGACAAGCCATGCACAGTGAAGGGAAAATGGATGGAACTTTGGTCACAACAGTAAAAACACAGCAGACAGGTCAAAGAAGCAATGCATGCAGTCTGTTTCAATGGAGAGCTTAGGGACCTTTTTTGCATGTCAGGTCCTTGTTGTATGTCAACAAATAGGAAACGTGAAAAGTTGTGCTTTCCCGAGTGTTAACATTACAGATGATCATTTATTTGCCCATGAACAGCAAATAATAACAACTAAATTTGTAATTTTAGTAAAATTTGAAATAGGGACAATCACCAAGTAACTATCAAATTTATCAGAAGGTAGTAACAAATGGTTCAAATGGATTCTAAATAGGTAAAGTAATTAGTAAGGGTTCACAAGCAACCATGATCAGAGAGAAATGAATGATTAGGTAGTTTGAAGGATATCATTCTCTAGCACGCATGGTACAAAGTAAGGATGCTACACACCATGAGCTAACACGGTCTATATATCATTGAACCCACATCACTGACATCATTCTGCATCACACTCTAGCCATCTCGTCAACTTAGTTAACCAATCGTCACAGATTCTGAAACAGGATATAAAATGGGAAGCGAGCTCACAAGACGGAACTAAATAACTTGTTGTTACTGTCACATTTTGTTTAATTTATTTTCCAGACAACAGACATCCCAGACAGCTGCTTATCTTTCTTCAAGGAAGAGGAGTCCAGAGGCTGCTGGCTTTGAACAGGACAATGATGTAATTAAAAGCCAATTAAATGGATAAAAAATAGGTATTGCCTAATATTGCACAGTTGGAGAAAAGCAGAGATAAATAAGAGCATGATCAACAACTTGCTGCTTCAGCTGGAGTAGAACAGCTGCTGAAATCTCACCAAAAGACCTGTTGATGTATCAACCACCTGAGACAGACACTGGTTCATGAGACCTCGAAGCAATCAGTGTCATAGTGAGTGGTACTGTTGCTTAGTATTGTAATAAAGGAGTACCACATGAAGCAGAACTTTTGAGTGTTATTGCTAGCTGGGCCAGAACCTTCAGACCCAAGAGGGAGTTTTTACACTAGTACATAATTCCACAGGACAGTCAGTTTTCTGTGTCTCACCCAAGAAACATGAATTCACCTGGAAAGTATCAAAAAGCCCTTTCAATTGTACAGGCCATCAATACTAATCCTAGTCCATCTCACAAGATGACCACACGCACATATTTTACAACAAAAGTCACCAAACAGTATTCAGGAATAGAAATAATGACTGAACCATTTACTTATCTGTAGACTCGAGGTGACTGAAGCCAATTGTTTTATTCCAATTTCATATATCAAACATGAAATCCAAGTACTGATTTTATCTCCTCATCCAAAGTCAAGTCTAGTATAGAAGACGGATTGATGGACGCCTATATGGATCCTAAAAGGCTCCCAAAATGTAAATACCATGTAGAAGAAAAATTAATCACTGAACTTCCATTCTGAAAGCATCATTCTCAAACTTCCTCAATTTTTTTTTAATGTCTGCGAATATGTAGGGCACAGGAGGTCCTGTGTAAATAATGTTACGGCATACAAAGTCCTCAAATCACACTAGGTGCAATTCAGACAAGGGCATACTCCCTCTTATAAAAATCTGACATCACTGGTTCTTAAGCTGCCAAAAGATGGTTTTAGACTTAAGTGACATGCAATTTTAAGGGGTATCTGTATTTGAAGCATTTCTGAATTTAAAAAAAAGATATTGCTGCTTCAGAACATGTTGCTTGACTTCTACTGATCTTGCACACTTAATCCTGGACCAGAACTCACCTGGATTTCCGTAGCTTCTTTGGAGCTAAGTGATGGAAACAGAAAAACACACTGTCTTCACAAGAGTTTATTAAAACTGCTGATGGAACTTTCTTATCAAAGATCAAAGGCTTTGTTCCTCTTATGAGGACATCTTTTGCATCCAATCTGGATAAAAATGAAAAGTCTCATTCTTAAACTATGCTATAGTGTTTCCACATTGCTGAAGCCTCATGAACAATTTGTGAACATATCCTTTTCCTCTCTCTATTGTTTAATCACTACTGTCCTTCATTACCACACCTGCTCTTAGATCATAAGACATAGGAGCAGAAATTAGGCCATTCACCCCATCTAGTCTGTTCCACCATTCAATCATGGCTGATATGTTTCTCAACCCCATTCTCCCGCCTTCTCCCTGTAACCTTTGATCCCCATATCATGCAAGAACCTATCTATCTCTGTCTTACATATACCCAATGACCCAGCCTCCACAGTCTTCTATGGCAATGAATTCCATAGATTCACCACTCTCTGGCTGAAGAAATTTCTCCTTATCTCCATTCAAAAGGGTCTTTCTTTTGCTCTAAGACTGACCTGCTCCAGGGCCAGTACATCCTTCTTGAGATGCGGGGTCCAGGATTGCTCACAATATTGTAAATGTGGTCCAACCAGACCCTTATAAAGCCTCAGAAGTACATCTCTGCTTTTATATTCATTCTAGTCCTCTTGAAATAAATGCCGATATTGTATTTGCTTTCCTAACTACCAACTTAACCTACAAGTTAAACTTCAGAGAATCTTGCATGAGAACTCCCAAATCCCTTGCAATTCAAATTTCTGAATTTTCTCCCCATTTAGAAAATAGTCTATGCCTCTATTCTTCCTACCAAGGTGCATGACCTCACACTTTCCCACTTTGTATTCCAACTGCCACTTCTTTGCCCACTCTCTTAACCTGTCTAAATACTTCTTCAGTCTCCCTGCCTCCTCAATACTATCTGTCCCTCCACCTATCTTTGTATCATCTGCAAACTTAGCCAGGATGCCCTCAGTTCCTTCATCTAGATCATTAATGTATAAAGTGAAAAGTTGTGATCCCAACACTGACCCTTGTGGAACACCACTAGTCACCGGTTGCCATCCTGAGAAGGACGCTTTTATCCCCACTCTCTGCTTTCTGCCAGACAGCGAATCTTCTATCCATGCCAGTACCTTGCCTAGAACACCATGGGTTCCCAACTTGCTAGCAGCCTCCTGTACAGCCCCTTGTCAAAAGCCTTCTGGAAGTCCAAGTAGACAACATCCATTGGCTCTCCTTGGTCTAACCTACTTGTTACCTCCTCAAAGAATTCTAACAAATTTGTCAGGCACGACCCCCCCTTGATGAAGCCATGCTGACTTTGCCCTATTTTAGTATTCAGAAATCTCATCTTTCACAATGGACTCCAAAATCTTACCAATGACTGAGGTCAGGCTAATCGGCCTGTAATTTCCCGTTTTTTTACCTTACTCTTTTCTTAAACAGAAGAGTTACATTAGTGATTTTCCAGTTCTCTGGGACCCTCCCTGACTCCATTGATTCCCGAAAGATCATCATTAATGCTTCCACTA
Organism: Rhincodon typus; assembly: GCF_021869965.1. Lineage (NCBI taxonomy): Eukaryota > Metazoa > Chordata > Chondrichthyes > Orectolobiformes > Rhincodontidae > Rhincodon > Rhincodon typus. The sequence goes on from NC_063336.1 coordinate 95,389,015, forward strand.
TCTCCTTCACAACTCTGGGGTGTAGTCCATTGGGTCCTGGTGATTTATCCACCTTCAGACCATTCAGCTTTTCTAGCACCATCACCTTGGTGATGGCCACCAGTCTCACCTCTGCCCCCTCCCCCCAACTCTCTTGAATTTTTGGGACATTACTCGTGTTTTCCACCATGAAGACTGACGCAAATTACTCGTTCAGTTCCTCTGCCATTTCTTTGTTCCCGATTACTACTCCAGTGTCAATTTTCAGCAGCCCAAGTCCACTTTTACCTCTCTTTTGCCCTTTATTATCTAAAGAATCTCTTGCAATCTTCTTTTGTATTACTGGCTAGCTTAGTCTCTCCCTCCTTATTTCTTTTTTAGTTGTCCTCTGTAAGTCTTTGTAGGCTTCCCAATCCCCTGCTTTCCACTGACCCTTGCTGCATTATATACTTTCTCTTTTGTTTTTATGCTGTCCCTGACATCCCCTGTTAGCCATTGTCGCCTTGTCCTCCATTTAGTATGCTTCTTTTTCTTAGGGATGAGTTTTTGCTGTTTCTCCCGAATTACTTTCAGAAATTTCTGCCATTGTTGTTTCACTGTCTTTCCTGCCAGGCTCCTCTAGCAGTCAATTCTGGTCAGCTCCTCCCCCATGCCTCTGAGGTCGCTTTTATTCAACTGTAATACCATTACATCTGATTCCAGCTTCTCCATCTCTAATTACAGAGTAAATTCTATCATATTATGGTCACTGCCTCCTAAGGTTTCCTTCACCTTATCAAGTCTGCCTCATTGCACATCACTAAATCCAGAATTGCCTGTTCCCTAGTGGGCTCCACTACAAGCTGCTCCAAAAAGCCATCTCTTAGACATTCCACAAATTCCATTTATTGCAACCTACTACTGTCCTGATTTTCCCAGTCCACCTGCATACTGAAATCCCCCATAATCACTGTAACCTTGCCTTTCTTACATGCCTTTTTTCTTACACGCCTTTTCTATCTCCTGGTGCATCTTGTGCCCCATATCCTGACTACTGTTTGGGGCCTATACATAACTCCCATTATGGCTTTTTTACCATTGCAGTTCCTCAATTTTACCCACACAGATTCTACATCATCTGACCAATGTCGTTTCTTGCTATTGACTTAATTTCATTTCTTACTAATAAGGCAACTCCACCCTCTCAGCCCTCCTGCCTACCTTTTTAATCGGATGAATACCCTTGGATATTTAGCTTCCAGTCCTGGTCCCCTTGTAGTCACGTCTCCATGATGTCCACCGTATCGTACCTGCCAATTTCGATCTGCACCACAAGCTCATTTCCTTCATTTTGTATACTGCATGCATTCAGATACGACACCTTCAGGACAGTATTTACCGTCCCTCTTCTCATTGTCATCTCTTTATCCGATGTGCTTGAAGTTAGATTCTTAACCCTTTCTCAACACTTTTATTCTGGAGACTTTAATAACCTCTCCTGAGTTCTCCTTTCTTTCCATTTTTGTGACACTTTTCCATGCAGTTGAATCCACCTCCACAGATGTTAACCTGCTGCTTTGTTTCTCATTGGCCATTATACTTCTTGGAGTTTTACTCTTCCTTTGTTCTTCCTTATGTTTTTTTTCACTCATTTATGGAACGTAGGTGTTGCTGGCTAGGCCAGAATTTATTGCTCATCTCTCGTTGTCTTTGAGAATATGGTGGAGAGCTGCTTTCTTGAACCACTGCAGTCCATTTGTTGTAGGTAGACCCATGGTGCCACTGAGAAAAGAGTTCCAGGATTTTGATCCAGCAGCAGTGAAGGAACACCAACATATAAACACGTCAGTATTATGATGATTCCAATAGATGTTATTATCAAATAAGTTAGATCCCAGACAGGAACCAGCTTGATAGGTCATAGTTTTATTTGTTTTCGTTAAAACAAAGTAGCCTCTTGCTGAAACATAATTACACAATGCTGCAGATTTTGCTTAAACAATAAAGGAGAAGCTCATTACAAAAACATTGCAGATAAAATAGAATTATCTAAGCTGTCTACTTAAAATATAAATTCAAAGATTTTAAACACATGGTAAAAATATAAACATTTATAAACATTTCATTAATAAATTGAAATGAAACAAAATGGCTTTTGTATCATACCCAAAACACCCCAGTACAGTTCTCAAAACACCACTCCCTGATACAGTACACCAAATATGGCTTGTTTCATCCTCACACCAGTATCTAACAACTCGATAGGTTTAAGTCTCTTCAGGCTTAAACCTTTTCTTAAAATAAAAGGAACTGTAAATAGCTTCTTTGTGGAGATATCATATATTTAAACCTTACTGCAATCAGCTTTAAACAGCCACCTATGAAATTTTGTCTGGTTGGAATCAACACAAACTCTTCACTCTAAGGACCTGACTCACTATGTCCTTTTCTTCTCAGGAATAATGTTTCATAAAACCATCCTGTTCCAAAGCATTAAACAATATCCAAAGCACAAAGTGAACCTAAAGGTTTCTCTCTCTCAACCAACCATGCATCCTCAAAGCTTAAAAAAAAGAATTCCAGAACTCTCTAACAAACCTTTGAGGCCCCATTATTTATCATGCTTGACATAAACAAAAGTCCATTAGTGCACCATTCCATTTCACTCTATAGCCTGCCTCAACAACTGTTTTTAAAATAATTCACCATGGTTACAGAAATACTTACAAGTTTGTTATTAACTTCAGACACGCAGAAAAAGTGTACTGGATGCCAGCTCGACCCCAGAAATCCAAGTCTGCAGCATTAGAAGTTGTATATTTAAATCCCACAGTTTTCACCGTAGGATAATGACTGGCTTGATGGGGGAAATTGTAAGTGCTGATATTCCCCTGTGTTTTCTACCCTTATCCTTCAGAAGGTAGTGGTTGTGGTTTGGATGGTGTTGTCTAAGGAGCCTTTGTGCAATTGCTGTCAGGGATCTTTTTAGCTGCTCCCTCCAAAATGGCTTATGGGTACCCTGACTCCTGTGGAGTTCTGCTGGATATTATCAGCATGTGCATGGAAAATGCCCCTATTATATATTTAAAACTGAATGAAATACTCAGATCTTCTCACTTCGCACCTGTGTCCAACAGCGCAGTTTGCATGTTGTCTTGGAGAATTCAAATGAGGCTTGAGAAGAAGACAAGGTGATAAGATTATGGTCACAGCATGGTGCTCCATACTCAGCCTTCTCTCCCTATTAAGACAGAAGATGAATATTTTCCATGGTGGTGAACTTGGGAAATGGACAGTGATGTATGAAAAGCAGTGTCATAGTGACTGCAGATCACCCACTGTGCCCAATATTCCATTGATATTTCTAGAATTGACTAACAGGTATGTCATTCAATTTCAGGTGTGTGCAATTCTTACTGCTTTATATCCCTACCCATGTCCAATTTCATGCCTCTCATCTCTTACATAAACAAGAAACTCATGTTAAAATGCGAATAGGTACCTTGGAATTGGTTCATGCAACAACTCAACACACTGCTAAAAGAAAAAGCCAAGACGAACTGTGAGAATTTGGATTCTTAAAATCAGATTAGCATTGATCAATCAATATGACAGACTGGGGCACAGGCAATTTCAATTTCTCCATCAATTTGCATCCTTGTATTCAGCTGAACGTCTGCTTCTGCAAAACTCCTAGCTTAACACAATTATGATACATTATTTTCCATCACAATGATATTTCCTGGTTATTGCTCATCTTCTCCATGATGGATTTCTTCCTCTACCTTTCCACGTGACTATTACCTTGTCTGTTCTATGTTACTCCACACAACCCACAAGACAGTATTGCCTTATCAATTCAGTACAATATTTCAAGGCCTTTCTTGCCTTTTGACTCTATCTTCCATTTCAGCATTTTTTTTGCTCCTTTATGCAGTGCTCCTAAGGTAGTCCTTTTTATTTCAGGACACACAAGGGACTATATTCAATTGCACTCAAAAATGAGGCCAGAGAACATGTTTCATAATTCACGCACCTGTTGAATGCAGTGTAAGTAGCACATCGCTGACTCATTTCAATAATTTCAGCTTCAGCCAGTGTTAACTGTATTGTTCTTTGGATGGTGCATCAACAGGGGACAAAAACTGTGAGTGATCAGCAACACAACACTATCCAACACTTTTAAAAGAGAGGTGCATTGTGATTGTGGAGATGCTAGCAGTTATCTAGGAATTGAACTTGACCTGGGAAACATTGGTAGAGCATGGGACAGAGTGAGTACCAGGGTTTTCAGATGTCCCACAAAAGACAGAAAAAAGAGAGGAGCCCTGTATCCACAGTAGGAGCAGAAGACCCTCCAGGTATGTCCAGAGGTAGTGGAGCAGGCAGTTATGAATGTCAATGCAGAGTTAAGTCCTGAGCAATTGAATGCAGTGGCACAAGAAGTTCAGTGGCTTTTGTGAATGGTCAATCAGTGAATATCTTCCAATAGTCTATCAACCACATCCCTGCACTAACACATTCACTGTATTTCCATCACTAACTCCATATACAGGTTTTGTCAGTTCTAAGTCATCCCAAACATTCATGTACCCCAACCCATCCTCACGCGCTATGTCATGTTGCAAGTTGTATATCCCACATCTCACAGCTTGTACACATGCACACTATTCAGCTATTATGATTATATCCACTAGATTGAACAACACTCACTGAAAAACTTCCTTCTCTCTTGAAAGAAAAGCTGGTGCTCAAATGAAGGCAGCAGGAATTAACCAATGGGGAAGGCAGGGCATAAATCAGTCTCCATGTCCTACCCTACATGGAGCAGCTAGCACTGGTCATTGTTGGTAGTTCCATTCCTGAAATAGTGGCTAGCAGCAGGGCTCAAAGCATCAAAGATGATGGTATCATCATTCCTAAAGCCCCTTTATTCAAAATAGAAATTCTTAAAAGTTAGTGAGTGCTGTGCAATATGGCCATAACGGTTGAGATGCTTGCATGACAGGAAAAATGTAAGCATGAACATTTTACTTTGCCTTTTTCCTTGTCCCAGAGCATTAAGCATGTGCCCTTCTTCTGTCTGACATTAAAACATTCCATTTGGAGCAACAACAATGATGATGATGAAGATTCACTGTCCACTGATTTCAGATTTGCAGCTGTCAGCTCTGATTCTAACATGGTGCATAACATGGAAAGCAGCATAGGGGTAGGATCTGCGTGTGATGGACGAACAGCAAACAGCAGACTGCACAACAGGGGACAAGGATTGGACATGTACCAAACCACCAAATGGCAAGACTGAACATGGGTTCTGCTGCAGAGGATTCAGATGAGCGCTCTTATGGGGCAGCTTACAGAAAAACCCTGATGGGAGACTTACAACAGTCCTGCAGTCAACGGCAAGGAAATTAAAGGAGTCCAGCATCAACTTGACATAAGTTTCTGTGCAGAGTTTACAGCCCATCTTTTCCACTCTTCTTACACACTTATCAAACCAATCATGATGCAGTGTTGGATGGCCAATATCACAACTTCCATTGCAGCACAAGCAGTAGCCACCTAACTAAGTGATGCAGTGGAAGCTCAGATTGCTGTCAGCATTCAAACAAAAGCAAAATACTGCAGGTGCTAGAAATCTGAAATAAAAACAGAAAATGCTGGAGAAAATCAGCAGGTCTGGCAGCATCTACGGAGAAAGGAATAGAATGAATGTTAGGACTCCGTCAGAGTTCTGAAGGAGAGTCATATTGGAATCCAAATGTTAGTTCTGTTCCTCTCCACAGATGCTGAAAGGTCTGCTGTACTTCTCCAGCACTTACTGTTTTTTATTTCTGTCTGCATTTCTGCGGATTGCAGCATTTACAGTTTAGTCATCTGTCCTCCAACAGATGAATAGGATTGCTGAGGCACCACCACAGGATAGTGACAATGGTTCCATGGAGAACAAACTGCTGACCACACAGAAAGGAGCATTTGTCCTCCCACCTCTGCAACTCCACGAAAACCCAGGCCAGATTACCGCTGCCCATGCTGCAGCGACAAAGTCCACTTTCAAGTATTCTGGCTCCAGCAATGCTTGAGGTTGTTCCGTCAGATCATCTGAAGCATCCTCCACCGAAAATCAGCAGCCTTCCACCAACTTTGGTACAGCCATTGAGGCAGCACTACATAGGGACAGCAGGCCAGGCAAAGGCACTCAGAAGACAAGCATTAAAGGAATTTACATGTTACTACCAGGGACAAGGAGAACAGGAAGGTCTAAAACCAGATGGAAAGATGTGGCAGCGACAGACTTAAACACAGCAAGACTGGGAAAGGAATTTCCTCCAGGTTTCCTCCGGGTGCTCCAGTTTCCTCTCGTAGTTCAAAGATGTGCAGGTTAGGTGGCTTGGCCATGCTAAATTGCTCATAGTGTCCAGGGATGTGCAGGTTGGGTGAGTTAGTCTTGGGAAATATGAGGTTACAGGGATGGGGTGGGATGCTCTTCAGGGGGTTGGTGTGGACTTGATGCAGGGATTCTGCGATTCTATTCTGTAATTCTATGAATGGGTGTTTGATGGAAGGAGATGGAAATGGTTGGTCAACCAGCATTCTGGTGATCCCAAGTGAAAATGGGAGAAACCAAAACAAAAGGTACGACAACGTAAAATCAAAACTCACACCACTTCTGCTTCATGGTAATTATGTCGGAAGGTAATAGAGAAATGTAGCTGCCCTGAGAAAGTCACTGAAGCAGATTTACAGGCCCATGATGACATGCTCATACATCCCCTGGATCATACTAAGTCTTCGAAGACATTCCCAGCAACCGTGCCCACTGACTATTGGAGTTAAACAGGACTGCATGCTTGTCCCAACTTCTCCTGCATGATTTTTTTCTGTCATATTTTCTGATGCCTTCCACAATGGTGATCCTGATACCAGAATAAGATATTGCAAGGGTGAAAACTGCTCGATCTGAGACAGATCCAAGCAAAGTCCAAGCTTCCAAGGGCTTACTTCACAATTTCATGTTTGCCAATGCTTGCACACTAACTGCCAGTTCAGAGCTGGGTACACAACATAGCATGGACTGTCCTCCAATGCATGAGACACTTTTGCATTATGATTAGTACAAAGGAAATGGAGGTAAACTACCAGTCTGCTCCGGAAAACCACACAATCTCAAGCTCAAGGTTCCAATCCATCCCGAAAACCTGACAGCAGCACGCTCTCTCAAACTGTCTATATTGATGTCAAGACACGTTTTTGTCAGACTTCAAGCATCAGTCCGAGAAACAAAACAAAGAGTACGTCTGCCTATTAAACTGAACAATTATCCTGTCCAGGATACACTGCGCATGTGAGACTTAGGCTGTATGCTAGCATCATGTCAAGTGTAAAGTTCACTTGCATTTTTTAGACAGTGAACTAAAAATGGGAATTAAAAAAAAAATCCCTGCTATAAACCAAGGAAGCTGTGTAGGAAAGTTTTTGCACTTCAAAAAATGTGTCACTGAAACATATTCTGGGCTGTATATACAATGTTGTCCTATTTAAGTGGGACATGGGAGGGGGGAGTGGAGTGTCACATTGGCACCTTGTGTGCATTCAGGGCAGTTTTGCACAGAGACAGTTTAAATTCATCTTTCAATTGATCAATTGTGTGGGTTTAGGAGAGCTCAGCATAATAACAACTTCTTGCTTAGTTACAGGGCATGTGGCTACACCCTTCCAAATGAGTGACACAACAGAAGCTTCCAGCCTGCTAACAATCTCTCTCACCCTCTTCCCATCCTTCCTGTGTCAAAAAGTAACAGAAAGTTTCCTGGAGCTGTTCTCAACACCATTTTCCTCTAAACTGCTCCCTTTGCAAATTTCCTTGTTGAAGAAAAAGGAGACAATCCATCTTCAGACATAATGAAACAGTGAATCCTCAACCAGTGAATGGAAGTCTAAGAATTGAGGCATCCACAACCTCATCTCATTGACAATGAACTGGAAGGAATTGAAAGAAAGGCAAAGAAATCAAGTCATTGACAACTATGATCTGGACTGGTTCCAGAACTGTTCCCTGACATTTCTTTTCCTCCCATTCACAATATTTGTATCTTGTCTTGCTTCTGTAAGGGAATGAGAATCTCAAGAAAGAGATAGAGTTTAAGTTAAAGAGTTATTTTATAGCAATTTAACCCATCTATTTTGTTACCATTGGTATAAAAAGTCTGATTACAATAAATAGTTATTTTCTTATTAACGTAAAAACTTGTTATGCAAGTTATTTTAACCTGAATTATACAGAGTTAGGTAAAATTGGACAATTCAGTAGTCTGATCAGATTTCATATTTCTGATGACTCATGAATAGTGGGGCATGATTTCTAGCTCACTATCCCAACAAGTTGCGACATATTTCACTCAGTAACTTGCACACAATATCACTCGTACAATTAAACACATATAAATTGGGTAAGGCAAACAGAGCAATGCAATTACACTTTGTAACTGGTTTTGCCTCTTTCATACGGACCTGTAATAGTATGGGTGCTTTAGCTGAATTGTAAGGAAAGCATTCTGAGTATGCTGCAAGGCTTTTGTAGTTGCAAGAGTTCAGCTTTCAAATCAATACTGAAGTTGGAACACATTAGAGAAGAGTCCTTCTCCTACTCTCAGGATGAAGTTATTTTATCATAGCTACACAGTGTCTTTGCAACCATTTTGATGGCTTTTCAGAGGATGGAAAGGATTTTCCCCATCTTGGAGGTGGTGAGGCAGAGTGCAGGAAAGGCAAGTAATAGGGCAGGTTGACACTGCTGAGATGCCCACCCCCTTCCTATCACCTCAGCAATTAGGTTCTGGGCAGCAAGGTCCATGGCGACATTCCTAAACTGCCACCAATTAAGGCCCTTTCAGTCAAATAGTGCACTTAAAACCCTGAACATGTCACTGGCTCAATTACCTGTCTTCCTGATGGTCAACAAAAGTGATATGGAAACCAGCATGGTGTGCCTGCCATTTCCTGCCTTTACCTCCAAAACTCTGAATCCACTTTCTCTGTGAACCCAACCCGACAATCTGCTAAAACAAAATCCAGTAATCTTCTTACCATTGCAGCTCTTCAAGCCTGCACAGCCTGGCTCTCCAGTAAGGATCTCCAGTTTGCAGAGGATGCTGGCCTCTGATTGGCCATTAGCTTCTGGCAGGGCTGGACTTCAGAGTTAAGGCTTGTGGTAGATTGAGAAGCTCACCAGTCATCTCTTAAGTAGCTCATTGGAGCTTGATCTTGTGAGCTTTCTTGCTGGTGAGATTATGGAGGGGTCAGGTGTTAGTTGCTCTTGAAGGTATCTGCCACGACACTTTGTGCATACAGCACTAAATCTCTGCCAATGCCTCAGATGTTATCTGATGTGCAGTTCCTGATCAGAATAGCCTCTACTGTTATCTTTAAAGGCAAGCAAAAGATAGATTAGTCATATGATCTGTAACAAATCTCAAGTCTTTTTCCAGATTAGGTGGTATGCTGGGCCAATGTACATCCTTTTTGTCGCTCTTTTCACCCACTGAGAGTTTTGAAACAGGGTCAATTTGAGTGAATGACCCATTCAATTAAAATTATCCTTCTGAATGTCTTTCAGGAAAAGACAAAGAGGGCAGCATGGTGGCTCAGTGGTTAGCACTGCTGCCTCACAGCGCCAGGGACACAGGTTTGATTCCACCCTTGGGTGACTATCTGTGCGAAGTATGCATGTTCTCCCTGTGTCTGCGTGGGTTTCCTCCCACATTCCAAAGACCTGCAAGTTAGGTGGATTGGCCATGCTAAATTGCCCATAGTGTCTAAGGATATGCAAGCTAGGTGAGTTAGCCATGGGAAATGAAGGTTTATAGGGATAGAGTAGGCAGATGGGTCTGGGTGGAATGCTCTTTGGAGAGTCAGTGTGGACTTGATGGGCTGAATGGCCTGCTTCCACACTGTAGGGATTCTATGATGCCCAATGTCTCTATGGCCCAGGGTGAAGTAGAAAGATTAGGTGGCTGGTGTGTGATTTTCCTGTTCTATTGATGGACCTGTGAAGTTCACAAGTAGCTATGATTGCCTAAATGGTATTTGCTTATGTTTCAATTCTATATGGAGTAAATTTTGCCAAAGATACAGGATGTAGTTAGCCTTTTAAAAGCTGCTGCATCTATTTTAAAATACAGCTTTAAAATTTGTAATATCTTCATGCTCACACTGGGCATGAAAGGCATCATCCTTGTAAATGCTCTATGCAGCCTCTCCAGTGCCGTTAATAACATACCAACCAGAACTGCACTTTGTTTTCTAAACATGGTCAAACCAAAGTCCTCTTTTGCTTGAAAATAGTCATCGTCATCCTTCTTTTCAGTTCTGTTCCTCTAGAAATAAATCCACAAGCTTGTTTGCTCTCTTTCTGGCTTTTGTTAAAGCGTGGAACAAATTTTAGTGATTGATGTATTCATACTGTAAGATCCCTTTGTTCCCCTACACCACCCCAACTTGCACCTTCATATAAATGGCCTTCATATCTTTCCTACCAAACTGTACTGTCTTATATTTATCTATATAGAATTTAATGAGTCAATTATTTGCCCATTCTGCACATTTAATGTCCGCCTATGATTTGTTGCAGTCCTCCTCAATATAAACAATCCCCTCCCCAATATGCAGTCATTCATGAATTCAAAAATTGGGATTTTGAGCCCAAAGTCCAAATCATTGATCGAAATTGTGAATAGCATAGGTCGCATCCTTCATTCTTGTAGAACATCAGTTCTGACCATCTGCAACCATATTTCTACACTGTGCATTCTGCCTTGAAACCAATGAGAATCTATACTACCAAGTATCCCCTGACTCCACGTTCTCTGATCATATCCATTAGTCTATTTTGGGGCATCTCATTAAAGGTCTTTTGACAGTCCAGATAAATGACAATCACTGCATTGCCATTATCTGTACCCTTTGTTACCAAATTAAAAACTTCATAAAAGTTGGTCGAGCAGTATTTTTACTTTTGAAATCCATCCTGACTATCCATCGTTATAGTTCCCATTTCTACGTAAAACTAAGAGTGATAAGATCTTTGGTAAACTGCAAAATCTTTTGTAAAGTATGCAGGCCACAAATCAGAATTCTGAATTCAATATGAAATCACATTATAACTCACAATTTGAGTGTAATTTATTTAGCTACAGCCTGAGTATTATCTGAAACTTACCTTGCTTTTCTTTAATAATGATCATATTGAGCAGTCTGTTTCACACCATTGCTAATCAATGTCGGGAATATTGAAACTTTTTCCTCAAGGCATTCCTATATTAAAATAAGTGTCCTACAAAAGATCTGCAACTTATTTCATGTGTCAGATAAAGTGTTATAAAAATGCAGATATCATTTCAAGTTAGAGAGCTTCATTGCTAGCAATGGGCACAGTTGTGGAAGAAGTTTGCCAGAGGATAGAGGACAGGGTGGGGAGGAGTGGTTGGGGCAGAACATTTAAAAGATCAAATTCTATTTCATTATTCTGATGTAGAATTTAACACTGACAGCTTCAAACTGCTCCAAGTAGCAATCAGTTTGAAACATAACAGCAGCAGATTAACAACATCATAAGAGAAGATTGTGTGCAAGCTGATTGTACTATATTGTAACAAATTACAGTAAATGGCTTAATTACTTGCATAAACTATACACACATTCACAACAAAAGATTGAGTGAGATAGCTCAAAGATTCATTTGTTTCGATTGAGTTTTGACATTTTTTGGAAATTAGCTGGTGGGTAAGTATTTGTGTAAATTCTAAACTGTTTAACGTCACACTTTAAAGTGTATTAGTACAGGAATATGGCTGTCCACATTAGTAATAATTTTTAAGTTGTTCAATCCTGAATTCATTCATTATGGATTGTGAGCAATAGCAAACAACTCGCATCCAAATATGTTTTTGTTTTTATAAAACGTACAGAAACAAATTCCATACGTTAAAGTACGACAATTATTTGTCCTATATCCAGAAGTGCTTACTGTTAACAATAGATGCTCCCATATCTCCTGATAAGTATTAGAAAACTTTTCTAATTTAGAATAGTTGGGGATTGAAATACTAGAGCTGAATTTGCCTTCTGTGTCGACAGCAGTACAATTTTATCATTGAAATTGGAGCAAAACCTATATGTGCATAAACCTTACCATTTCTCCTTTTTGAGCATTGAGAAGAATGATAAGCACATACCAAGGAGATTTAGTGGAGCCTACTGTCGGTTTACCCATGTCTCATTAGATTTTGAAAAGATGACAATCCAGAAGGATTGTTTTCATTCTGAAGGATCATGAATGCACACTGGCAGGACCACAGCGGGCTGGGTTTTGGACTGATGGGTGGCAACAGATTTTCAGCTGTCATTAACTGCAGGCATTTCTGTTGCAAATTGATATTTTTAATTTTCAGTTGCTGGCTGCAGTTTAGTTTAAATATGTCAGAGTGACTGTGCCAACTATGTTTCTCACCTGCCAGTGGTGCTCGAAAATCTATATGGACCACCAGAATGTAAAATATGGATTGTTTTTGTGAATACTTAGTGGCCGTCAGTCACAATCATACCACATATGTGACTGGTGATCACACTGGATTGGAAATTAGACTGCCATTATGTCTTTATTATGGGCAGAGAAATGAGAAATAAAATTTAAAGCCTTCACTACAATTCATTTTTTATTCTAAGAAATATTTGATTTATTTTTTAGCATAAGTGTTTTGCTCATTATGGATATGATTGAGAGAATGAGCAGAGCTACACACACTGCTAGAAGATGAAGGTGGGAGAAGGGCACTGCAGCAAGAGATCATATCCTACAAGGATCTTTCAGTAGTAGACATGTTGGTTAACTGATCTGCAGAATGCAGAGAATGCCCTGGAACCATTATCCCCACTGGTATCCACAGCTATGACTGCTGCGGTCTAAGCTTTCACAGTAGCAACCTGTCATAGCACAGCATTAGGCTGAGCTCCAGATGCAGCACTCAGACTTTGGATGGATGCAATTTCTTGTGCAGTGTAAATGGAGACATTACCATAACTTGTTGCAGCACATTTGGTACACAGGTGCACTGCTGACATAGCCAATTATTCTGTATTAGAAAACACAGGTTTCAAGCTCTATGCAAAACTTTCTGCCAAATTAGTTCAAGACTCCTACATACCGCTTGACATTGAACACAGGTTTTTGGGTAGACTCCAATGTACCAAGCATTTGTGTCCCTACAGCCATCAACTTTGGCCAGGCCCATCAAGACATCATGTGTGTCCTCTGCAGCAAAACTAGTATGCAACATTGTCCTTCAGGAAGCTGGCAATATGCCATCCTTCTCACTTGGTTTTGCTGCCTGATGTCTCACCAAGTACAAAATCATCTAAATTACCACAGTGTCAGTCTCTCAGGTGGTAGTTATAACTTTGCATTTGAGATTAGGGTGTCTTCATCTTCACGATCTTCCAGGAGTTTCTCCACTGCCCACACAGTTTTCAGTCCTTGGATATCTGAAAGGAAAACTGGACAATTTGTGGTGAGGAGACAGCAGAAAGTAAGAAGTATATGGTTACACTGACGGTAACTTTCATTCAGAAGAGACTGTGGGATGAAGAAGGATTAAGAATGCATTGCCTTCAGTTCTGGTCCTGTCACAACCTCAGCAATGACCCTTCTTAGAATGACCAGTGCAGTTTCCTCTCTTGGGGTTAGACACTCAGGAGCATCCCTCCCCCTCTGATAGTTTCTGCTGTCTCCGGATGTGTGTCACCTTCTCCTTGAAGAGAAGGTGTCCATAGGTGCCATGAAGTCTGGATGGGTAATGTGGTTATTGTGGTTGGAAGTATGCCACCACATGCAATTTGAGGCTTGCAAGAGTATGAAGTGAATAAGATTAAGGGAAGGCATATAAATGATGGATTTGTGCTCTGATAGAGAAAATCTGTCAATAAGTGAAGATTGTTGGGAGGGTGAAAGTTGCTAGGTATGGTGAATTGCACAGTGGCTAAGTGTATTCATGCAGCAGGCATTCATTGACTTTAACCACTGTGTCAGGTCATTATATTTTCTTCTTGTGGAGCATTCAAGGTCCTTGAGGCTAAACACCTATGATTTCCATGGTTATGCATTCCGTCCATTTTTTATCCATCATGAATCCAATGGGCCTCCAAGAATCAGGACATCTCGTCACAGTTTCAGCTCCTCCGCCCTGATGTTCAAAGAACAAGCTGCACATTCCCTCTCCTTGTCAGGCATTCCTCACTCTTTCATAGTCCATTCACTTCTGTAACTCCCAGTACCTGCTCCAGCCACACTGTACCTTTCCTTTGAGACATATAGGGTTCTTTTAAGTTGTGTCTGTTAGTAACAATATTTTGTTTTGATGTGTGAAGCCAATGAACATTGCAGAGACCGCTGGTTGCATGCGGAAATTATAATAATGAAAGGCCACAATGATAATGAAGTCTTGCCTGCCTTCTAGTACTGGGCATAGATGTATTTAACCCCTGTGCTCATTTGTCAGGGTTAACCAATTTAAAGTCTAGGATCTTGAAGGAGACAACAGAAGAAAAATGAATCAGAGATAGTAGGAACTGCAGATGCTGGAGAATCCGAGACAACAAGGTGCAGGGCTGGATGAACACAGCAGGCCAAGCAGCATCATAGGAGCAGAGAGGCTGACGTTTCGGGCCTAGACCCTTCATCAGAAAAGGGGGAGGGGAAGGGGGTTTTGAAATAAATAGGGAGAGAGTGGGAGGCGGATAGAAGAGGGATAGAGGAGAGGATAGGTGGAGAGGAAACAAACAGGTCGAAGAGGCGGGGATGGAGCCAGGAAAGGTGAGTGTAGGTAGGGGGTTAGGAAGGGGATAGGTCAGTCCAGGGAGGATGGACAGGTCAAGGGGGCGGGATGAGGTTGGTCGGTAGGAGATGGAGGTGCGGCTTGAGGTGGGAGGAGGGGATAGGTGGGAGGAAGAACAGGTTAGGGAGGCAGGGACGAGCTGGACTGGTTTTGGGATGCGGTAGGGGGAGGGGAGATTTTGAAACTTGTGAAATCCACATTGATACCATTGGGCTGCAGGGTTCCCAAGCGGAATATGAGTTGCTGTTCCTGCAACCTTCGGGTGGCATCGTTGTGGCACTGCAGGAGGCCCAGGATGGACATGTCGTCTGAGGAATGGGAGGGGGAGTTGAAATGGTTCGCGACTGGGAGGTGCAGTTGTTTATTGCGAACCGAGCGTAGGTGTTCTGCAAAGCGGTCCCCGAGTCTCCGCTTGGTTTCCCCGATGTAGAGGAAGCCACACCGGGTACAGCGGATGCAGTATACCACATTGGCAGATGTGCAGGTGAACATCTGCTTGATGTGGAAAGTCTTCTTGGGGCCTGGGATGGGGGTGAGGGAGGAGGTATGGGGGCAGGTGTAGCACTTCCTGCGGTTGCAGGGAAAAGTGCCGGGTGTGGTGGAGCTGGAGGGGAGTGTGGAGCGGACAAGGGAGTCACGGAGAGAGTTGTCCCTCCGGAAAGCAGATAAGGGTGGGGAGGGAAAGATGTCTTTGGTGGTGGGGTCGGATTGCAGATGGCGGAAGTGTCGGAAGATGATGCGTTGGATCCGGAGGTTGGTGGGGTGGTACGTGAGGACGAGGGGGATTCTTTTTTGGTTTTTATTGCGTGGACGGGGTGTGAGGGATGAGGTGCGGGAGATGTGGGAGACACGGTTGAGGGCGTTCTCGACCACCGAGGAGGGGAAGTTACGGTCCTTGAAAAACGAGGACAACTGAGATGTACGGGAGTGGAATGCCTCATCCTGGGAGCAGATGCGGCGGAGGCGAAGGAATTGGGAATAGGGGATAGCATTTTTGCAGGAAGGTGGGTGGGAGGAGGAGTATTCTAGGTAGCTGTGGGAGTCGGTGGGCTTGAAATGAATATCGGTTTCTAGGTGGTTGCCCGATATGGAGACAGAGAGGTCCAGGAAGGGGAGAGAGGTGTTAGAGATGGTCCAGGTGCTCTGTTTAATCCCTTGCATTTCATTAAACTTAAAAAGTCTTCGAATAAACAGGCCAACACACTACTCTACAGTTTATTTACAAAGAAAGTATAGAACGTCAGTAAGCTGTAGCTCAAAAACATCTTTCCAGATATACCAGGCTGCCATGGCTTTCTGGAATTGTAAGTTCTTTCAATAATTGCAAATTGAAATGTTGGAAATGATTGCCAGCGTGACTTCTTTTGTCCAAATGGCGACAGAAGAGGGCTCTTTTCTCTACTTACCTTCTGGAAGGAACTCAATCATGGAGACAGTGGCAGCGACTGCAACAGCTGGGGGCTTTGTCTATCAGCCACAATGCAGCTGGCATGGCTGGGCAGAGCTCTGGCTGTTTGCAGCATCTTTGAATTCTGGAGCTGTATCAGAGGAGGTAACGCTGGGCGGCTGGTGTCGAGAGCGGGAGTAGGCAGTCGAGATGACTGATGGCAGAAGGAACAGGCTTCCCGAAGTGGCGGCGCGAGCAGGAACAAGCAGCCCGATGTGGTGGTGGGGGCAAGGTTGAGTCTGAAGCAGGAGAGGTTCAGCCCTTGTGAGAAGTTCAAACCCAGAATGGCCAGATGCTTATGGACTGTGGTGCTGAACTGTTAACTGTGTTTCTTTGTTTATCCACTTTTTTATAAGCACTCTAGTGTTTAACTTTTTAAGTTTGCTTTTTTTTTTGCCTTTGTGCCTAAGATTCTGTACCTAGGTACCTTTGTGGCTAAGATGGCGCCATAAGTGGCAACTTTTAAACTTTTCACTGTCCTCATGTGAATACATGTAACAGTAAATCTAATTCAATTCAATTCAATTTAGGCTATAATTTTCTCAGTTTGGGGAAAATGGACTAGACATGCTCATTTTTCTTCATAATTATCACCACAGTGATAGAATCCTAGGAGAGTGCATGTCTTTTTTAGATGTGCAACTCCTGAGAATGTGATTTAACTGGTAAGCGTGGAAAATATCAGCCAGCTGCAGTGGACCCACAATAAAAATTTTTCAGCAGTTTTCAAGTATGTAACTGATGGAAAGATTTAAAAATTCTGTAATCCAACAGCAAAATATATAATATTTATGCTTAAACTAAAAAAGATTGAAAAAGTCCTGATTATCTACAAGCTCCTGAACATTATATTTGAAAAGAACTTTGAATCTGAGTGACCTCCTATATTAATAGCTGCACAGTTTTAGTCAAATGCAATTCATACAACTCCTCAACGTGATAGAGACCAATTTCGCTCTTCTTCTAAAATGATTAATCATTTGATCTCAAAGATAACTTGGCAGCTGTTATCCCTTATGCTAATAACATTTAATTAGATTTATTCGATTAAAGGTACAGTAATTGATATCACTACAAAATTGGAAGGCAAATTGTCAATGTAAGTTATGGCTGAATATTTGATATGAGTTTAAAATTATTGTCCAAATGTATTAATTTTTATCAGTAGTCATCACATAATGATTCTCAGAATTTATGTAGCCATCAGCAACTTTAAAAAGAAACAACCTTTTCTTGAGGTTACTTCAGTGTCTGCAACACTGAATGTGTGACATCCATTTATAAACATGATAAATGCTTCGCACTTACAGTGATTTCTAGAGAATAAGTCAGGTGTCCCATGAGCAGAGGGTTTAGAAACTGGGGTAAGATTCATCTCCACAAGGCCTTATATTTTTAATTACTGCATTGTTAAACTCCACTGGAAAAGAAGACATTGTATTTACCCCTCCCACCTTCAGATTTCTGAGCACATCCAAAGTGTTCCTTAGCCTCTGCTGCGTCCAATGATATCTCCCCAATAATAGCAGAATTCTAATGGTGCATGTTCCCAAAAGAAGGGGCAATTAAACAGGAAATTTTGCATGCTTGGAGTTACGATTAATTATGGAAGTTCACAAATCTCAAGATCAACAATACACAGTCCTTTAATAATCTCTTCTCAGCTTGCAGAGGAAGCCGGAGTGACTCACTATCAGAACTTCAATTCCCAAACTCTTATCTGCAAACCCAGGCTTCCACAAACTGTCAACATTATTACTGGCTTCCCAATAATTTGATTTCCAGTCTACCAACTTAAACAGCCATTAATTTATTGAAATTCATTGACCACTGCTATATAGTTGAATTCAGAAACTCTACTGAACATAGCAAAATTCCACCAAAATAACTGAGATGAGTGATCTGTCAGTTAGCTTCTGGGCAATGATATCTGAGTGGGGAATATTGGCCAGGACAACAGAGATAAATCCTTGTTTTTGTTCAAAATCATTCCATGTCCACAGGCAAACAAGACTTCAGTTCAGTCAATCATCCAAAAAGAAAAGTCTTTGACAATTCAGCATTCCCAACCAAAATTTATAATTTCATCCACCTTTAAACTGATTTCAATCAAGTTAGTAGCTGATCTGCTAGTGGCCTACCACAGTGAGAGAGGTGAATATAAGCCAGGGTTATAATTCCCAGGAGCTAGCCAACAAAATTGGTTGAACATTTGCACATGAAAATATGAAATGAGGACATAGAGTTGCTATTCTGACATAGCTTGTCAACACACCTCTTAGAAGAACAGAAGGGAATAATTGCATTGATTTGAAGGCTAGTCCATAAGCCCCTGATCAATTGGAGAGAAAAGGACTCTTGCCCCACATCATTTTTTAATAATATGATACTGTATCCTCCATTTGGACTGAAAGGTTCCTAAGACTCCTTAGACAGGCCATCTATTGCTCAGGCCACAAGCGTATTGGTTCACCTTTGAGCATCCGAGAGTCAGGAGAGAAATTGGCAAAAAAAAATGTAATCAAATTAATATATTTCTAGTATATTATTGCATCTGAATGCAGGAATATTACAGATGGTTGTCCAATAACATTTGGTTCTGAGGTGTATACATAGGAGCAACAGATGCCTAGGGCTGTTGAATTCTGAAGTTAGATGATGAAGATACATACTTTTTTTTTCCTATTCATTTGTGGGATGTTGGCATCGCTGGCTGGCCAGCATTTCCTGCCCATCTCCAGCTGCCCTTGAGAAGGTGGTGGTGAGCTGCTTCTTAAACCACTGCAGTCCACCTGCTGTGGGTTGACACACAATGTCATAAGGGAGGGAACTCCAGGATTTTGACCCAGCTACAGTGAAGGAACGGCAATATATTTCCAAGTCAGGATAGTGAGTGGCTTGGAGGGGAACTTGAAGATGGTGGTGTTCCCATATGTCTGCTGCCTTTGTCCTTCTAGATGGAAGTGGTTATGGGTTTGGAAGGTGCTGTCTGAGGATCTCTGGTGAATTTCTGCAGTGCTTCTTACAGATAGTACACCCTGCTGCTATTGAGTGTCGGTGGTGGAGGGAGTGAATGCTTGTGGATATAGTGTCAATCAAGTGGGCTGCTTTGTCCTGGATGGTGTCAAGCTTATTGAGTATTGTTGGGGCTGCACTCATCCAGGCAAGTGGGGAGTATTCCATCACATCCCTGACTTGTAGATGGTGGAAAGGCTTTGAGGAGTCAGGAGGTGAGTTACTTGCCACAGTATTCATAGCTGCTGACCTGCTGTTGTAGCCACTGTGTTTATCTAGTGAGTCCAGTTGAGTTTCTGGTCAATGACAACCCCCAGAATGTTGATAGTGGGGGATTCAGTGATGGTAACACCATTGAATGTCAAGGGGTGGTGGTTAGATTGTCTCTTATTGGTGATGGTCATAGCCTGGCATTTGTGTGACACGAACGTCACTTGCCACTTGTCAGCCCAAGCCTGGATATTGTCCAGATCTTGTTGCATTTGAACATGGACTGCTTCAGTATCTGAGGAGTTGCAGATGGTGCTGAACATTGTGCAATCATCGGTTAACATCCCCACGTCTGCCCTTATGATGGAGGAAAGGTCATTGTTGAAGCAGCTGAAGATAGTTGGGCCGAGGACACTACCCGGAGGAACTCCTGCAGAGATGTCCTGGAGCTGAGATGATTGACCTCCAACAACCTTGACCATCTTCCTATGTGTCAGGTATAACTGCAGCCACCAGAGCATTTGCCCCCTGATACCCATTGATTCCAGTTTTGTTAGGGCTCCTTAATGCCATACTTGGTCGAATGCAGCCTTGATGTCAAGGGTTGTCACTCCTATATCACCTCTGAAATTCAGCCTTTGTCCATGTTTTAACCACGGCTGTAATGAGGTCAGGAGCTGAGTGGCCCTGGCGGAACCCAAACTGGGCGTCACTGAGCAAGTGCTGCTTGATAGCACTGTTGATGACACCTTCCATCACTTTACTGATGATCGAGAGGAAACTTATGGGGCGGTAATTGACCGGGTTGGATTTGTCCTGCTTTTTGTATACAGGACCATTTTCTACAGGGCCATTTTCTACATTGCCGGGTAGATACCAGTGTTGTAACTGTACTGGAACAGCTTGGCTAAGGGAGCGGCAAGTTCTGGAGCACAAGTCTTCAGCACTATTGTTGGAATGTTGTCAGGACCCGTAGCCTTTGCAGTATCCAAAGTCTCCAACCATTTCTTGATATCATGGAGAGTGAATCGAATTGGCTGAAGACTGCTATCTGTAATACTGGGGCCCACTGGAGGAGGCTGAAATGGATCATCCATTCGGCACTTCTGGCTGAAGATTGCTGCGATTGCTTCAGCCTTATCTTTTTCACTGATGTGCTGAGCTCTTCCATCATTGGGGATGTGGATATTTGAGGAGCTTCCTCCTCCAGTGAGTTGTTTATTTGTCCACCACCATTCATGACTGGCTGTGGCAGGACTGCAGAGCTTAGATCTGATCCGTTGGTTGTGGGATCACTTAGCTCCGTCTATCACTTGTTGCTTTCGCTGTTTGGTGTGCAAGGAGCCCTGTTTGGTGGCTTCACCAGGTTGGCACCTTATCTTCAGGTATGCCTGGTGCTGCTCCTGGCATGCCCCGCTGTACACTCCATTGAACCAGGGTTGATCCCCTGGCTTGATGGTAATGGTTGAGGGGTGATATGCCGGGCCATGAGGTTACAGATTGTGCTGGAGTATAATTCTACTGCTGTTGATGGCCCACAGTGCCTCATTGATGGCCAGTCTTGAGTTGCTACATCTGTATGAAGTCTGTCCCATTTTGCACGGTGATACTGCCACACAACCACGATGGAAGTTATTCTCAGTGTGAAGGCGGGACTTCGTCTCCACAAGGACTGTGCAATGGTCACTCTTACCGATACTGTCATGGACAGATGCAACTTCAGCTGGCAGATTGGTAAGGATGAGGTCAAGTATGTTTTTCCCTCTTGTTAGTTTCCTCACCACCTGCCACAGACCCAGTCTAGCAGCTATGTCCTTTAGGACCTGACCAGCTCGATCTGTCGTCCTGCTGCCGAGCCACTCTTGGTGGTTGACATTTTGTGCCCTTGCCATCCTCAGTGCTTCCTCCAAGTGTTATTCAACATGGAGGAGTACTGATTCATCAACTGAGGGAGGACGGTATCTGGTAACCAGCAATAGGTTTCCTTGCCCGTGTTTAATCTGAAGCTATACACTTTATGGGGTCCAGAGTCAATGCTGAGGACTCCCAGAGCAACTCCCTCCCGACTGTATACCACTGCGCCACCACCTCTGCTGGATCTATCCTGCTGGTCGGACAGGACATATCCAGGGATGGTGATGGTGGTGTCTGGGACATTGTCTGCAAGGTATGATTCTGTGAGTATGATTATATCAGGCTGTTGCTTGCCTAGTCTGTGAGACAGCTCTCCCAATTTTGGCACTAGCCCCCAGATGTTAGTGAGGAGAACTTTGCAGGGTCGACAGGGCTGTTTCTGCCGTTGTCTTTTCCGGTGTCTACGTCAATGTCAGGTGATCTGTCCGGTTTAATTTCTTTAAGATTTTGTAATGATTGGTACAACTGAGTGGCTTGCTAGGGCAGTTGAGAGTCAACCACGTTGTTGTGGGTCTGGAGTCACATGCAAGCCAGACCAGGTGGGGATGGCTGATTTCTTTCCCTGTCGGGCATTAGTGAACCACATGCGTTTTTCAGACAATCAGCAATGATTTCAAAGTGATCAGTGAATTCTTAATTCCAGACCCTTTTTTAAATAGAATTCAAATTCCACCATCTGCTGCGATGGGATTTGAACCAGGGTCCCCAGAACATTAGCCGGGTTTCTGGATTAATAGTCTAGTGATAATACCACTAGACCATCACCTACCCTACATACTGCAATCATCATGTGCTGAATTTGAGCCAATGTAGGAGGCACTGGGCTATGTTTAATGATCATGTTGGTGTCTTTATCCACCAGCCAAAAAGCTAGATCTAATCCCGCTGTGACCATATTCCAGGAGCACTGACAAATTAATCGGGCATCAGACTGTCTGCTCACAGGAGACTGATCCTGACAAGCACTTTTCCAAGAGCTGCCAGTCAGTTGATTGGACGGTTGGCATTTTTCTGTCCCAGCGAAGCCACTGACAACATGGTTTGGCAGAGGTGCCAACAGTAAATGGGTTGAACTTGTCAGGTCAACCAGTCAGGTCCTACAAAAGGGCAAGAGGATTTGACATGGATAACAGAAGGAGGTTTTTCATTGGGAAAGGCTTTTTCCACAAATGGTCTTCCATGTGGCTCATCAACTGCCCCTTAATTGAACACTTAACAGCCTTAACCAGCCTAGGGGTGCAAAGGGTATTGTCAAATTTCCCCAGCCACAACTTTGAGGGGAGTTAAGACAACAACAAACTCTCTACCCCACACCTTCCCATCAATCGTACATACACCTCCAGCCCACTAGCATGAAGGATTACATTGTAATCACTGTTTGCAATTTTTCCAATATATGGCATTAATGTGTCAGACATACATGCTATTATTTTGAGTACAAGACAATGTAATGCAGAACTCGGTAAAAAGTTGACTTACAAACATTTCACAATTGCAGTATTCAAATGAACAAGTCCTGCGTCTGACAAGGACCGATTCTCTGAAGCTTCTAATATCAAGTGTCATTGTGCTATCATTGTACGTGCTCCAATGATTAGCCCCAGAATGCTGTCTTTACCAATATCAATAAGACAGGTAAGACTGAGCTATTGCAAAGGGTCATTAAACTACAATTAGCAGAAGTGATAATGCTAGTACCTAAGTGTTGTAAAAAGCTGGGCCTATGTAAACCATCTCATGCTTACAAGGCTTCAAGGAAATTTACCAACATCAGAAATAGTTTCAGGAAATATTTTTCTTCAGACTGTAAATTATGCTTAAAATTCCCAGACTCTTCATGTCAATAGTTCAACCAGACTTAACTCGACTGAGTAATTTGTAATTTCCACATAATTTTCTTATATATAAGTTCTGATTTTTCACTGATTTCCAGTGGCCTTGAAATATGTGTCCTCAGCCCTTGAAAGATTATTGTTCCATGTTAATATATTGCCTATGACATCGGCAAGCTACTTGAATCTGGATCAGTGTGCACATGGGATGTATTCAAATCATTTCTATGACCCTATTGTACAATATCAGTCAAGATCGGACCAGTAAATGACCAATGTTTTTTTAATTAAACATTGCTAAAAAGAGTTAGAAAGTCGACGTTTTCCAACTTGCACTTATCAAGACTAACATACTTATTTTCAATGCTGCGGGTGTTGCGAATTGACCCTACTTATGTTCCCCACCAAAACCCCCATAACCTAAAAAGTTTCTGTCAAATATTCTCTTCATCTTTTTAAAAAGAAAACAGAATAGTGTTATTCTGGAAATATGAAAGAACAGAAAATGTGGGAACATTGAGCAGCTCAAGAGGCATCTGTGAAATGAGAAACAAGTGTTCTAAAAATGTAGTGTATTTCCAACATGTTTTTTTTGTTTTAAACTTCGACTCAGCCTTCCCTGCTGTAAGGAGAAGGTCTCAGCTCCTCCAGTCTAGCCTCTGTGTTGCTTAACCCTGGTACGTCTTTTGTACCCTCTCTAAAATGTTCACATCCTTCCTAAAGTTTGGTGCTCAGAATCATTATTCCAACAGTGGCTACATTTCAGCATGGCTTTCTGGGATGTGCATGTCATACCTCCATTAATAATACTAATCGAAGTTTGTTTGCAGCACAGAAGGAAGGCCTGTCTTGATTGTGCCATGTGAAAAACATTATACAGCCAAATCCCAGTTTTCAATTCTTAGTCAATAAGTTTGTAAGTAATGACACTTTGGATGCATATGCAAATAATTTCAGAATTCTATGAAATTTCCTGCTTGACCACTCTTTCAAGCAGTGAGTTCTCGATCCCCAGCATTCTCTGAGTAAAAAAAAAACTCCTCAGCATGCCTCTAATCATTCTATTAAACTGAATCTCTGCCCCCTTGGTTACTGATCTCAATGTGGAAGGAAACACGTTCTTCCTACACACTCCACCTTGGATGCTCATAATTTTAGGCACCTCAGTTAAATCCCCCTCAGCATCCAGTGATCCAAAGAAAACAACGCAATTCTATCTGTTGAATATTCATTGGTAACATTTTTCAATTCTGGCAATATCTTAGTAAATCACCACTGTTTATTTTTCCATGTGATCAGAGGCTTCCTCTAAGGTGCTAACCAGAACTGTGTCAAGCACAATAGCCAAAGCCTAACTTGTGATTTTCACAGTTCTATTATAATATTTTTTATGCTTAATAAAATAAGGTCCTGTTATGTCATATATGCTCTTCCTCAAGGCAAGTCCTTTGCTCAATGTCATCTAATCCTTCATGTGCAGGCACTTTCTTGGCAGTTTTTATCATTGGTTGTTTTCCCTGTCTTTCACAATACCCTACATGCCTTCTTAATCACCTTATCTTACCTGCCCCCTTTTGCACTTGCATTCTAAGCCTTTCTGTTCCTCCACATTTCTGTGTTCAATCATTTACAGTGTATTCCCTTTCCTTGCTTCCCAATTGGAAATTTCTACTAAAGTGTTGGCACAGGATCGATGGGAAAAAAGGAGTACCTTTGGAATGTATCTCAGATTCTAAAATTGAAAAGCACTCTGCCCACCTCCACTCAGAGTAACAACGATGTAGAACTGGCTCTCAACACACTCATGCGGTGTCAATCAATTCATCTGTGCAGAAAACAAGAGCAGGATAAATCTCATTTTGGAGCAATGCTATACACTTAAGAGTACAGTTAAGGCTTGTGTAATCAATTTTTCCATGGAACTTAGGATTCTTATGTTTCCAGGATCTTAGAAGTGATGCGGCAAGGAAAGTAACTCGTCATATATGGGTCATATAAATTGGATGGGTTTTATCCAAGTTTATCTGAATATTTTTGGATGTATGAAGAAATTTTGCAGAAACATTCCCATTAAATATTAGCTTAGAACAGAACTGAGCACAGGAAGTGCATGATACATAAAACACTGGGATTTTTTTGTCCAAATACATGTTATCATTCCTTATTCATGTAATGTTAATCTGCATCAGGTACTGGGAAGGTTTGTTATAAAGCTTCAACTTTAATTTAATTTTGATTGACTGAATTGAAGACAAAAGGGTTGAATGGAGCAAACAGCCAAAGATTCCGACTAACATCCGTGTGTAACAATCCATAGCTTACTGCTACATTATCTTCGGACACCTGAACTTTATCAATTCTTATCATACTTGATAACAGCTGTTTTATTCTTACCTCTCTCTGTCACTTACCCATTCATTTAGAGCACAAACCTAAATTTTACAAATGTATTTAAGTTCCTCTGTTGCTTTTTCACATGATCATGTGTTTTACTAAAATAAACTTTGATTCTAGTGATGCTATTCCAGTATTTATTTCCCAACATTGAAGTTCAAGCTCAATCCTCTGCAGTTCTATCCCTAAACCAATAATCTTGTCATAGTTGTTTATTTTTACGTATACTGACTCACTTACAGCCAATGATGCTAATACGGTGAAAGTAATTACATAATAAAAGTAACAAAGGCATATAAAGAAGAAAATAGTTAAGGTAAATAGCTGCAATGGTTATTACAGTTTCTGGAAAACACTGATCTCTGGAGTTTTAGTGCTGATAGTTCAAAATATTATTACTCATTCCATTGACAGAAGATAAATATATTCAAATCATTTTAATCATGGGTGCAGATGCACAACTTTACGTAACAGTCCTTATTTTTAAAGATTTGCTGGAAAGAGGGAGAGACTGTGTGTGTGTGTGTGTGTGTGTGTGTGTGTGTGTCTGTGTGTATGTCTATGTGTCTGTGTGTATGTGTGTCTGAGTGTCTGTGTGTATGTGTGTGTGCATGCTGCCCAGGGCGACCCTCACCCTTCATTACACTTCCCTGTCTGATTCTCATTTGCCTCAATTGTCTAAGACATGAAAAGTCTGTGAGAACATAACAGATAGATATATTTTCATAGATTCAAATACAATGTTTTAAATTTTCAAATTCTTTAACTACTACACCTCCATGACATGACTAATGACATGCTGACCCCTCTGTCACTGCATGAAATAGCTACAATACAATATCCCATATCAGAGAAATGCTTCTGTAAGGATTCATGGTGTGCTGAAACAGGCTACCTCAATCTTATTTGTATTGAACTACAACTATTTGGGTTTTTGTCGTGTGGAACCTGTTATTCACAATGATAAATGGATCACAACAGGAGACCGATTGCAGCAGTACTTGCTTATTTCCTCAGTGCAGGCTAAGGATAGTGCTTTCCCTTTCAATAGATGAATAACTTCTAGTCATTGCAATGTCCTTTGTGGCATGGCTTGGGTGCCTTTTCTTTGTTGCAGTTCAAATAAATTTTCAGTCTCAGTCTCAATCACGATACAGGACAACAATGTTTTTATTACTCATGCTCTGATAGTAATGTTTCAAAACTAATGTTGGGTGATTCATGCTTCTGTTTTTGTTTTACTCTTGCTGCTGGGAGGTACATAATTTCAGTACATAATGTGGCCTTTACCCGTTGAAGGGACACAGGAAGCAATGGACAATTGGGTTGAGAAATGCGACCATAGTAATTTCATAAATTGAAGGATAAGATGGCAAAAGTAAGTGGCACCAAAATGAAATTTTGAGGGTATCCATCTTAATGTCCAAAATTTTAACCCCAACTGCTCTACGTACTGTCTACTGATGTATATATACATCTACCCAATTTAGTGTAATGGGATAACTTAAGGTAAATACATGTTCCAGTGCTTAATCAGATTTGTGACTTTTTAATCATATGTCTTCATCTATTTACAATTTATATTAATTACTTAGATCAAGGGATTGACTGTATTGCAGCTAAATGTGCAGAAGATATAGAGATAGGTAGCAAAGCAAATTACGTATGTGTTTAGAAACTTGGCGTATTTATAGGCCTGGTCTACCATTCAGTTTGATCATGGCTTATCCTGTATCATAATGTCACATTCCTGCTTTCTCCCCATACTCCTTGATGCCTTAAAATCCAAACATTTATTTATCTCTTTCTTAAATATAGTCAGTGATTTGTGGTAGAGAATTCTACGATATCCTTCCTCACTGTTGCATTGTACTCCTTTACTGAAAATGCTACCTCACCTCTTTTCTGTTTTTGTCTGTCATTCCTAAATAAACATGCCTGGATGTTTAGTTCCCATCCTTGGTCACCTTGCAGCCATATCTTCATAATTACTACTATATCACAACCAGTTATATTTATTTGCATTGTTAATTCATCTCCCTTATTGTAAGTGCTTCATACATTTTGTTTCTACCCTTGTACTCTTTTGATATCCTACTGTACAGTTACGTCCTAACTCCCGATTTTATGTTTACGAACCTCACATGCTTTACCTATCTTGTTAGCACTGATATATAGCACAATCACTGGCCATTCACCCACCCCCTTCAGAATGCCCTGCAGCTGCTCCAAGACATCCTTGATCCTGGCACCAGGGAAGCAATACCATCCCAGAGTCTTTTTTACAGCTGCAGAAATGGAATATCATGTGATTGTTAATTTTAGCAGGAAGTATACAGATAAGAATATTATTTAAATGTAGAGATACATAATGCTATGCACAGAGTCATGGGTATTCTTGTAAATGAATCATAAAAAGTTAGCATGCAGTATTAGGGTAGCAGTTAGGGGGTAGGGTGCCAAGTGAGTAGGGTTCCAGGGTGAAAAGTGGTAATCTAAGTGATGCAGTGTTTAGGAAGGTTGGCATGAGTAGGGGAAATTGGGTCTGTCAAAGGAGGATTGGAGGGCTGGATGGTGGTGGATTTGTGTCAAGTGCAGCAGGGAATAGTGTCTGATTGGCTCCGGCAGTGGGGGGTGGGGGTGGGGTCATGTTCAGTGAGAGTGATAGGGTGGAGTTCAGGTGTCAGTTCAGGTCCTGAAGTCAGTGGGGACAGGTTGTATCAACGCTTTTGGTTTAGGTCGGGGGGAGGGGGTAGGTAGTTAGGTACAGAGCAGAGCAGAGGTGTTAGGGCAGGTTATGGGAGTCTAGTTTGTGTGGCAGAGGGCTAGTTGGGGTTTGTGATTTAACTATGATGTCTGTTAAATAGTTGATTAGTAGTTAGATCATATATTTAGTTGTCTAACTTTTCTCAAGTAATGATTTTACTTAATAAGGAGGCACCCGCACCAATCACACCCCCCACCCCACCCCGCCAAAATATCAATCTAAATGGGTATTTTTGAAGGGTGCCTTGTGTAGAGCATTGCCCAGTGGAAAATTCAATTTCCGGGGCAATTTCTTCAGAATAAGCTATGATAGGGTTTTAGCAGAGTCCCCATGTGCAACCCCTATCTGCGCTGGAATAGGACTGTCTGACCAGTAGAAACCGTGGGTTAAAAGTGTTTCCCATTTATGATGAAGATTGAAGAAATATATACAAAGAAATACACAAACCAGCCACAGACGAATCAAAACACATGACATCCACTTAGTGGATGGCTATTTGAATATAGTGCACAAGAGCTGTGAGTAGTTTAGTGCAGTAATTCCAGCCACTGCTCATCTAGAGATGTTTAGCAGGGTCCACAAATAAAAGATTATTGAGAGACTGCACTCAAAGTTGATCAAGTTGTGCAGTACATTTTTTAAACTGGGGGAAAAAGAATCACGAAGGCTTGACACATACAAGGCTGAAATGAGATTTGATAGAGATTTTCAAAATCAAGAGGTGTCTGAACAGAATAGAGAGGGAGAAACGATTCCAACTTGTGAGTGGATCAATAATGACAGTGCACAACCATGAAGCAATTGGTAAAAGAAGCAAAAATGACAGGAAGTAAAAATTTTTCACGCAGCAAGTAGTTAAGGTCTGAAATGTCACAGCCTGATAATGTATTAGAGGCAAGTTCAATTGAAACATTCAAAACAGAGTTGGACTGTTATCTAAAAAAGTAAGAGCTTGCAGTTGGGAGAATGACTCAAAGTAAATTGGTCATTCAGATCAGTGGCTCCCTAACCTTTTCAGTACCAAGGCCCACTTCAACAAGACAAATAATTTTCTTCATATCACACGTGTGATTCCAGAGGCCTATGCATGTGTGGTTCGGGAGGCTTGCACAGATGCAGTCGATTGGGGTGCCTGGTGTTAGCAGATACTGCCATCGCTAATAGATACTCAAATTCTGGAGGAGATCAGAAGTGCAGAAGCAGCCTCAATGTTCAGGTAAAGCGGCACTGCTTCTCAAAAATTTTGTGGCCTACTTCTCATCTTTTTGTGGCACACCAGTTGTAAACCATTGATTCAGACAGCCAATGCTGACAATGGTGAACCAAATGGTCTCCTAGACTGTAACAATCCAGTGGTTCTGTGATAATTCCACCATACCTGTACCAACTTTTTGACTGAATGGTCTGTCCCACCACCCCAGTCTTACCTTATAGCCTTGCAATTCTTTCCTTTTTCAGTCACTATCTCACTCATTTTTCAAAAGTGTTATTGAACACTTTTGAAAAGTCACAATTGTTGTTGAGGATATTAAAATGTAGGGTATGCAGGGTAGATTGAGCTTAGTAGGATAATAGGTCACCACAACATCGTGGGCCGAAGGGCATATACTGTGCTGTACTGTTTATGTTCTATGTTCTATGAATCATTGGAGCCAGCCTTTCAAACCGTGCATTCCAGTTTACCATAACACATTGTGTAAAAATGAATTATCTGCATCTCCCTTGGATTGCTTTGCCAATTGCCCAAAACTTGGATGCTCTGTAATAGTTTCTCCTTATTTCCTCTATCAAAATCCTTCATGATTCTGATCACATCTGTTAAGTCTTCTCTTAAAACAATCTCTAAGAACTGGTTAATCTACTTACACTGGACCTTGCTTGGATTTTTTTTAGCTTTTACAATGCTTGTTTATATTTTATTCATCAGAATGTTTTCATAAGTGTCATTTTGTTTTATGCAAGCTAAGATTATCTTATACTCAGTGTACTTAAGCTACTAATTTCAAAGGAAAAACTTTTCTGGAGTGTATGTTGCTTATGTACATGAAGTCATATGATACAACTTCTCAGAATACATCCAGCTACAGTCGGCAATCCTCTATCGACCTCCTACAATATAATTAATGCCTGGCATGTAACTAGGGTAGCATTGACTATATTTTTCTCTCAGTCCCCAAAATGAAGTGGATATGTACCACCAGATGTTGCAGATTTAGGTTCAATATCACATGAAGAGGTGGGCTGTGAGGTTTGTTATCCTTGGCTTCGAATTTGCGTAATTTGTTCAGCTGTGACCATTGGAGCTGTTTTGCTCGTGCTACTCTAGTAATTATCGCAAAAAACTTTGTCACAGCTTGTAAAATATTAGATTGCAATAATGTCATCATTTCTTTTGCAATTCATTGCCTCTGCAAATGTTCAAAAATGCAAATACAATTTAATATTGCATCCATACTGCTAAAAGCTAGGAACAGTCTGAGGATTTGTGATAGGTGGGGATACTGGATTTGTGCACTAATGTTCTAAACCACATCTGACATGGTGCCTTCTATCAAATTTCTACTTTTATAGTCATAGCTACAGAATAAGGTTAAGATGGAAAATTATTAATCCATACAAAGCCAATAAACTGAACAGCTAGTTTCCTGCAACATTTAGAAAACGCCAGCATGGACAATAATAAAATCATCAGTTTCATTCAACAACCAACTCCAGTTCAGCTTCACTGCAAGATAAATTCTGTATTTATTTGCCTAAAATTTTGAATCTGATGTGTCCAGAGTAGAAGAGAATTAGGATTAAATAGGGTGGGGATGAAAACTGCAGAAGAAAACTGCCAGCTGATTACATCTTGTTTATTAGTTGAAACTTCAGCATCAACAATACTAAAATTTCAAGCTAATTATTACGGAATGCGATTTTCAGAACAGCAGAGCTACAAATTCAAATCAATTCACTGCCAATTTGCTCTTTAAGGAAAGTGAAATCCTCAATGTCAAGTTGAACCTCAATTAGATCTGCTCACAACATTAAAAGGACTCCTGAACTTGTGGGGATGTTAAAGCTTGCCTCTGCCACTTAATATTTGTTGGGTTAATGACCATTTCTGATCAATTCACAGAGTTTTCTCAGAGCTTACAATCAGCCTCTTGATCTCAGTAAATGATAAACCTTCTTTTGATATAGACGTACTAAGTGGAAATCGCAGATCTCAGATAAAAACATTTTCAAGAAAGTCACATGGATTCCATTCTCTAAAATAGCTTGCTGTTCTAATATTGACATATGTTGATATAGTGCAACTAAAAATTATAATTTGGTGCTAAAAGAACATTTTGCAACTCAAGGAACAGCTTTTACCCTCTTTTCAAAATGTATAAATAGATCAGTGGAGTAAGGGGACCAATGTAGCTGTAAAGACAATGGGATAGATCTTATCCAAACGCATTGTCTTTACAGCTGCATTGGTCACCTTACTCCAGGATGTAACTGTATAGTAGGATCCCGTTTCATGGAGTGAAACTTGCTGCGAAGCTGAGTGAGTTTTTTTGCTGTCTCTCATATTCACTGCAGTAATTTACATTTGTGCCCTCATGGTGGGAAACATGTCCAATTTCCACCTGATCTTACTATGTGCTGCTCCTTGAACGAACTGCCTCTTACGAGGTATCCCAGAATTCACCAAAATTCCTTATGCCCATGACACTTTTAAAACGGTGTGTGCACCCAGACAAGCTCTGGCAGTCCAGAGCAACCCTGAATGATAGATAGGGCATGATAGATGAGGGAATTCAGGGTCCAGGAGATCTTGCTGGATGGCATGGTGCACAGGCGACATGTCCTCTACCCCAGGACCAGCAGCGGAGGCCACAATGCCAGGCCATGCCAGCCTGGTCCGAGGTTGATGTCCAGATTAAAGCAGCCTCAGCCATCTGGAGCAATGCACAAAAGTATCAGAGGATGGTCAACATCCCTCTCCATTCTGCCATTCTGCCTAGGTAAGTGCCAGACTCATCAATCTGGTACCTCACACGCACTCAATCTCTACTACTGTACCAAGGCTGATGCTCTACCGCTCTCACTATTGCCTGTAACATCTTACCCAATCACCCTCACCTACACTAACCTCTCATACCACTAATCCTGCATGTCCTCTGCTCTGCTGACTCACTTGCTTAGGGCATCTTCCCACCTGCACCAACAGGAAAGCTGTGGCATTCACCTTTGCCTCCCATAATACCTACCTCGCTCTCAGTTCATGAGGAAAACAGCCCATAATTGGGCAGAAAGATTCAAGACAGCCTGTTATTCATCTCCTCAAGAGTTATGAGGAAGGGATCCTGAATGTTACTGCCCTGAGCAGGCCCTAGACTGGAGGCTGCTCTTGACTTACTGTGCTGGGATTCCCTGAGAGAAGGGCTATCACTCTTGACCTGACTGAGGCCTATTGAAAACTATAACAAGATTCCTTCTGTTGCGTCTGCACTAAACAGCACAGAATGACAGCAGTCATATCAATCTGGTGCCTCCGGCTGAGGTGGTAACTGAAGAAATGGTGAGGCACGATAATGCTAAGCAGGGATGCTATGAACATCTAGGTATATTCAGAATGTGTGAGTGAAGATGTAGCTCTGGAAATGCAGTCCCCATGCCAAAGGATGTTTACTATGGTCAACCAAGGCAATGGGCAGCCTGCCACCATCTCAAATGGTAATGCTGCTCTTGTACTGAGAAGCAGCGCTAGAAAAAAATCAAAACGTATGAGCACTAAGGTCACATGGATGCTTCATCCATGTCTGTCTGATGCTTGAAATACACACAATATCATGTATTTCCTGTAATTATTTGTATATTTTGGGGCCTGTCCCATTTCAAATAATGGGATAGCTAGAGAGGAGTTAGGCACACCAACATATTCTTAAATAAGATCTGTTGCACTTTTGTGCATTCTTTGTCAAATGCTAATGTGAATTGCTATTTCTTTGTTGATCATTATGTGGAACTTGGCTTAAAATGCAGTTGCAGCTGCACCCTGCCTGCTGCCGTCAATCTCTGCATTTTTGAGTCCTAAAGGATGCTGGCCCACTTAACTCTCAGCTGAGACAGCTGTAGTTTCATTCAGACCAGTTGAATGATTGTTCTTGATCAGACTATTTGGGCAAGACAGACTGTTACATGGATGCCCCTATGGTCCTTGTTACCAGGTCTCACTAGTGAGTGTGTAAAACAAAGCTTTGCTCCCCAATCTATCCTTGGTGGTAGAGGATCAGGATTAGAGTTAATTTAGAAAGAGGATAGCCAAGCTAAACTAGAACAGATGTTCCTGGCATCCATTGAAAAAAGTCTCGTTTGGATTTATGCTGACTCTTCATACTTTGATATTTATCCAAATTGCAGCACAATGTTGCGGAGTACACGGCAGATGATGACTATGCATGACACCCTCTGTGGTATATATTGCAGAGCTGCTCCAGACTGGCAACGGTAATGCAGCATATTTTAAGAATACCGAATGGTATAATAGGTGATAGTTTTGGTGGATGCATGTGCTTGGTTATGGTGCTCCTCTGCCTTGTTATTGGATGCCTCACTGACATCGTCAGCCACATACACAGGGGATATCCCTTGGCACTAAGAATCCATCCATCAACTTGAAGTGCAGCTTCAAAAGGAGTTGCACAACAAGGATGCATTGTGACAGCTTCTTGTGAAACAAGCAAAGCCCTGCATTATTTTTCTCTTATGGTTGCAAACCAGCTATGTGTTCATAGAATGTAGTCCATTATGATCTACAAATACAGCAGGTTAAGCCCAAGGTGGTTGGAGACAGTCAACAGTCAATGATAGTGCACTTGTGGAAATCCAGTGATGACACTGATACAGA
The DNA here is from genome assembly GCF_021869965.1 of Rhincodon typus. Classification (NCBI taxonomy): domain Eukaryota; kingdom Metazoa; phylum Chordata; class Chondrichthyes; order Orectolobiformes; family Rhincodontidae; genus Rhincodon; species Rhincodon typus. Next base: position 95,423,327 of record NC_063336.1, read on the forward strand.
TGGCCGAGCTGTCTGTATCAGTGGTGGGGAATAAAATTACTGGCACAACTAAGTGGACATCATTTATCTCCTTTATGGACCTGTGTGTGGCAGCCTGTGGGATGCCACATATGTCATCTATTATACCATGGCATAGAAATTGAATGTCTTGCAACCTTGAGGATCATTAGTATGGGCTTCATCTGGCAGCATATTTTGCTAATCATTCCGACATATCACAGAGATCATATCTTTGGTTCGCCTTAGACATATCTGACATTGTCCCTCTGACGTCTTGAAGAAGTTTATTCTCATCTTTCTGGAAGCGTTGATGCCCACCTTCACTCTCTGTGGGTGATCTGGATGAGTCTCCCTCTCTGGTGTTATTGTTGTTAGTTTGGAGGCCTTTGTTGTTGGACAGCAGAAGTTCTCCTTCATCATATTCTCTCTTCTTGCTTATGGGTTTGCAGGAAAATCAGGTGAATGACAGCCATAGTTATGGTAGGAAATGCATTGTGTGAAGAAGGCAGATATACCTGAGAGGATACCCTTCCATTTTTCTCATCTGTTTAACAAATTATTAGGGAATCCTTTAAAAGGCCACCAAAAGAACCCTCCTTCCAATTCAATCTGCAGTAGTACTGGGGGAGAAATTGAGGGAGTTGGTGGCATACTGATAATGTCATTGGACTCATAACCCAGAGACCCAAGCTAATGCTCTAAGGATATGGATTCAAATCCCACCACAGGACCTTTTTTTCACAATAGTGCTAAACACCCATCTGATCCACTAATGTAATTTAGGAAAGGAACTCTGCCAATTTTATCTGGTCTGGCCTACATATTACTCAGGAGTTACAGCAACTGCCCTCTAAAATAGCTGAGGAAGCCCCTCAGTTCAAGGGCAATTAGGGACATGCAACACATTTTGGCTTTGTTGGCAACACCTATATCCCATGAAAAAAATAAAGAACAAACTTGCCACTTGTCTTTTCAATGAACCAAAACAATGGTGTGTATTACATTCAAAACACAATCCTACAACTTCCACCACTCCCCAACACGATCTTTTCTCTCCTCTCTGCTATCCTTGAAACTTCCCTTGTTACCATTTTCCTGCATATGCCATCTCCTCTTCTATGCCTACATCCATGATGATCCCAATGTCCATTCTTCCACTGAACATTTCAACCATCCTCCCCCATGCTTTTGCTCATTCAAATGACCCATCCCACAAGATCTTCCAATACATGACCTTGGTGAAGGCTCTGCCCCCGAACTGAGTACAACTTTCCTTTTGGACTCTGCTATTCTCTCTATCACCCAGCACTCTTGATTTGACCATAAGGACCCCGTCATTGATAGCACCTGCTTGACCCACTCATTCCTACCAGGACCATCACTAGACACTTCCTTTCCCCACACCTCCCAACATCCTTATTATATGATGTCTTAAGAGCAGGTTATTTTTACTTTATCTGGTCTGGCCTACATATTACTCAGGAGTTACAGCAACTGCCTTCTAAAATAGCTGAGGAAGCCCCTCAGTTCAAGGGCAATTAGGGACATGCAACAAATTTTGGCTTTGTTGGCAACACCTATATCCCTTGAAAAAAATAAAGAACAAACTTGCCACTTGTCTTTTCAATGAACCAAAACAATGGTATGTGTTACATTCAAAACATTATTTTTAGGAACTCATTAGGAGTGCTGTACAAGGGATAGCGGTACTGGTCCTTCTAATATTCCTTGATGGCAATCTGAAGGTTCACATGTAGCCATGATATCTTACATTAGTCGTATTACTATCAGAATGTAAACGACAAAGAATACCATCATTGGTCCATACACAATGGATGATAAGAAGTCACAGAGGAGACCATCCTACTCCACTCCTTTATGGCTACAATCCTCTCTGGTGTGGTGCCAAGGACTAAACAGTATTATAATTGAGGGAGGAGGTATATTATGTCATATTTCTAAAGTCATCTCGTTGCTATTGTCTTAAGGTAAAAGCAGATGAATTGTTCGACAAAACATACCAAGGACAAAATTGCTTGCCTGCTGCTATCACGGAGATTGTGTGAAACAACGGTGATTTCTTTTGTGCTGCTTTTGTTATTCTTCGATGCAATATGCCAGAAGGCCCACCGATAAAAAGGCCTCACATTTACAACACTAATTTAAGTGATTAATTGAACATAACAGCTATCAAGCAGCAAATATGCCCCCTGATATTCTTGGACTTGGAAAGAAATGTACACAAACAATTCTGCCCTCATCTTAAATACAACAAACGTGTCAAGCATAACGTTAAGTATAATATTGTCTGTGATTCACAAATGGAAAGGAAGTCACATAAACAGAAAATACGAGCAGGAATAGGCCATTTGGCCCTTCAAGGTTAATCTGCCATTCATTATGAACATGACTGATTGTCCAACTCAATAACCTGCTTCTGCTTTTCCCTCGTGCCTTTTGATTCCTTTAGCCTCAAGTACTTTTCCCAATTTCTTCTTCAAGTCATACTATGTTTTAGCCTTTCTATGGTGACAAATTCCATAGGCTCACCACTCTCTGGGTTAAGAAATTTCTCCTCATCATCAATGTAAATAGTTTACATTGTATCTTTAGATTATGACTGCTGGTTCTGGATTCCCCTGCCATCAGGAACGTCCTTCCTGCATTTACCATGGCTAGTCCTGTTAAAATTTTATAGGTTCCTATGAGATCCCTCCTCATTCTTTTAACCTCCAGTGAATATAATCCTAACTGATTCAGATGTCAGCCCCACCATCCTGAGAATCAGTCTTGTAAATCTTTGCTGCACCCCCTCTATAACAAAAACATCCTTTCTCAGATAAGGAGATCAAAATATTCCAGGTGTGGTCTCACCACAGCCCATGTAACTTTCACAGCAAGACATCCCTACTCCCTGTATTCCAATCTTCACTATGAAGCCAACATACCATTTGCCTTCTTCATTACCCGCTACACCTGCATGCTTACCTTCAGCAACTGGTATATGAAGACAGCCAGGTCTCATTGCACATTCTTGTTCCTAAAGTTATAGTCAGACAATAATCTGCCTTCTTTTTTTTGCTACCAAAGTGGATCTCTACGTTTATCCGCATTATACTGCATCTACCATGTATTTCCTTACTCAGACAGCTCATGTAAATCACTCAAAAGCATCTCTACATTGAGATGTTTAACTGTAAATCCTTTATAAGTGAAAAATAAGCAGCTTCTATCATGTTGCTATTAGGAGTGGAATCAGCCTGTTGGAATTGCGATTCTATGGGTGATTCCTTCAAGCTCAGTAATGCTGTCTATGAGATAAATTCATTTTGATACGTTGTATCATGTACATTTTTACAACTTCGGCCATTCTAACTGAGAGCGAATGCAGCATTTTCAGAAACTACAAAAATATTTGATTTATATGCACCTCATTATGAAAATTCTTATAATAGCTTTAATCTGATCCTCGATTAAGGTAAACATCTCCCTCAGTGATGCATATATCCTCAAATGCATAATATGTGAAATAATTAACAGAATACAGTCCATTGGTTATTTGGAGCTGGGGAAGTGAAGTACCAGCCAATGGCTTGAAATTCCAGGGCAACCTCTGTAGTGATTGTAATAAGGTCAGCCAGGTGGACCTCATAGAATATGAGTTCCTGATTGGGACTGTTGATCTGGTCCAATTAGGGAGCCCTGGCTGACAGATATGAACAGGAGTATCAGACATCCTGTTCACTCTGAGAGTTGGCTCTGAGACAGTTGCACCAGCGTCAAGGACTCTCCACATGTAAACAAAGGCTGACTTGGTGACGGGATACCGGTCTTTGTGCAGTTATATCAACCACCCCTGTGCATCCTCTTGAACACTTAAAAAAAATCTTCCAGTGTTCTCAGATCACGGAGGGTCCCTTCGCAATGCTGGGAATCTCAACATAGAGTCAAAGACCCAAACAGCATGGAACGAGACCGTTCAGTCTAACTTGTCCATGCTGGCCATGTTCCCCAGCCTAAACCAGTTCCACTTGCCTGTGTTTGGCCCATATCCTTTTCATGTACTGAACCAAATGTCTTTTAAATGTTGTAACTGTACCTGCATCTACCACTTCCTCTGGCAGTTCATTCCACATACAGACCACCCTCTGTGTGAAAAAGTCACCCCTCAGGTGTCTTTTAAACCTTTCTTCTCTCACCTTAAAAATATGCCCCTAGTTTTGAACTCCCTAACCCTGGGGAAAAGATGTTTGCTATTTGCTTTATCTATGCCTCTCATGATTTTATAAACCTCTATAAACCTCAATCTCCTAAGTTCCAGTGAAAAATGTCCTATCCTATCCAGCCTCTCCTCATAACTCAAACCTTCCAATCCTGGCAACATCCTGGTAAATCTTTTCTGAACCCTCTCCAATTTAATAATATTCTTCCTCTAGCAGGGTGATCAGAACTGGATGCAGTACTGTAGAAGAGGCCTCACCAAAGTCCTGTACAACCTGAACATAATGTCCCAACTCCTATAGTCAAAGACCCGAGCAATGAAGACAAGCATGTTAAATGCATCTCACCTACTCTATCTATGTGTGATTCAACTTTCAAAGAACTATGTACCTGAACCCCTGGGTCTATCTGTTCAACGACATTACCCAGGGCCATGCTACTAACTGCATAAGTCCTGCCCTAGTTTGCATTACCAAATGCAATACCTCATATTTATCCAAATTAAACTCCTTTTGCCCTTCACAGCCCATTGGCCTAATTGATCAAGATCCCTTTGTAATCTTAGATTCTTCACTGTCGACAACCACCAATTTTGGTGTCATCTGCAAACTCACTAACCATGCCTTCTGGATTCTCATCCAAATCATTTATATAAATACCAATCAAAAGTGGACCTTACAGTGAACCCTGTGGAACACTGCTGGTCATAGGCCTACCAGACCAAAAATCTCCACCACCACCCTCTGTCTCCGACCATCAAGCCAATTTTGTATCCAATTGGCAAGCTATCTCTGAATCCCACATGATCTAAGTTTATCTTTGACTTAAATCACTGAAAAGACTGTGCTCAATCTTGTAACATTTATTGAAGTGAAGATTAGCCATGATGTAATTGAATAGTAAAGGTGAAAGAGTAAAGTCATCATTGTCCTATCAGATCGTAGGGCTGCTCTCTCAATATATGGAGATGACTGGTGGTTGCTTAACCTAAGGGTCATCACACCTCAGGTGAGGGAGGAGATTGAGAAGGAGACTCCTTCATGGAATGTCAGCTGGCATGGGAATTGAACCCATGTTGTTGGCATCATTCAGCCTCACATACTGACTGTCCAGCCAGTTGAATTAACTACCCACATGGTAGGGTATGCTCAAAGGTTATAATGGCTTATTCCTGTTCCTATGCTCTTATTTTATTAATCGTGTGGTTCTATGATGCATTATGCGACAGAATTTCCTGGAATATTTTGGCTCACTCTGGCATTTTACTGATTTTTTTACTGAGGAAATTTGCATATGGAAATCATACCTTGATAAAGCTCACCACTTCTCTCCTTTAAGTCACTCCTTCTTATAACCTACCTACTTGGCCAATCTACTGGCAACATTGCCTCATGACTCTTTATGTGATCCAGTCTCAAACTTAGTTTCATAACTTTCCTGTGAAATGCCTTGGGATATTTTGACTATGTCATAGGTGCTAAACAAATATGAGCTGTTACAACAGATTTACGCCAGGTTTACACTATAATATTCCGATTCACTACCCTCCTTGATAGTTTGCATTGCTTGCAACTCTTGTTCTCTGGGAAGTTAGAGATGGATAATAAACACTGGTCATGGCAGTGACACCCACATCCTGAGAACAAACACAAATATCACCCACCAAACCCTTTGCCCTAAATTTCCTTAGCTCTATTCCCCTTTCTCAAAACACCACTTTACCCAAATTTCCTCGATTTGGATGAATGACACACTGGTGTACGTTTTCTGACAAAAGATCTCAGAGTCTAAAATCACCTATGTCACTATGAGTGATATTTCTGAAGTTTTAAAGCAGTTTTCTTTGAATGTTTTTATAACTCTTCTGCTGACAACAGCACTACATTAATTAAAGTCAATGAAAAAGTAAAGCTGCACAGGCTGTACAATAGGTTGCAAATCCACTGGCAAGTTGAATTTTGCCTTACTTTGCTTCTGAAGGATTAAATCTGGAGACTAGAAATTTAAATTATTATATGCTAAAAATAATCTGAAAGCATGGAAACCTAACTTCCAGTTCACGCAGTTGAGCTGAATTTTGAATTCTCAGGAGAATGTGACTGATGGATTGATTGACTAATTGATTGATTGATACCCAGGGCTTGCCATGTACTTTGCTTCAATTGTTTATATCATTTTTCAACATCTTGCAACTGCTGCCTGTTTCTATAGGAGCCTCACTATTTGGTTAATGCATGGTTTACTCCAAACTGAAAACAATGTTCAAGACAGAGCATAACTGAGCACTGCTACTCACATTCAAACAGAATAACAATCCATCTCACACACTACAATCCTATATTGTAGTGGCACCCTACTATAATGTGGAAATCGCAGCACGACTTGTTTTTAACTGAGTAAAACTTGCCTGCCATTTTGCTCTGTCTTCACTTCTTCATAATGTGGCAAGTGCAATAACAGGAATTCTCAGTTAAAGCCTGCAATTTTTTCACATCAAGAAGACATCTTAGTTCAAAATAAAATCTAATCACATCAAAAGTTCCATTGAGGAAAATGATAGACTTAAAAGTTGCAACTAGCAGCTTATCTGTTGCTGTTCAGCTCTTTAAGGTCAACAGTTTTCAGAAACACATTCAACTATGATTTTCAATAGCTCATCTCCAGACTTTTATGCCTCAAGGTCATGTGCAAACTACACTGAGGAAAAGTGACATCTAATTGATTGGTTCTGACAGGATTCTGTCTCATACTCTGACCTACCCAAAATATTCTAACAGCTTTCAATCCTACCCTTCAGCCAACCCAATTGAAAAACAACTGGAACTGCTCAGAAACAATGTAAAAATAGTGGTTTTACTGCAAGACATGTAGAGGCTGACAGATGGGTTAAAATGGTGACAGTTGGCCTGTATGGTCCCAGTGGGAATGAACCACCAGCTATGTTCAAGTGCACCTTCCACCTCATTACAGATGAACATGTAAACATTACCCAGTGGCACCAATTTATTCAGATGGAAGAGTCTGAGCAACAGCCATTTTATTGGCACTTGTTTCACAGCTTTTGAAAGAGACTATCAAGTATTATGATGAGAGAGACAGTAAGATGCTTTTATCTGCATGAAAGACGAAGAGAATGGAAATAAATGTTTTACTCAATGCAAACTTCATCGTTATAAAATCACATAAAGTGAAATAGAGACAAGTCAAATCTGGATAACCCGAAACTCTGGCTTTGGTGAAGTTGTCAGCTATTCCTGATGGCAGGTTAGGAATGCAGTGGAAAGATATTTGGACTTGTAACTCCAGATTATCGGAACTTGTGTACACATGTCATATGACCACATCAATTAATTAGAATGGAGTTAGGGTCACATTTAAGTGCAAAATCACAAGGGCATCTGCATCAATGGCTACAATCTAGTTTCACCTACATCGTAAATGAGTATGCACCAAGAGACTGTATTTTTAATGCAGATGAAACCAAAATGTTTTACTGCCTTTGACCAGATTGCTTTTTAATGTTTAATGATGAAATGTGTCATGGTGGAAAGTGAACCAAAGGGACATCTCACTGTTGTGGTCTGCACCAACATGGATGACACCAAAAAGCTATTGCTTCTTATGATAGAAAAGTCCAAGAAGCCACAGAGCTTTGGGAACTTCAAGACACTACCCATACAGAATGAAGTTAACAGCACCTCCCGGATGACCTGTAGAAATTTGAGTGATAAACGAAATGTTTCAATGGAAGAAAAAGAAGATTATCACTGAACAGTCTGATGAACGCCCACCCATTCACCTGCCACCTTCCATAGCTGAAGCTTCAAAGGCCATAGAGATGCTTTGGGATTTTGCACTGTAGCAAATAAGTATGTCTGACTGCATTGAAAACATGGCAGGCTGTATCATTCTCATCTGAAAAGATCACGCTAAGCAGAAAAAACATTACTGAGATTTTCTAGAGCTGATGCCCAACAGTTTTTTGTTGTCTTTTACTGTACAAGGTCAGCTATTGTAATGCATGAACAAATCGAAAAGTGAAAGCTTTTTTGCATATTTATTGCAGCAATATGTTTTCATTTATATATTTTGAGGATGCATTTATAGGCAAATTGTGTTACAGAGAAACATCCTAGGTAGCTCAACTGGATATGACTTTGTGGATGAAGCTCCGACTATTTGACTTAATAAATGTTACTATAGCAGCAAATTAAATATCTGAATTTGCAAAATTAACTAATATTTAAATATAATTATTTCAATTTTGTTTTATAGGATCATAACGGTATTTTGCTTTGTTATTTCTACATTTCTTAAGTTAAATAATTAAACTTAAAATTCTGTTACTGAAGACTTGAATTTCAACTAAAGTCAAAATAAGGTGGTGAGGAAATGCAGATCTTTTCTAAGACGCCTTAACTCCTTTATGGGAGTTAGTAATGTGTTCTAATTCTGGCACGGATTTTCTTTACACCTCAACAGCATTTCAGTTTGTCTGCAGAAAGATGTTCTGAGCAACAACCACCCACACGCAGCACACATCCAGAATCATAATCACACACTGCAGCATTGTGGTCAGCAGGTCCTCAGTGATGCAGCTTGTTAGGTCTCTTTACATTTCATTGTAGAATGCACATTTGCCTGAAGGACATCAGGATAATGTATGTAATTCCCTTGTAAGGGCTTCATTAGATTAGCTACCACCTGCTTTACAGACTATAGACTCTTTCCCCTTCTGCAATATTCTTTTTGATGTTTGCATATTTTATATGCAAATTCTAAGCTACTTGTGATTCAAATTTGTATCATTTTCCAAAGTTAAACTTGTAAAAACAAAAAAAACTCATTTCAGCATCAACTTTCTTTTCGAATCAGACGAGCAGTTTTACTTGGAAGAAGCAACTTTTTGATGCCACCACAAAAAATGTTACGCAGTCATCCATGTGTTTGATGTAAAAGCAAGTCCACGAGACTGACTTTAGAAAAAATATTTCCAAAGTATGGGCTTTTAATTTGATTCATGTTTGGAAATATTTTGGGGTAGTCAGACAACAGTAGTCTGTAGTAGTCAGCCGATAGTTTTATTTCTCATTCTTGGCATTAAATTGGCAATGATAAAATGGTTAGGAAGTCTCTTGTCATCAATGGTCATGAGGATTCTACGTGAAATAAATTAGACCAATCAGAACTTAATTACTTGTCAGTTTATGGTGGGTAGACAAAATACACAAACTAGATGATTTTCTGTTGCATCACTAATTGTGGTTTGCAGATTTTGCTACGGTAGGTTGGTTGGAGAAAGAGTCTAGAAGTGCACTGAAGAAATTTACAAAGAGGTTGTCATGCTCCAAGGTATCAAAAGATTAATGATTGACTTTATCAATACTGAGAGACTGCTGTGTACTCTGTTTTACGGAGACATGGTTCAGCCCTGCTACATCTGACTGTGCCTTACAACTTGACGGCTTCTTTTTTAATACATTGCAGATTGGTAAATAGATAAATCTATGTAAATATCACAGCAGATTCCATATTTCATTATTAAAACAGGTATTTGCCTTCTACGCATCCATGTTTCATAACTTTTTTTCCCTACATATACACATTTGTATATTTTTTTCTCACAAATAGATACGGCTGACAATGGTTAAAGGATTACTTTTGTCCAGCCACTAGAATGGTTTCACTAGAGTCATCCCACTACAGCTAGCTATGATATTGAATCAGCAGTTGATGCTCAAAATATGACCTGATCTCTGTTGAGGATTGAGCACTCAAACCAGATTGCAGCCCTCTTTTAATCAGCAGATTTTCAAAATACCATTTTAAATATTAATATTTACAATTCCTATTTTAATTAAATTCTTCAGGAAAAGCTCTTGTTCGATCTTATTTCAAGACTTCTATGTCATAAAAAAAAAAATCCTGATTGCCTTCAGTGTCCAAAACTAATAGTGTTGACTGTTAGCTCTTGGTTCTGCTAGTTTTTTTTTATTGTTAGTGTGTTTGGAGGTAGGGGTTCAGAAACAGCAAGTCTGGGTACACTTAGTGAATAGTTAATTTTGAAAAGCGTCTGGCTGTTGCTAGAGCATGTGCATTTTAGGAACTGGAAACTGCCATTTTATTGACTCTCTTGACCTGGTCGTGAGAGCACTCGGGGATTCTTCACTGTTTGCCAACCCACTAGGATTACCCCAGAGGCTCCGTAGTTTAAAAATCAATCTTTCTTTGAGCATTTCCAATTGTTATTTTTAAAATTACAGGACATTAAAAATGGGTTGTTTGGTTGATGGAATAATGGAATCTGGTCACAAAGAACCCATTCATTTCCCAATGTTTGGTGATTGGAGGTGCAGCTCAAATGTAGATATATTGGATGCTCAATGGTCAGAGATGGGACAGCAGTGATGTAAGGACACCGCTAGGAATATGTAGAACTAAAGTTCCACACATTAGAACCCACCCCTTTCCAGTCTTTGTTGCCCGTCAGTCCAATTCACAGGCACAAATCTCAGGTGAAAAACAAGAACACACAAAACTATCGGCAGTTAGTTTGAAATTACAAATCTTATTCCTCCATCCTGACAAATTCCTTTTCCTTTTGAAGTCCTTGAATGTGTTGCCACATTTCAAATCCCAAAGCCCATTATATCTACAAATTATGTTTGAATTTCTCCAATTGGGCTCCCTTCCCACATATGACAAAACAGCCTTAACAAAAATTGCAAATTAGGACATGTGTAACTGTGACCTTGATGCATTATCTTTCCTCAGCTCCTTAATATGTCTGGAACTTTAGACAGGGTCAACTATACTATATTCCTTCAATACTGTTATGGACCAGACTAAACCCCCTGAGAATATATTAAGAAGATAGCCAAAACCCTAACTTTTTCTTATTTTAGGATGTTGCATTCCAGACACAATTCGATTGGTCAAACTACTAAAACTTCAAGCAAAACATACTTTATTTCTACTTAACAGTTAAAATACAGACAAAATAAAAATAAAAGATTTAGCTTAACAAGCTTCTTCACAAAATAATATATATTAACTACTACTAATTAACTGTTCTAATGTGGTAACATCCAATAAACACACCTTTGGCAAAGGTAAATTCAGTACAATTGATTGTCTCACATGCAATTCTAGCAGCAGGAAGAGAGAGGAACAAGAGCTTCTGCAACCAGCTTCAAGGTCCCAGCAACTGCAGAAAGCTAAACTAAAATTACTGGTTCTGTGGGAGCTTGATCCCATCCATTCAGGCTGATTCTATTGTTCCAACTTGTAAAAGAAATCAAGCTGTTTACTTTATTGGTTTTCTGTCTCAACCTTTCTTCATAAAAAAAGGACAAAATATATTTCTTAAAGTCATAGCATTGTCACCATACTGAGAGACTGTTGTGTGCTCTGTTTTGCAGAGACATGGCTCAGCCCTGCTACACCTGACTGTACCTTATAACTTGACAGCTTCTCACTGAATGGGCCACTCAGCTTCCTTGGGCAAGGCAAGGGTCTGTAGGGACTGCCTCTTAATCAACACCTCCTCATGCTCAGACGTGGTGACCCTGATGAGTCACTGCTTGCTGGGTCTAGACTACTTAACAGCGAAATGCTATCCGTACCACCTGCCGCACAAGTTCACCTCCACTATCCTGAAAACAGTCTACATTCCACCCTGTGTGGAAGTGAAGAATCCTCTTGCTAGAGTATACAGCACTACAAACAGTATATACACCAAAGTTTTGGTCATCATAGCCAGTGACTTCAACCAGGCTAACCTCAAAAATGTGCTACCAAAATTCCGCCAACATGTCATCTATCCGACCAGAGTTCAGGATATCCTTTACCATTGCTACACAACCATACCTACTGCTTCATCCCCCATCCACATTTTGGAAAATCAGACAACAATGCTGTGCTCCTTTTCCTGGCTTACAGGAAGAAATTGAAACATGAGGACTCAGCACTGAAAATAATGCAGTGTTGGTCTGAAGAAACTGAAGGGATTCTCTGGGACTGCTTAGATTTGGTGGACATCAAGAACTCGGAGGCCCTGAGTATGCCACTATTGTTACAGACTTCATAAGTGATCACTGCGTGCCGAAGAATTTAATCTAAACTTTTCCCAACCGGAAACCATGTATGAACCGAGAGATCCACTCCTTACTGAAGTCCAAATCTGAAGTGTTCAAGTCGGGTGACCCTGACCTGTACAGGAAACCCAGTTATGAACATCAAGGACACCAAAAGGCAATACCAAACAAAGCTTGAGACCCAGACTAACCACACGGAGACTATCGGTTGTAGCAAGGTTTACACGACACCATGGGTTACAAATTGAAGTCAAACAGAATCGCGGGCAACAGTGTGACCCGATGAGCTCAACGCATTCTATGCTCATTTTGAACAGAAGGCAGTGAAACGATATCACCTGCCCCATCAGCCTCAGATACACTTATACTCTCAGTCACCATTGCAGACATTAGATCGGTCTTTTTAAGGGTGAACCCATGGAAAGCGACCGGCCTGGACAGACTCCCAAACTATGCATTCAGATCCTGTGTGGACCAGCTGGCAGGAGAATTTGTAGACATCTTCAACCTCTCCTTACAATGATCGGAATTCCCCACCTACTTAAAGAAGACCACCATCATCCCAGTGCCAAAGAAAAATCATGCAGAGTCCCTCAATGACTACTGCCAGGTAGCTCTGACCCCTATAATTATTAAGTGCTTCAAAAGGTTGGTCATGGCTGACATCAATTCCAGCTCCCAAATTGCCTTGATCCCTTGCAATTCACCTACTGGTGCAACAGGTCCATGGCAGACGCCATCTCCCTGGCTATACACTCATCTCTGGAACATCTGGACAACAAAAATACCTATATCAGGCTCCCACTTATTGACTGTAGCTCTGACTTCAACACCATAATTACAAACAAATTCATCTCCAAACTCTGGGGCCTAGGTCTCTGCTCCCACTATTTAACTGGACTCTCGACTTCCTGACCAACAGATCGCGGTCAGTAAGGATAAGTGACAACACCTCCTCCACAATAATCCTCAACACCGGTGCCCCACAAGGCTACGTTATCAGCCCCTACTATACTCATACACACAAGACTGTGCCACCAAATTCTGCATCAACTCTATTTACAAGCTTGGTGACAACATCGCCGTTTAAAGTTAGATCTCAAACAACATCGAGACAGAGTACAGGAAGGAGACTGAGTGTTTAGTAGCATGGTGTAAAGCCAACAATCTCTCCATCAACAACAGCAAAATGAAGGAGTTGGTCATTGACTTGGATTGGAGTGCAAACACCTGTCTGCATCAATGTGCTGCGGTGTAGGTGAGTTCTTCCACCCTCTTCTGTCAGGCAGAAGTTATAAAAATTTGTACACATGTCTGAAGAGACTCAAGAACAGCTTCTTTCCCGTTGTTCTCTCTCTGCAGCTGTAACATTGTATCCTGCACTCTGTCCTGTTACCCTGATCCAATTGTTTAATACCGTTCTGTAAAGCACGTAAGACAACACTTTTCACTGTACCTCAGTACACATGACACTATTAAATCAAATCAAATCAATACCTTTCCTCCACTGTACAATTTGGTGAGACCGCCTCACATATGTTTATATTTCACATGTCCAATTGAAACCAGAGCATCTCCAACAATAGCTTCATTTTCAATACTGTTACCTCTACAGTCCTCCAAGGATCCATTCTCAGTCATTCGATAACCTCATTACACGGTATAAGTTGGAAACATCATCAGTCGGCATATGGAAGCTGACCTATGTTTGTGGATGAAATCACCAAGCATCAGTACATAGCTAGCCCCTCACAATAGCTCCTGCTTTGACTGTGCCTCTATCTATTTCGCATTAAACTTGTGTGAAATATTATGGGATGTTTTCTACATTAAATGCATCACATAAATGCAAGTTCTTGTTCTTCTACAGATATCTGTTATTTCTCCAAAACACATTTATAATTATAACCATGCCTCACAGTTACAGTGATCGAGAACTGGACCCTTTTTATCACAATCTTTCAAGTTAATCTGACTCCATTATCCTGAATAATACCTCGCTGCAACATCAATGTGCTCATTTGTATGTCAAATAAGAATTTGCTTAAGATCAGTCACTTTTCATTAATTGAATTTCCCAGGGAAGTTTTGAAAGTCTCACACTACACTGAAATACATCCAAAAATTGAGTTTGGGTGTGGGAGTGAGGGTTGGTGGCAGGAAATGGAAAGAATGCCTGAAATCACCCAGCACCCACATGTATCAAAACGTGTCCTCATACCAATCAAGGGTGGCAATCTAATGGAGCTGGTGTCCTTCAGAGGGCTGTTCCTTTCTCTGCCACTATGCCCCGATTGCTCTCCATGAAGCAGCAAAATTTGTAAACGTTTTATATTAATATATCAACGTATATCACTTTTGAGGTATATCCCAAAGCACTTCACATAGATGGAGGATTTTGACATGAAATGTCTTTGGTTGCATAGCTAAAGAAGATAGACATTCTGCACACCCAATTTGTCACAAAAAAAAACAATTAAGAGAATAACTTGATTCTTCGAACTTTGGTGCACTGGGTTGAGCAGGATATCCGGAGAACTCCCTGTTTCTTTTTAGGTAGATTGTGAGAAAATGTAGCATACATAGGAAGCACAATTACAATAGACAGGCAAGGTTCTGTTAGAATAACTCAGGGTTAATTCCATATTTACATGTTTTCAGTGGGAAGCAGAATCAGTGAGGATTACCAACGTACAAAGAATAATGGACAGTAAAACACCATCCGAACTATCCAACAATTGTTACACACGCCGTAAGTTCAAATCTGACCATGGGAAGTTGTGAAACTGATTTCTACAAATTTGGTAAAATGTTAGCTAGCAACAATAAAAAGAATGATAGGTTCTGGTTGATTATTAGAAAAACATAACTACGAGCCTAGTCAAGCCTACACATATCCGTATGCGACTGACTCTCTCAGAATGCATCTCCGTAGTAGCCTTACGAGCAATGAGAACGATTGCTGGAAAAGCCACATCACCTTTAATGGGCAGCCGGCAATATGCCATCCTGAGTGACACTAACAATACAGGAATTAAAAAAAAAATCTAGTCTATGCACACTTCAAGCGCCACATTCCTACTCTGAAGGTTGTACATGTGAAAATGCAGAAATTTCTTAGCACTGCACAGGAGCATCAGTACCGCAGTGTAGCTCGAATTCATGATTTCTGAAGTGAGAATGCTACCAACTGAGTAAAAACTGATATAAAATCAATCATACTCGACATGTTCTGCATTCATAGTACAGTTATCTTCTTGAATTGTAAAGATTTTCACAAGGAACAAAATCTTTGAACATTGAATCATCACTTTGCCGAGCCTAGACATTTCCAAGTCAGTCCGTTGTAAATGTTAAGTTTGACAGAACTTACGAATGTGAAGATCCTTGTTTGCAGGGATGAGCTTAGCCATGTACAAAAAAGATTGCATACACAATATGTCAAAAACATCAAGTCACTAAGATGCTGTCTTTAAATTTTGAACAGATATCCTTTTCTCCAGAGATCAATGACTTGTGTTGAATACCACGTCTTTCATTCACTTTGCAATGTAGATGCTGGATGCTATGACTTCCAATTGTTTGCAATGTCCTATGTACATTGACCAAAAGGCAGCTTTGAAACTGGCTTTGAATGTGTTCTACTTATGCAAACATCTGTAGATAGGGAATTGGCCCAGAATAAATAAATCCTTCTAAATAGGTATCAAAACTAATTTGATGCATAATACTTTGTGGATGTTGAACTGTTCAGTTTTCAATATTCAATATTTTCAATATTTCAACACACTGACCACCCTATGCTATGTTAGAAACACATCAGAACTGACTACAAGACTCCTATGACCTCTTGGACAAAGGATAGCACACAAACCAACAGCCACACTTCACCAGTTACTTTTAAAGATGAAAGACCCCATACCCACAGTGAGCAGGACAAGTGTGATGTAAAATACCATGCAGCAACTGCTAGAAACACTACATAGGACAGTCGGGCAGGAAACTCGCCACCAGGGTACATGAACACTGACCCGCAGCAAAACGACACAATCTACTCTCCCTCGTTTCAATACACTCCGACATAGAAGGGCATCAATTTGACTGGGACAAAGTTATAGTACTAGGAAAAGTGAGACAAAGACAAGAACGAGAATTCTTGGAGACTTGGTTTTCAACAACCGGTGCAATTAACAAACATGTTGAAATAGACCCCATCTACATACCACTACGGTACAAAACCGGAAACAAGACTGCCCACCATGACAGACTGGACCATATAAATTCAAAGCAGGACAGAACAACAGTGCTTCAATGAAGGTACACAGCACTGATAGTGTCACCTAGAAGGGAAACAAAATGTTTGCATAAAAACCAGTCAGCTCAGCGGACCAACCAACTCCAACCACAACCCGAGCTACAGATCTTCATTAAAACATTATCTATAACATATATGAAATCAGAATGCACAATAAATGATGCTCTTTCTCAGTTCATCATCAATATAGTTACGCCAGACTTCACATTTCTTCCCAATGAATACTCAAAGAGCGAAAATATGGCCACACTACATTAATGCAAGATGTTAGTTGCTTCTAGAATTTGTTTTTTTAGTCATAGTTGGAATGGCCTTTGGATTAATTTTAAAGGATTTTTATAGGATAAATAGAATCATAGAACGATTTCAGTGCATAAGTAGGCCATTCAGCCCATCCTGTCTGTTCTGACTCTCTTCAAGAACAACTCACTTTTCCCTGTTTTACTGCCAAATCTTTTCTCCTCATATAATTGTCAAATTCTCTTATAAAAGCCTTCTAGGAAACCACGTCCAACTCATTTGATGCAGAGAAGTCCAAATCCTAAACATTTGCTTCAAAAGCATTTTTACTGATATAACCATTTTTCTTTTTGCCAATCACCTTAAATTAATGAACTCTCGACATTTCTGCCAATATCTATCTGCTGTTTCCAGACCCCTTGTACCCTTGAATATTTCCATCAAATTTCTTCATAATTTTCCCTTCTCCGATGAGAGCAGCTCAAGCTTTTCCAATCTATCCATCTAAGTAAGAAACTTTTCTGTACAGTCTCCAATATCTTCATATCCTCTCTGAAGTGTGGTGTACAATATTGGACACAATACTCCCACTGAGGTCAAGTCAATGTTTTTTTCAAGTTTACCATAACTTCTTTGCTTTTGTCCTCAGTTCTCTATTGATAAAGCCCAGGATTATGTATGTTGTACCACTTTTCCAATCTGCCCTGCTACCTTTAATGATTTCTGCACTCAAACTCACAAGTGTCTACTCCTACAGTAAGTTTAGAATTGCATCCTTTATTTTATATTCCTCCTGTTATTATTCCTACCAAACTAAACCATTCCATTTTTCTCTACATTCAGATTCACCTGTTATTTGTCCATCCATTCTATAAGCTTGACTATGCCCTCCTGAAATTTATTACTACCTTTCTGGCTGGTAACAATACTTTCAATTTTTGCATCCTCCACAATTTTTGTTTCTCTTCACATATAGATTTGAACAAGGCAACTAGGTCAATGGCACAATTAACCATGTATCTTGTCATAATGAGGAACATTATATGTGATTTAGGAATATCAGTGAGTAATTGGCAAGGATTGTAAACTGGAAAATGTACTAAATTCTGGCTTGGCCTATCAAAGAAATGTCTTACTTTGCAACTATTTATCACACATTATTTTAAAGAGTGAACATCTCTACTAAAGTAACAAAAAGGGCATTCGATTTGAGCAAGCATGTTAAACATTTGGACAATATCATCGACAGCAATTTTATCTTACAGTCACAAATGCAGGAAACACCTTCAACATCAGACCGCTGAAGCGCACAGTGTTACAGTACTACTCATTGGTTAAACACAATGGGACACTTGGCTACAATTACATGGCAAGTATGCAGAACACATTGCTGCATTTACTGGGACACAAAGACTTCCAGGTTTCCCTCACTATGAAAACTACTTCTCACATACAATCTCTTCGATCATTGATATTTGGCTGAAATAAAGCTGTGGGACTATTACTGTAATATATTCTAATCCGGATTTATGATAACTGAAAAACATTGTAAATAATGCTCTTTAATCTTCCACAAATGTTGGGTTGAATTAAGAAATTGAGGGTGATTTTAATTTACACATGATCCCAGTGGGATGGGGTCATGGCAGGCACCAAATGCCATCATTTGGGGACCTGGTTATTTTAACTCTCAGACCTCGTTTCCATCCTGCCAGCCAGCTGCCCATCTGAGAAAGACAAAAGGGCAGCTAGCTAGTGATTTTGCTGCCTAACTGGCTTCAGATAGTTCATAGTGAGGGGTCACAGGACAGAAGTAAGTTATGGGTGGGGGTGGGGCTGGGGGGCTGGTTTAGTGAGAGAGAGAAGGAATGGTCAGGATCATTGTGTTATGAGAAAGAGGGTGAGGATTAAGGTGGAGTGCTTGGGGCAATAGAAGCATAGACTCTCTGTGTGAGTGCCATTAGGGTAGGTTATTGACTGACCTTGGGTGATCTTTCCTCTTTCTTCATGCTGGGTTTTAGTCAAGGTGCAACCAAGGACGGCGAAATACTTGGTTCACGGACTTACTGCATAAATAACTTGGGTGAGATATACAAGGGATGACTGGTCTGTTGTCAAATATTTTACGCGTATTGTCGAAATTTCCTCTCCTGTGACTACTTAAGAGATATAGACCAATCTTTTCCTCCCAGTGGAGGATGTCATATAAAAAGAAGACTAAAACACCATATAGTTTTGCTTCATATTAAACATAATCCCCCGCTGGAGTGTGGGATTGATGATTTATTAGAATCTGATTGAGTTATGCAGGAGACTGGAACTTAGCAGCATTGGTGGCCCCATTCTGTCATTCCCCTTTTCAATGCAAATTCAACAAGTCACCAAACTCAAGAGTCAATCTGTGGCATTCATTCAAAGCTATTAAAATAATACGTTACTTTCAACATTGTATCTATCCTGTTTTTGCCAGAGAGTGGACAAAACAACATTAAGGATATATGATGTTTATTTTTCACATGTGCAACCAGGGAAGTGCGATTGATGTTGGCCTTGTCAATGGCACCCACATCTCATGAATGCATAGAAAAAAGTATACAGGAAAATCCAACTAAAGAGTATAATGTTGTATAAGGGTGAATGGGTAGCTGTTGAGGAATGTCTTAAGTGCCACCAATGACATTGTCATACAACGTTGGGGGAATCTTGACGAAGTATGACCCACCATCTGGATCCTCTGTAACAAAGTTGATCATATTTATGTAACTTGTATATTGTTGCTAAAAGACTACATTTTTTAAAGCCTCTTCTTATTTTACTACTTAGTGGTTTCCCTCTACCACACTGGACTAAGCAGGCCCTATAGATATCCTCCCAGGAAAGAGGATAGTGGCAAAAAATCTACTAATTTAACTGATACAATGTGATGAGCAGTGGCTGAATTCAGGGTACAATGTGATGGCAAGTGGTGCGAACTCCAATTAGCTATATCCTACATGCTGGCAGCAGTGCAGATCTGAAAATTTCTTCAGGTACAGCTTTTAGGAGGTTGCTTTTGCAGATAATCAACAGCTGGGAGAACAGAACATTCTAGAACCCTACAGAAGGGAAACTCATGGCAAGATTTGACAAGGCAAAATCGACCATCCATGGTAAAAAGCCATTTCCAATCTGCACAGCAGCAAGAGTGAGCCAGGACCCCTGTGAAGCTGGAGCACTGGTCACACCAAGGCAGATATAGATTGCATCAGGTACTGATGCATCAGTTAAGAGCAATCCCGAGGTTCAAATGAAGAACAAATGGACATCAGATTCTCTATGAATAAAGTTGAAATAAAGATGGAATATTAGCAGGCACACATAAAGCATAGGCCATTACAGAGTTTCCCACTCTGAAATCAGTTCATGACCTGCAAAGCTTTTTGAAAACCAATTGGTGAAATTTTTGCCTCATTTGGCAACTACGGTGAAACCTTCAAGGCTACTCAGGAAGACACAAGGATGATGCTGAAACCCAAACATGGAGGACGATTTGCAAAAGATCAAGGACATGTTGATATCCACATGTCTGAAATCACAATTATATGATATTTCCAACCATCATAGCTGCTGATGCTTTAACTATAGGCTTTGGAGTTGCGCTTTCTCAGGATAAGCCAGATGACTGTTAGAAATCTGTATGCATAATAGACATTTTCATACACAGAGCCATGGCATGACATCATAGAGAAGAAAGCTCTCATGGTCATGTGGAAAGTCAGGAGGTTTTCAGATTACATCCTGCGGCTAAAATTACCCATAGAGGTGCTGCTTGATGAAAAAGATTTAGTTAGGATGCATCCCACTCACACAGACATTCCCACTCTGCTTTATAAGATTTGCCCATGAAATGGTATATGCGCCTACTCATCAGTACTGCATCAAAGGTTGGCCAAAAAAGAGGCCCAGTCAGTTGGCCATGAAAACATGTTTGAGTACCAAAAGCATTTCACATTGCGGAGGAATTACTGGTGTATGATGGGAGCCTGGTTATTTCAACTACATTACAAGAAGATATCTGAAACAAGATGCACTAAGGATACTGGGGGATCACCAAGTGGAGAGCCAGAGCTCAGTTATTGGTGTGATCGCCTGGAATATTAAAACAGATTCAAAATCTCATAGTTAAGTGTAAACCTTGTACAATTCATAGGTCTGAGCAATGTGAGTTGCTAATACCTATCACTTTCCCCACTACACCAATGGAAAAGTGTGAATGAACATAGAACTATTGATTTTTGATGTGAAGTCTTACTTTATTGCTGTCAACTATTTTTCACAGTGGGTAGAGGTGAAACCATTATGAACCCGCATTATGAATATAATTGTCATGTTATTGCACAAAATGTTTCCAATGCATGTGTCAGACAAGAGACCACAATTTGCTAACAAATGTTTTAGCCAATTTGTAGCTAGCGGATTTGAACATGTTACAAGCTTACTGAGATATCCACATCCAAATGGGGAAGCTGAGTGTGGAATTTAGAAAGTCAATTCACTTTCAATGAAAATGGCATTGTTAAATCACTAGTCCACCCTACTCTATTATGGTCTATCACCATTCGAGTTGCTGGTGGATAGAAAGCTAAAGATTCAGCTCCCTATCCTACCTTAAAAATTTATTCCATGCCTTTGCCCACAGGGTTACATTTTATATATATATACATATATATGTATTTATATGAATATAAAACGACCAGTTCTACTGTATGCAACAGACCAATAGACGTCATTGTGGAAGACAGTTGGGCCAAGGGCAATAGATATGGATGTGGATGTGGAGTCTTAACATGAAGGGTTGGTCATTCGAGGAGCTGCAGACTAGTAGTGATCATATATTATCACTTAGCTGAAGGAGTTAGAAGAAGGAATGGTGGACACTGATTCCATTGTGAAGTAACTGTCGACTACTGTTTGATTTGCCCAAAAGAAGAAACATTATCGCCATATCTACTCTGTCAAGACCTCTCAGGATTTTGTGTGTTTCCATCAAGTCACCTGTTATTTTTCTAAACTCAAATGGATAGTCGAATCATTCCTCATTAAACAACCTGTCCATTCCAGGGATTCATCAGTAAACCTTCTCTGAACTGCCTCCAATATATTTATATCCTTCCTTAAATAAGGTAAGCAATACTAAGCATTCCTGAGTGATCTCATTGATGCCCTGTATATGAAACATGACCTTCCTACTTTTGTATACAATTCCCTTCGCAAACACTGAAAACATTCTGATAGCTTTCCTAATCACTTGCTCCACTTGCATTCTAACCTTTTGCAGTTCATGCGCAGAGCCTCCCAGAGTCCACTGCATCCCAGAGCTCTGCAATCTCTCATCATTTAGAGAATATGCTTTTTTTCATTCTTCCTGCAAACATGGAGAACTTTACATTTTTCCATATTTTACTCATTTTTACTTATCTGTTCCCACTTACTTAACAGTCAACAGGCTTCAACCCAGAGACCTACCAATTTTCTGAGTCCAAAGAGGTTGCAATTTAGGACAATAATGAAACCTCTGGACCATTTGACACAGTGAAATCAGAAACTTGGGGAGGAATGGGCAAAAAGTAATTACATACAAAAATGTATAAACATTCCTAAAGGAATAAGAGCTTGGGAAGATATTGTATCAAGGTGTAAGGCTCTGAGAGGGTTAATGCCGAGGAATGCCTTAAGTATTACCCACTATGGTGATATCCATATGGACTTGGGGAGGGGTGGATGTTGGGAACAGTTTAGGATCACAAAGGAGTGAGACCTAACATTATTTTCTTCTTCTTAGTCCCTATAGCATGTGTGTCATATGAACCTATGGGGGGAATGGTTTCTTTCTGTTTGGATTCAGATTTAGCTGCAGAGGAAACTATTTCTGTTATTTAGTTTCATTCCCTCTGGAAACTTTTATTATGGCTCTGGGAGAATTCTTAAAACATCCTGATTTATTTTAGCATGTGCCTATTTAATTTTGTATCAAATGTATTTGGAAGATTGTAACATTGCTACGTAACATCAAATATTAATATTTGGCAGGAGTTGCATCATCCACACCCACTTCTTCTAATCTAAAAATATGAATATAACCACAGACTGACGGTATAATATTGAATGAGTCAGAGATGTGAAAACACCTCCATCACTCTATCATTACCTTATACAATCAATTTTTGAGATGATTATTGCATGAGTAAATTCAGCATCATTGCATTTATCTCATTTATTATTCAACATCCATACAGAACCAGTTTTTGTGTGAGCTGTGTTTTCTGTAATCATGCTTGAAGACTATCTTCACCAAAGATATTCAGTTACTTGAAAATCATAACGCAGTGTGCTATTTTTCTTTCCCTCTCATCCCCACTAACTAGGCTCTGGTATTGACAAAATCACCCTTGTTATTTGCCTCCTGAGCCTATGCCTACTTCTCTTGCAAATTCCACCTGAGTGTGTTCAATCAGAATTCCTCTCCTTCCTCCACACCCAAATAGTCCTAATCAAAGTCATGATTGATATTCTCTGCTTCTGTACCTTTTCTAAACATATCATCCTTGATCTCTCTGCTGTTTTTAACATGACTGATCACATCAATATCTTTCCTGTATTACACAGCTTAGTGGTCTACCCACGCTCAGTTTCTTTGGGACTGACCTGAAACTGACACCTGATAACTCCTGATTGCTGTAAAACAAAACATATTCCCCAATAATTACATTAATTATGGGTTCACTACAGTAATAACAATGCCCACCACATAAACATAATCAATTTTACTATATTTTCATTCAGTTGAATATTTGTCACTTTTGTTCTCCTCAGTAACACCAGGGTATCAAGCCTCTGATAGAAGCTGTTGAAGTTCCAATTATTGCATTCCTACAGTATTTATGTTTCTCATAAATGTGCAATTGTATTTCTGAATCTGACTCTAACACATCTCACAGTTATGCAACAATCCACAAAGACATTGTGCACCATTAACATGAGATACAAAAAAAAAACTCACAGCATTCAAGATATTACTCCCTCCGTTGTGTAAGGAAATGGCTACATTCTCCAAATGGTGGTGTATAGAGTCCTGCAGATCTGGAAATTCCTAGTTAAACCCTATTCTGTGGCAATTAATTGATGAGGGAAGTTAGCATTGAAAACTCTAAAATTAGTCTCTGTTCTTCCTGCCAAAGCTGAGGTGAGCAGATTCTGATTCAGATTGAGATTCTGCATCTATTGTCTGTTGATATCTAGGTAAAAATGCTTTTCTAAATTGTTGGACAGAATAGAATGGCACTCACATGTGATATGACGATGATTGAGTATAGATACGACACTCATATTTGAGGCCATACATGACGTAAACATGAGGCACAAGGTGCTTTGGGGGCTGTAGAACTTGGTGTAAAACTTGGATCTTTACCACTATCTTGCGCTGGTGCTACCTGTGAAATTCCAATTACAAAATGCCTTCTAAGTGTTGTATATACATCTTACGTCAGCTGGACTGAACACCCATCTTGGTGAGGGTGTCTGCTGGTCATATGCAGAGCAGGCAGATTTTGACATTAGTCAGCATCTAATGTTCACATCAATTAAAAGCCAGTTTGCACCCTGAAACACACAGCTGAACATAAATTCAGCAGTCAGGAGAAAGCCATTTCAGGGTACTTGCTGAATGACTTCCTTTGGCTGTCACTGGTTGTAGAAGCATTTCCACAGTGCTTTAAAGTTGCTCAAACCAATCAGGAATAAAGCAGGAAGAGCTGTAAGGCTTTGTCTTGAGTTCAGAAATTCTGCTCAAACCCCTTGCTTCCAGACCCACTTCCAGACAATGGTATAACTTTAGACTACAGCATGACAGGAGGGTAAGTACAGGTAACACCAAGCAGAACTGGCTGTTGAAAGAGGGAGTGGGAGAACAGAAATATTGACTCTCATCAGGAGGCCATAAAACAGAGGATGTTCTCAGCAGGAGGCCGTAAAACAGAGGATGTTCATGGAGCAATTCCCCTTTCTCAACCTCAGCATATGAGATGACCACTGATTCACTAAAGACGCATTCACTGAAATCTGTCACCTGCACAGTCAAAGCTGTAAGCACAGCAAGGCAATATGATGTTACCAGTGGCTTTGAAGGTGATCATGAACATGAATTTTTACAGTTTGGAGAAGGCAACAGTTATAACGGCTCAATTTACTGTCCATTGTTGCATTGTGGCTCTGTATTCCAGCAGAAGTGAATAAATCACATTTTCACTTGCTGGATGGAAGCATTCAGAGTGAGCAATTGACTCTGCAAAGATTGCAGTCTTCTCCGTGGCTCAGGATGCCATTGATAGGATGCATATTACATTGCAGACACCGAGAGTTACATGCAAGATATATATGTATATCATAGAGGTATTGGGCAGCAGTTATGAGAAATTCATTGTGTGGCATTCCACTTGCCAGCTACATCATAACAAACCAGAGGATGGCTACTGGGTTACAGGGGTTTTTGTCAACGGCATTGGTCAAGACTTCAGACAGCATAAATATAATGAAGGTTCACATGAAATGTGATAGAGAAGGCCGTTGGTGTACTGAAAGGATGCCTTTACGACCTGAAAATAACTCTGGAGAACCCCTTTAGAACGCAGCACAGCATCAGTAAGATTTCTGGTGGTCTGCTAAATGTCACACAACCTCCTCAACAACTTATTTTATTCACTTATTGGATGTGGGCTTTGCTGGCTGGGCTAGCATTTACTGCTCACTCTTAATGCCCTTGAGAGGCTGGTGCTGTGCTTTGAACCACTGCAGTCCATTTGGTGTACATAGGTCCATAATGCCATTATGAAGTGAGTTGCAGGAATTTGACCAAGCATTTGAAGGAATGGTGATATATTTCCAAATCTAGATGGTGGTTTGCTTGGATGCAATTTGCTGGTGGTGTTAGTGATGTTCCCGTGCATCTGCTGTCCTTGGCTTTCTAGATAGTAACGGTTGTGGGTTTGGAAGGTGCTGTCCTGGGAGTCTTGGTGAATTTCTGCAGTGCATCTTGTAGATAATACACAATGCTGTTTCTGAGTGTTGGTGGTGGAGGTAGTGGATATTTGTAGATGTGTCGCAAATCAATTCTGGATGATGTCAAGCTTCTTGAGTGTTTTTTGGAGTTGTACTCATCCAGGCAGGTGGGGAGTATTCCATCACATTTTTGACTGCGCCTTATAGATGATGGACAGGTTCTGGAAAGTCAGGAGCTAAGTTATTAATCACAGGATTCCTAGTCTCTGACCTACTCTTGTAGCCACACATTTTTATGGCTAGTTCATTTCAGTTTCTTGTGAATGGTAATCCCCAGGATGTTGATACTGGGGGATTCAGTGATAGTAATGTCATTGAATGTCATGGGTAATGGCTAGATGTTTTTCTGTTGGAGATGGTCATCGCCTGGCATTGTGTGGCATGAAAATGTTTCTTGTCTCCTGGATATTTCTTGTCAAGTCTGGATATTGTCTAGGTCTTGTCACATTTGGACATAGACTACTTCAGAATCACAAGTCATGAATGGTGCTGAGCATTGTGCAATCATCAGTGAACATCCCCTTTTCTGACCTGATAATGGACAGAAGGTCACACTACCCTGAGGAATTCCTGTGGAGATGACAATTGACCAATAATAACCACAATCATCTTCTTTTGTGCTAAGTATAACTTCAACCAGAAAAATTTGTTTCTCTCAATTTCAATTGACTCCAGCTTTTTAGGGCTCCTTGATGCCACACTTGGTCAAATACAGTCTTGATGTCAATGTTAGTTACCCTCAATTCGTCTGTGGAGTCCAGTTTTGTTATCCATATTTGAACCAAAGCTTCACATAGCCTTTGCTACCAGCTGAGGAGGAAGGGAAGAGACAGGCACTAGTCTTCGTGATTGACCCATTTAACCATGATACCATGAAATGTAGATTTTTCAACTTCATTCATCAATGATACCTAACTTTCCTTCTGTTACTGACCATCCATCTAAAATGCACTGGATGCAACAGTCAAAGTGGGCTGTTGACAGACAACAGCAATAGCATTGGTCAAGTGGTAATGGTACACATGATAGCAGGGAATCTGAACTTGTGCAGCAGCAAGTTTAGCTTGTAGGCTTCACGCTGTGATTTGTGGAAACTGGGTGCTGCTAGGGAAGCTGGGAAAATAGTCTTCAGACAGTACACTGTGGTTGGCTCTGTAAGTGGCCAATTTCATTAGTATACCACTTTCACATTAGGAAGGTGATCTGAGTCAGTGCCAGACTATTTCATGTTTTCTGGTATTGCACTCAGTCTTTCTGGTGTGCCTGACAAAAATTTCTTTATGCACACCCATCAGGCTTCTTCTATATCATTCCCCAAAGTACTCACCTCAGTCCTCAACAGCAGAAACATTACGGCCTGATATTCCAGCAACTTCCTACCAAAATGTACTTCTGCTTTGTGGTAAGGACATATGGCCATGGCCAACCCTGAGCACTATCTATCTCCTGCTGCTTCTTGTCATGTGCCAACCTGCACTGCAGGAAAGAGTGAAGTGGATTAATCTATACAAATGTGAGGTGCTACATTTTGGTAGGGCAGATCAGGGCAGGACTTATATACTTAATGGTAAGGTCCTGGATAGTGTTGCTGAACAAAGGGACCTTGGAGTGCAGCTTCATTGTTCCTTGAAAGTGGAGTTGCAGGTCGACAAGGTAATGAAGGTGGTGTTTGGTACCCTCGCCTTTATTGGTCAGTGCATTGAGTATAGGAGTTGGGAGGTCATGATGCAGCTGTACAGAACATTGGCTAGGCCACTTTTCGAATACTGTATTCTTTTCTGGTCTCCTTGCTACAGGAAGGATGTTGTTAAACTTGAAAGGGTTCAGAAAAGATTTACAAGGATGTTGCCACGATTGGAGGTTTTGAGCTACAGGGAGAGGCCAAATAGGCTGGGGCTATTTTCTCTGGAGCGTCAGAGGCTGAAGGCTGACCTTACACAGGTTTAAAAAATCATGACGGGCATGGATAGCGTGAATAGTCAAGGTCTTTTCCACAGGGCAGAGGAGTCTAAAACTACAGGGCATAGGTTTAAGGTGAGAGGGGAAAGATTTAAAAGGGACCTAAGGGGCAATTTTTTCATGCAGAGGGTAGTGCATGTATGGATTGAAATGTCAGAGGAAGTGGTGGAGGCTGGAACGATTACCATATTTAAAAGGCATCTGGATGGGTGTGTGAATAGGAAGGGTTTAGTGGGATATAGGCCAAATGCTGGCAAATGGGACTGGATTAATTTATAATATCTGATCAGCATGGACAAGTTGGACCAAAGGGGGTCTGTTTCTGTGCTGTACATCTCTATGACTCTATGTGAGTGTGATACAATATGGATGGCTAATGTAGTCATAAAACTTTTTTTCAGAGATAGTAGGAACTGCAGATGCTGGAGAATCTGAGATAACAAGGTGTAGAGCTGGATGAACACAGCAGGCCAAGCAGCATCATAGGAGCAGGAAGACTGATGTTTTGGGCCTAGACCCTGCTTCAGAAAAAAATTTTTTCTGAAGAAGGATCTAGGTACGAAACATCAGCCTTCCTGCTCCTCTGATGCTGCTTGGCCTGCTGTGTTCATCCAGCTCCATACCTTGTTATAACTTTTTTTCATTCATTTATGAAATGCAAGGACAGCATTTATTATCCACCCCTAACTGCCCTTGAGAATGGCTGAATAATTTGTTCTGTGTATGCAAGCTGTGTGAAGGTGAGATAAAGTGTGAATACATACGACTATTGATAGATTGTTGGTCATTGAGTGATGACCATGTGATGCAATGAGCAGAGTGTGAGGGTAGTGGCACACTTGGTGTGGAATGAAATTTGAAGATACGTGCTATGATGTTGATCACTTGTGTAAGGTCATTAAACTATGTTGTGCCACAAGATCTAGGTGTTCAGGGTTTAATGGCTAGCATTAACCTTCATGACTATGTGATCTCACTGTCTTCGCAAAGCTCGTCTTGAGCTAGGAGGGCTTCTGGCCCCACTGTAAGTACAACGCGTCTACCCACCACCACCCCACCGACCCCTACTTCTAGGTATCCAGTGCAGTATCAGGCAGTTCAGCACATTCTGACTCCTGTTAGACCATATTACTATTGCTTCCCTGCTCAGATTCTCTTCCAACATCTGTACTAGTCAAAATTATTCTCAGCTTTAACTGATCATAGAGTCAAACAAGCTTAGCCCCCTCCTGAGGCACTCCACAGCATGCTTGGCATTGCCAGCATGCAGCAATCATTTGGCCAGCTGCATGAAGTCAGTATGCTGCTTTTATCTGAAGCAGCAGGCACAGGGCAATGGCACATCATGATCCTCACATTCATTTTCAAGGGGCACCAAACATTTCCCCACTGCCTTTATAGAAATGATTAGAACTTGGTTTAAATTCAATGAGGGATTTGGGCCTGGTTGTCAATGCATGCACTTAGTCCATCAACAACCACCTCTGCAGGTGGTTATACTCTTCAAATAATGCTGGCACGCAGAAATCGTTAATAGCAAAAAAAAATGTGTGGGACTTGGGAGCTGAGCTGTAATGAGCATTATTATGTTCTGCGTACCATAGCTTTCTGGATGTTACAGATTGATATACACAAGTAGATTCTCAGAAGGGCCCACATTTCAATTCTGTTGACCCACACACAGTGTTTTTTGAAATTCAATCCAAGTGGAGAAGTGCATTTTAATGTTTGTTGACGTATGATGCACGAAGATTCTTTTTTTAATAATGTCTCCAGTACAATTTGACGTTGTAATTTGTTCAATGCCCAGGAAATTGAAATGGACCCCTTGGTGAAACATCAGGGCAGCAAAGGCACTTGCTGCAAGGGGAAGAGCTAAGGTATTTACAGAAAATGTGTTCAAATCACTTCTTCACAAAGGCAGAAGAACAACAAAAAAATGATTTGTAACCAAAGATGTTTATCCAACTTTGTCTGAAAAGGAGTTTATCTTGAGTCTTGTTTATTCAAACTTGTGAACCAAGGGTGCAGATTATGTCTATAGCCGAGCACACAGAGACTGCAGGAATCAATTCTTGTGTTGGAATATCAGCGCCCAGGGCACCTTGACCAGTGAGCTTCCAGTTTGACTTTATCCATCTAGCACAATTGGTGGATCGTGGAAGATTGGATGGTAATTGGCTGGCTGTCAACTTTGCTATGGCCCTCCAGTGATGATCAAACTAGAGGCCATGGTGGAGTGGGCAATTTCACAGCCTGGGTTAGGATGGAGATAAAAGGCCTGATCACCGGCAAGTAAAAAGCCAGGACCCAGGATAGTTGCAGCAAACAGATTTTAAGGTGGGCGGGGAGCAGAAATCCAGGTTCTTTTGATGTGGAATTGAGAAGACCGTTCCATGCTCACATAATTGATTTTTAAAATTTATTTGGAATGGGTGATTTGTTTTCCTGGATGCAGCCAACACTCAACGGGATCTTGCATTTAGGACCTCAAACAGGCACTAACCCCACATCCACTTGTGCAAATCGATGAACGCCTGTTTTAGGCATATAAAATAAACACGATTTTCAGACCTTTTCCAATACAGCAGTCAGTGAGCCTTTTTTCCAAAATGTGTGCGCGTTCCTGCCCAACCTGATGGGGCTGTATTAAGCCAGTTAGTGTTTGAGAAGTAAACACATTTTAGCCAAAACTCTAGGCCATTGACTTTTTGTACAGAAATGCAGAGCTACAAAACCTGAAACTACCCTCTTGGCTCCCTCACTGGACCAAATATCTGCGAGCCACCCTGGCTCAACCTAAACATTTCATCATTTGTCTTGACTCTTTGCCACCTTCTGCTCTGCTACCCCGCACCCTACCTGCTTGACACCTTACCTATTGTACCCTACACATTTGCAACCTTACTTTCCTGGCACCCTATCCCTACCCACCTGGCACTTGACATACCTGACAACCTGGCCCCCAGCCACCTGGACCCTTACTTAGTTAAAATCCTGACCCCTTTTTCATCTCGCTCCCTACCCTTCCAACACCCTAACCTCCCGCTTATCTTTTGTATTTACTTGTTGACAGGAGCTATGTAAAAGGGGAATGGCTTATCTTTTCCAACTGTTCCATACTCTGAGCAACCTGTCAGAGTGGAATTGCAGCTCCACCTTCCTGAATGAGGTCTGATCGGAATCTCCTGTCAGAAATGTGTAACTCTTTGTTTTGTAAGAACAAATTGTAAGAACAATGTGCATGTGATTAATACTCTTTGGAAAAGCTGGCACAATCTTTTCATTCACTCTTGGGACGTGGGCATTGCTGATAAGGCCAAAAGTGAAATTTATTTGGTTACATCCACAAAGTTTTGTTCATGAATTTATGAAAAAAAATAGAGACATCAGAAAGAACAATGTGGAGAATGGCATAGTCTATCTTGTAGCAAGATGGAGTTAAGGAAATCAGATGATTGCACTTCCTGTCGGCAGATTAGAGAGAAAAGAAATCTGCCCGAGTGTGGAAGTAGCCTACTTGCATGGACAAGGCAGTAAATTGTAAACAACCTTTTTTGGGACATTTCATTGAAGAGACATTAAAAATACAACAGAAATCCCCTGTAGAGGTAATAACTACAATAACCACTATTGTCTAATTGTCCAGAGAAACTGATGTACAATGGCCATCTAAATGTAATAGCTATAGAATGAAATTCACCTGACAGAAACCAGCTTATGAGAAGAAACATTTATTGACATACTTTTGGAGCAGCAGGCTCACATCAATCAGATTGGCAGAAAAATAAACTCAAAGGAGAAGAGATCTAGCCAGAAAAAAGGAAGAAATTGATGAGAAATTCACTAACAGGCAGAGCATCAAGCCTATCCTTTAACCTACAGATATAGAGAACCAAGCCATATCTTCGCCACAAGGGCTCAACTACAACTGGAACAAAGACAAAAACTCACTGCTGTGAGGAGTAAGCCACTGTAAGTTCAGCACCAGAAACTTCCAATCGCCATATTCTTCAGTGAACCAAAAGGAAATCATCAACAATTCCAGCTTCCATTTCAAAAGACAGGAGTATATAAAGTTTCTGGTCTCTAAAACCCTATGTGTATTTAATTTCTTTTGTGCACAACCTTTCTTGTAGGTATGTGTCTTGTGTGAATGGAATCTATTGCAAATACATTTGACTATTAAGAAATAAATATTTATTCTTTTTTCAAGGAGTAACTGTCCTGTGGTCTTTTCTTAAGAGTGACTGCGCTCAAGCAGTTAAAACACTTCTTTAAAGCATTTCAGGTTGCAGTTAGTTGAGAGGCGAGAAAAACAAACAGGAGACATCCTGTCACCTATCCTGCCTGAAACAGCTTTGAATAATATTTTGAATAATAATAATATCACTTGCTGTCTATGAAACAAAGTTATTGATATTTGATGTTGTATCAACAGGTGCTTATCTGCTAATCTTTGAAGACACTGGAAAACTGGAATACTGTACATGGCAGAATGTGAAAACTGTATGACTTCCAGTTGCAGTTTCAAGGAGATCCTATTTTAAGACTTTCAGCAATCAAATTATCAACTTTTTGGCAGTACAGACACACTCCTAAGCTGAAGATGATATGAACACTTTTTAAAAAGAATCACTCAGTGGGTTTTGCTGGCCAGGCCAGTATTTATTGCCCATCTCTATTTGCCCTTTACAAGGTAGAGGTGGGCTGTCTTCTTTGAACTGCTGCGGTCTATTTGGTGCAGGTATATTCACAATGCTGTTAGGTAAAAAGTTCCAAGATTTTGATCCTGTGACAGTGAAGGAATGGCCATTTATTTCCAAGTCAGGATGGTTAGTGTCTTGGGAGGGAACTTGCAAGTGGTGGTGTTTCTCTGCATTTGGACACTTGTGGACACAGTCAACACCAGTGTGCCTATGACAATCTTGTTAAAGAAACATGGATTATTTTATTTCTACAAACAACTAAATTTTCCTATTTTGAGAGAATTTGTCACAAACATTCTATTCACATGTACGTAGGATACATAAAAGGTGCACATTGCTGAAAATCAACAGCCATAATGTGCCAATCTAAACTCTATTTTGTCTTGGCCTGATGGAAAGCCTTGCAATCCGTTACATTATTTTATGATTTTCTGATAATCTTGTGAAACATTAACCACCTCCACACAGATCCTGGAGTATTGCCCTCAAAGAGACATTCTGTGTAATTTAGATATTCCTGGTCTTAGCACAATGAAATCAGGATGACTCCTCTCATTTGGTCACTGATGCTCATCTCCAATGTTTTACATCAAAGTTAATAAATTTCACTGCGTGGTGCATATCTTTTAGGATACCACAACTGACCAATGAGTGTTTTTTTTTCTTAAGGGTTTATGTCATTTTTGTGCTCAACAGGTGAGAAAAAATAGCACTTCAAGTAAACATCAAACCTCAGGTCAGCTGCAGTACCGGAATATTAAGATCAGATTCTCTACTCTGCAATAACAACGTACCTCAACCAATTCGGACAATTGCATCATCTTTACATTTTCTACACAAGTCATCCCATGGAACCTAACGTTGCAAAACTGTGAATTTAATACAATTTATATGCATTTAGAGAGGATTTTGTTTTTGCTGTGCCACTACAAATGTAGCTGAGTCTTCATGAATTAACTCAGCACAGGCTCCTTGCAGCCCACGGATAGAAAAGCAGACTTTTCATAACATCTAGTGGGGTGCTTTCATATCTTTGCTTGATGTGAAAGGCCAAATAATTCAATTCATGTCAAGTTGGAGAGCCGTCTACAACAGAATTTCTGGTCCCTGCTCTTAAAAAGTAGTCTTATGTGGCCACGAAAAATATTCCAGAAATTTCTAGCACTTTTATCAAGTTAATTTTCTATTCCTATCAGTCCAATGGATTAGACTCATCTGGATTGGACGGCATTTGTATCGCAAACCATTTATTAACTTTTCTGCCAATGCATTAAACCCACTGCACTGTTGGAAAGATACATTGTTGATGTTGTCACAGACATGGTCTTAAATCAGCTTTAAAAAGGCTCAAAAGGCAGTTTTAGAGGAAGAGGATAATATACTTGAGATTCCAGGGAAATTAATAATGAATTATGGATTGGAACTGGCTACCATGTGAGCAAGAAAAATACATTAGAAAAAATAACGATACTGAAGATTCACAAATCCCCAAGACCAGATGGTATCCAACCTGGGATTTGAAAGAAAATAGCCATGGAAATTGCAGATGCTTTGGCTATAATGTTTCAAAGCTCTCTCTGTTCAGGAATTGTCTCTTTAGATAGGAAATTTTCAAATGTTACTTCATTATTAAGATAGGCAAAATAATAAAACCAAGAAATTGTGGACCTGTCGGTCCAACATCTGTTCTGGGGAAGATAATATAATCTATAGTTAAAGGAAGTTGAGTTGATTTGGGGAAACCAAGTTGGATTTGTAGAGGAGACAATAAGGATTGCAGATGCTGGAAACCAGAGTCTATAGGTGTGAGGCTGGAAAAGCACAGTCAGTCAGACAGCATCAGAGGAGCAGGTAAGTCATCATTTCAGGCTGAAACCCTTGGTCCTGATGAAGGGTTTCAGCCCAAAACATTGACTTACCTGCTCTTCGGTTGCTGTCAGACCTGCTATGCTTTTCCAGCCTCACACCTACAGACTCTGGATTTGTAGAGGGTAGATTGTGTCTAATAAACCTAATAGAATTTTTACGGAAGTATCTAACGTAGTTGGCAGTGAAATGTATATTGTTTATGCAGATTTTCCGATGATACTTGATAGGGATCTACATAAGGCATTATTGACGAAAGTTAAAGTTCATGAATTTAAAGGAAATTATTGACCTGTTTGGAGATTGGGTGGATGGTGGAAGATGGAGAATAAAGATAATCAATAAGAAATTGGAAGAAGATAATCATAGCACCCCAAAAATATCCATATTGGGATCGCAACAATTCATTATGTTTACTCCGAACCTAAGAAACATAATAAGGGGTCACATATCCAAGTTTGCCAGTGAGCCAAAGATTAGCATAATAGTAAATGGGGGAATAAAATTACAAATGGCATTGATAGATTAAGTGCGTAGGCAAAATTGGAACAGATTGATTTGTAAGTAAATAACATAAATAAATGTGAAATCAACCTTTTTGGATCAGAAAACGTTAGTTGGGTGTTATTTTTAAATGATGAAAACCGAAGAAAAGATTTGAGGCTCTATGCATATATGTTACGAAAATGTAATCTTCAAGTACAAAGTATCTCAAAAGTCCTTTATTGGAATGTTAGCCTTTAAAAGTAGAGCTTAAAATATAAAGGAAGGGATATTTTGCAACAGCTGTACAAACCATACTTTGCGTCTGGAGTACATTTGAACAGATTTAGTCATTGCACCCTAGAAAGGATACATTGGTCTTTGAAAGAGTGCAGTGCAGATTCACCACAGTGTCATCAGAATTAGATTGTGAGAATCCATAACATAAATTAAGATTGTATTCTGTGGCATATATAAAGGAAAGGGATTATTTGTTTAAAAGTTTTAGGATTTTAAAAAGAATCAATATGGTTGATGAAAAACATAACCTTTGACACAGATAGTTAAAGAGTTCAGTTCCTAGATAGATGGAGGTATGGACACCAATGTTTGGAAATGTACAAGAGGGCAGAATTAAAGGAACACTGTTTTGTCAGAGAGTTGTAGAGCTGGAGGAGGCAACAGAGTTGCCATGTGGGGGACCATGGAAGCATTTGAAGATAAGGAGGAGAATTTTAAACTTGAGGACCTGGTGAATTGAAAGCAAATGTAGATCAGCAAGCACAAGGTCGGATAGGACTTGGTGGAAGTTAGGATACTGGCAACAGAGATTCAAATGACCTCAAGGTCTATACTTTAGAATAGCCCCATAAATATGCGAATTGAGTGAATCGATAAAAAGCAATAAATATCAATGGTCAGTATGTCTTATCATCAATGCGTGATGAAGGGTAATTGTAAGTGCCAAATTTCACTGGAGTAATGTGCTGGAAATCAAAACCTGTCATATGCGAATTCGACACAAAAGTTAGAGATTTTATCAAAGTATGTAAAGTTCCTAAATTTATTTGTCATTTTAGACCCAGGTTAACAGAAAATATGGACACAGTTTCTTTAGTTAAAGCAAAACTGCTTTTTGTTACAAATTAATAGATTCAACCTACAGAGTAACAACTATGAAATGTCAACATATAACTCTGCTAGCTAAAATT
Source organism: Rhincodon typus (assembly GCF_021869965.1). NCBI lineage: Eukaryota > Metazoa > Chordata > Chondrichthyes > Orectolobiformes > Rhincodontidae > Rhincodon > Rhincodon typus. The sequence goes on from NC_063336.1 coordinate 95,459,520, forward strand.
CTAACTTCTTTATAAAACAAAATACACAGACAAAAGAAAACATTGATGGGCAGACAGAAAAACTAGGAAATTGGTTCAATAGCCCCTGTCCATAGAATATACTGAGATGATCCTTTTGCTTGTCAGGACTTGTGGTTCTTCAACCTCCCTTCTCTCGATACTTTTCAAGACCTTCTGGGAGGCACAGAGTGACTCGTCCACAAAATACAAAATGCCTGACTTATTAGTTAAAAGCAACAGCAACGGGGAAAATAAACTGGTTTTATTCAGGCACCAAGTATTTTCTACAGCAGAAAGACACACCACCTCCCCTTCTAGAGGTTCGAAATTTTCTGGCAACATCGTTCACACATTCAGCTATATGGGAGCCAATCGAATACTTTTTGGCAGGCCAATGGCCTTTTTTGTTGACAACTTGTCACCACTCCACAAACCAACCAGCTACTGTTGCCCACTGAATCTCACATTGCGCACACACCCTGATGCCAGCCTGACTGCCGCCAACCTTCCCAATTGCTGAAAAAAGCAGCAGTCTGGAGTACATTTGAACAGGTTTAGTCATTGCACCCTAGAAAGGATACATTGGTCTTTGAAAGAGTGCAGTGCAGATTCACCACAGTGTTATCAGAATTAGATTGCGAGAATCCATTAAATAAATTAAGATTGTTTTCTGTGGTATATATAAAGGAAAGGGATTACTTGTTTAAAAGTTTTAGGATTTTAAAAAGAATCAATATGGTTGATGAAAAGCATAATCTTTGACACAGATATGAATCTGTGATGTGTAGCAATCCCTTCCACAATCCTTGGCTTCACAACAGTTATTTTTCCATTTCAGGTCACAATCAAAAATACAGAAAAGATAAAGAGATACAGTTTTCACATGAGACGTATAATGAGCGTGTAGTATAAATATACATCTTTCTTTCTCATCTATGAATTGCAGGATAGAAAGTTCTCAAATTGAATTATACCATCATAGAGAAATGACAAGTTACAAGCACAGTACTTCCCAAAAATAATGACAAAGAATAAAAATGGAAAATGCTGAAATACTTTGAAGATCATTCATCAAATTAAAATATTAACTCTGTTCCTTTTTCCTTAGATGCTGTTAAACCTGTTAAATGTTTCAAGTAATTATCTTTCTTTCGTTTTGGAATTTGGGCATCTACAATATTCCCTTCATTTAATAAAATTAGAAGTCAAGTTAGGTCAAGTCCCTCATCTATTGGATAGAGACAGATGACCTGCAACTGGGGTCCAGAATTTATCCAATATTGTTTGTTTTTGTTGGTAGTCTAATAAATTGAGACAGTGTGTGTTTCTGAGCGCACATTCTTTTCCATGTAGGAAATCAGAAATTCATCCCAAGGAAGAAGGAACAAGGAGAGGAGAAGGTTAACATGGCTGACTTGGGAACTCAGAGACAGCATAAAAGCAAAACAAAATGCATTCAATATGATGAAAATTGGGAAGCCTTTAAAAACTAACAGAGGACAACTAAAAAAGCAATAAAGGTTGAGAGAAGGGGAGTTATGTGGGTAAGCTAGTTAGTAATATAAAAGAAGATTGCAAAGTTTCTTTAGACTCATAAAAGGTACGAGAGAGGCAATTGTGGACATTTGACTGCTGGAAAATGAGGCTGGAGAAGTATCAGTGGAGAGCAGTGAAATGACAGTGGAACTTAATAAGTACTTTGCATCAGTCTTCAAGGTGAAAGACACCAGTATCATACCAAAACTTCAAGAGAGTCAAGGAGGCAGAGGTAAGTGTATTGGCCATCACTAAAGAGAAGGTGCAGGGGAAGCTTAAATGTTTGAAACTAAATAAATCACTATGACCAGATGGACTACACGCCAGGGTTCTGAAGCAAATTGCTGAGGAGATTGTGGAGGCATCGATGGTGACCGTTTAGAAATTCTGGACTCAGGGAGCGAAAAGCCCAATGTAACACTCCTGTTTAAGAAGGGAGGGAGGCAGAAGATAGGAAATTATGGGCCGGTTAGCATGACCTTGGTTGTCTGTAAAGTTTTAGAATCCATTATTAAGGATGAGCCTGTGGAGTACTTGGAAGTGCATGGTAAAATATGGCTCAGTTGTCACGGTTTCATTAAGGGGTTGTGGTGATAACAGGAATCTGGTTCATAAAAGGGGAGGAATGAGTAAGAAATACAGATATTCCTGGATACAAGGAATTCAGGAAAGTTCAGGAAGAAAGAAAATGTATCAATGGCAGCAATGTTCAAAGAAAATATTATTGTGAGGATGTCTGAAAAAAAATGTTAAGGACATTATCTATTTGGTTAGAGATAACGAATAATGGAAATGCTCTTATGTCACTGAGTGTGTACTACAAGTCATCAATTGGTGGGAAATATATATAGGAAGAAATTTGCAAGGAAATTACAGAAAGGATCATGAAATACAGTGTAGTTATAATGGGAGACTTTAATTATCCTAATATACATTGGGTTAAATATCAGCATTACTGACAAAACCAATGTTTGCTACCCAAGTCTAATTGACAGGAGAATGTGGTGATGACCTGCCTTCTTTAACTGTGACAGCTAATTGGTGTAGGCACATACACAGTGCAGTTAGGAAGTTCTAGAATTTTACGATGGTAACGCCATCAAATGCTAATGGGAAGATGGAAATATTCTCTTTTGTTGGAGATGGTCATTGTCTTGTATTTATGTGTCACAAATATTATTTGTCACTTATCAGCTCTAGAAGTACTCCTGGCTTAATAAGGAAACTAAGCATTGCTGGATGTGGTTCCGTGGAATGTGATGGATCAAGTAGATAAAATAGCTTTTGTGGTACTTTTAAAGGACAATGACATTATTCCTTATATTGAATGTGTGTCTTGTCTTTGAGAAAATTCACCTTCAAGGTCCTGATGGTTTGCAAACTATATACAGCAAAATGAGTTGCTTTGTTGTAATACTACGTTAAAACCAAAATAAACTGCGGATGTTGTAAATCAGAAACAAAAACAGAAATTGCTGGAAATATTCAGCAGTTCTGAGGAAGGGTCACTCGACCCGAAACATTAACTCTGATTTCTCTGCTCAGATGCTGCCAGATCTGCTGAGCGTTTCCAACTAATTCTGTTTTTGAGCCTTGTTGTAATGTCTACTTCATAACTTGTAATGTGTTTTACCTTCTTAAAAAAAAATCTAACCCATGGAGTTAATCAATCCCAGACCATTTTAATTAACATGACTGAATGGACAAAGGAGAAAACATCATGCTGATGAGGCTTGCCATACATGAAGAGTTAGCAAGCAAGTGAATATGTAGGTAGAACACATAGTTAAATGTCTTAAAATGTGCTAAATCTAAATTGTACATAACCAACTTTACGTGTCTGTTGGAGAGCGTTGAAAGCACAACATGATGACAAGCAGATAAATTCTTTTTTCAAAGGCCAGTTTAACTTACAAAAGAGCAAGGCAAGACATCAGGGTGTGTGTTAGATCAATCTAAGGAAGAGTCAAAAGGCATATTGCCAGAATTTCTAAAAATCACCCGAGTTTAAATTGGGACACAGCATCCATCCTGATAGAATTTAGATGTTTAAACAGTGTTCAGAGTTATGGTTTCAAAATTCAGGTGTGTCCAATACATAAAAGCAGGGTATTAGGATGCATTGAGAAATTGGGAATAACAATGTCTCAATGTGTCAGCATAATGGTTAAGACCTAAAAGATCCCCCAAACATATTAAAAGTGTTAGAGGACAAATTCAAAGTCAGAACAAACTTCTCTACTCATCAAGTAGAATTCATATTATTTAGACAGAAACGTGCAGAATCCATAAAACCACTCCATGAGCAAATGTAAAGAAAAGGGATCCTGAAGTGATTTTTCAGATGGGGAGCTAGCAAATAGAATTGTTGAAATGGTGATTACATTCACTTCGTAGAAACATTTCAGAAGCATTTGCCAGACAAACCGAAGACTCATACATCAAAGAGGACGCACATATGTAGCAAATGATTCTCACAGACCAAGAAAGCTTACAGGTCCGAAGAATAATCTCAACAGTTGATGCAATTACGAGAACACCCAAACACAGCAAGATAGATAGGAGCCATGGCTTTCTGCATGCAATAGGGAAATGCCCAGCTTTTAATCAATTGCTCAAGGCATGTGGTAGAAAAGGCCTTTGGCTGAGGCTGTGCACTAGGGCAAAAGCTGATTGAACTACAAAGAGCTGGGCATGCTAGCTAACATAACGACTACGTGGTATACTGCCAGAGGCCGTAAAAAATGAAGTGTTCAACAAACATGAATCTGTTGATCAACATGATGAGTCAAAGAGTGGTGAACAGATAATTCATACTGTCAAACACATGGAAAACATTGATGTGCTCACACCTTCTGAAGTGCTTGCAAAATTTCAAAGTTTCTATCCTTTAAAAAATAGTGACTAGTTGTTATTAGCTAAGATTCACAATGGACAAATGCCAATATACTACCTTTGCAAATTCTAAAAAAAAATGTACACCAAGATATAGGAAGCCACGATAAAACCTAAAATAAAACTTTCAGCAGACAATGATTCATTAATACTATGTACAGTGTCAACAGTTCTGAAGTGTAAGTACTATCAATCTGCCTGGACATCACAGTTATTCTACATTGTAGACACTGATGGGCCAGCAATTACGGGTATACCAGCATGTCATGACCGGACACTGGCCACAATCCATGGAATCACTTAAACATGTGCGACCTACAGCAGATTATTCAAGAACCACTAGCAGAACTGAATTTAAAAGAAGACTGGAAAACCTCACTTCCTTCTGAATTAGTGGAGCTAAAATCTTATCTCACCGCTGTAGACAGAAAGATGCAAGTTCAAAAGGAAAAACAACTAACTCAGGATAAATCCAAACTTGAGAATACCATCTCTGAAATGAAGTCTTTAGGGAATACCTCTGCTCAGTTCACAAAGATGAGTGAAGAGCTGAAAGAGAAAGAAATGAAGCAGGATAAATGACAAGCTCTGTATGACCAATCCAATGAAAAGATTGCTGGTTTACAGAAAGATCTGGAGCAACTTGCACATAAAACAGATCGAGACAGTGACAGAATCATCAGCTTGAGCTCAAAGCAATGCTGGAGAAAATGACAGACCTGCAAAAACAGGTTAAAGATGCACAGCACACTCAAGGAACTGCAAATCAACCTTGAGGCAGTCTTTTCAAAAATAAATACGGGCAATGATGAAAGAAGAACTCAACAGTACAAAGATAAAGTCAAACAATCATTGAAGCACCAAGTGGAAGACATACAAGCTCCAAAGAAAATAAATAAAAGATCAAAGTTGAAGAGGTTGAACTGTAAATAGAGCAGGCTAGGAATGAAAACATATACTGAACTGACCATTAAAACTTTACTGGTATTAGAAACGCTTGAGGAAAAAAATAACAGTTTTAAGAACAAAATCATCATTGGCTATTCTGGAACAAGATCGATTCTAGATTGTCAGGAAGAACAAGTTCTGGAACAGCATCTGCTGTCCATAAAGGAAAAACTTGACAATACCTCCAGACAAAACCACCATCACAAGGTTTGGAATTTCATAGAGACTCATAGCCTCACTTGTTTTCATAAGCACTTAAACTTTCTTTTGGAAAGGAAGGGATATTGTACTTTAATTCTCTTAATTGCTTTTTACAGACTTCACCTTTAAGATCTCCATGGGCTATGTATACACAATATTTTGAATCTGCCTTCTATGAGTTTCCACACGATTGACTGTCAGTTCCAGAGGGTAGGTCTTCCTCCCAGTGAGAGGTGGACATTCCACCAGGAAACAGTTTTAGCCCAATAGCAGCAATTTACAACTGTGGGATTCTAACCAGCCATTCTGCTGGCCACTCCTCCCTATAATTTCCCATCCACTTGATAAGGTAAAAGTAAAATAAAAGGAGCTACAAGAAAGGCTGGTTGCATTTAAAGCTGCTAAGTCACCAGAACTGGAGGGAAGTAATTAAACTATGCAAACATTAGTCATAATCTTTCAGTCTTCCTTCGATAAAGATATGATGGCAGAGGGCTGCAGAACTGAGTAAGTATAAGGATAAATCCAGAAACCATTGTTTAATCATGGCAGTGGAAAAGCATTTAGAAACAGTATTCTGAGATTAAATTAACTTGGACAATTGTGGACTAACTAAAAAAGTCAAACATGGACTTATTGAGAGCAAATAGTGCTCAATCGATCCAATCAAGCTTTTCTGGTGAGGTAACAGTGGTGGCTGATGAGGACATTGCAGCTGACATGGCGTACATAGATTTCCATTCGATATCTGACAAAGTGCCGTATAACAGAATGTCACCAAACTCAAAGCCTTTGGAATAAAAGGAGCACTGCAACCATGGGTGCAAAGCCGCTTGACGAGCAACAGAGTGTGGTCAAATTCCCCACAGATCAATACTGGGGCCTCTGATTTTCTTGCTCCACAATAATGACCTGGATATGTGTTTACAGGGAATTTCAAATTTGGCGCTGTCACAAAACGTGGAAGCATTGTCAACTAGGAAGAGGGTAGTGATGCTTTAGTACTTCATAGGCAGGCCGGTAGGGTGGACAATGACATGGGAAATGATGCTTAATGCAGACAAGCGTGAAGTGACATATATTGGTAGGAAGCCAGATGAGAGGCACAGACAAAATTCAGGAACTTCAACAAGTGCCACGCACAGCTGTAGGGTCTTGGCACTATGAGATAGACCAAGAAGAGTAGGCAATTCAGCACCTTCCAGTTCATAGCCATAAAGTCTTACATGGGCCCTGCCATGGTTGTAATCAGCCCCTCCACTCTTATTGTTGCAATCAAAGTCCCTGTTTACCTTGATCGAGAGCTGTGCCATCCAATTACAAACTGACATGCTCGACTTCTGACAAGGGACAGGTTCAATCCTGGCAGATTTGACTTTTAATCAACCATCAGCAGTCACACACTGAAGTAACAGTTGCAGCCTTTGGATTCGTCAATCAATATAAGAACATTATAGATGGTTATTTGATGTAATTATTCACTTCTGTAGGCCAATCTACTGATTTCAGTTATCAACGCTGTCAGTTAGAACCTCCCTTAATACTCCAGAGTTAAGTTGTGATCCCTATGATACAGTGGGCTAGATGTTAGCTTTTTTTTTGGCTAAGTGTGATTTACAATTGGGTTTTTGGAGAGTTTGTCACTGCAACACCAAATAGGCTCTCTCACACTATGTTATCAAACTTGCCTCATTAACTACCTTCTGTACTCCTACTTCGACCCTTACGTCTGATTCTAGCACCATTTTACCTCTCGTCATACCCAGAACAATTTGCCACTGCTGTGCTCTCGTGGAATGAACTGACCTTCATGGCACTTTAACAAGGCGTTGAGCACAAGACATACACTGTCAGTTTGGAGCTGCCCTGCATTGTTCCTGATATTTGCCCCAGACATGGCACAGAAGGGATTATCATCACCTTGCTTTGCAAGTAGGGACCTGCAGGTCCTGCTGGAGGGGATGGTGCAGAGGCAGGACATCTTCCTCCAGAGCCAGCAGTGGAACCCACAACAGCAGACCATGCCAGCCAGGTACAAGGTTGCTGTCCAGGTCAGTGCAATCTCAACTGTCTGAAAGAATGCACAGCAATGTAAGAAAGTCAATGTCCTTCTCTAATCCAACACCATAAGGTGCCACCATCTTCTCTCCAATACTTCTCACTCAGTCTATCTCTGCTCATGCTCCAATACTCTCACTATTACCAGCAACAGCTTCCCCATTTGATCTCACCCGCACCAACTCCTGACACACTAACCCGACATGCCCCTGGCGCTGCCTACTCACTGACTCAGGACACCTCCCAACCTGCACCAAAAGTATAAGGCCATGTCATTCACTTTCATCTCCCATAATACCTCCCTCTCTCTCATTCAGGAGGAAACCAGCCCACAATATGGCAGAAAGAATCAAGATGGGTGATGGGTTACCCATGATTTGGCACCTCACGCCTTATGTGGAGACGATACTGACTCTGACCACCCCGTGCAGGGCCTGGACTGATATAAGAGGTTGCCCTTGACTTGCCGCGCCAAGACCCTGAGCGTAGACTATTGCCCTTGACTGAGAGCTGCTGACAACTATAACAAGTTTCCTGGCTTTCTGTCTGCTAAGTGATATGACAAGACAGCAGTAATATGAGCCGACAAGGTGCAGGGCTGGATGAACACAGCAGGCCAAGCAGCATCATAGGAGCAGAGAGGCTGACGTTTCGGGCCTAGACCCTTCATCAGAAAAGGGGGAGGGGAAGGGGGTTTTGAAATAAATAGGGAGAGAGTGGGAGGCGGATAGAAGAGGGATAGAGGAGAGGATAGGTGGAGAGGAAACAAACAGGTCGAAGAGGCGGGGATGGGGCCAGGAAAGGTGAGTGTAGGTAGGGAGTTAGGAAGGGGATAGGTCAGTCCAGGAAGGACGGACAGGTCAAGGGGGTGGGATGAGGTTGGTCGGTAGGAGATGGAGGTGCGGCTTGGGGTGGGAGGAGGGGATAGGTGGGAGGAAGAACAGGTTAGGGAGGCAGGGACGAGTTGGACTGGTTTTGGGATGCGGTGGGGGGAGGGGAGATTTTGAAACTTGTGAAATCCACATTGATACCATTGGGCTGCAGGGTTCCCAAGCGGAATATGAGTTGCTGTTCCTGCAACCAATATGAGCCTGGCTGAGGAGGGAAAGTACAGAAAGGCAATTAATGCAAGGCAGGGATGTTCTAAGCATTTGGGTAAGCTGAAAACGAGTGATCACCATGACAGAAAGCGAAGAGCACAGAGACGCAGCCAAATCCAGTTCATGAGCTGACGTGCGTGTCCCTGAGCTCACAGTGTCCTCGCTGCAGCATGACAATGATGGTTGCCAGTGCAGCCTGAGTGTAGCACTGAAGTGCAGAAGTGACCCATATATGAAATAGAAATGTGCCATGAGGACTCTTAGAGGCTGGATCATGTCAGATGCCAATGAGATGGGAAATGGGAGTAAGATGAGTTAGTTGGGAGCCTGAAAATTAATGGGATGGGCTTCTGTAATTCTTTCATGGGATGTGGCCAGGCCAGTCACCAATCAGACAAGCATGTATTACTCAGAGGGCAGTGTCATCCACATTGATCTGGGTCTGGAATCATGTGCAGTCCAGAACAGGCACCTTCTCTAAAGGAGATTAATGAACCAGATGGTTCATGGCAGGATTTGAACCTGGGTCCCTAGAACATTACCAGGGTTTCTGGATTAGTCTTCTAACGTTAATACCACTTGGCCATCGCCTCCCTGCTTTGTAGCATTAACAAGGTGTTTAACAAGCAATGATGACCGTCACTTGACCTCTCACAATAATCTATGCTGTTTATGAAAAGCATTAAAGATGGTATGAGATGATCCCAAAGTCAAGATGAGTCTCACTGCACTTTTTGCCTGATTCTGCCACAAACCTCCCATAGACCATGTTGCTCAGATCTTATAAGATTCCACCCAGGCTGTGTAATAAACAATATAATAATGTTATTTATAAGCTCCACCATTTATTTTGTACAGCAGCATGAGATGAGGGCAATCTATATTCTCTTTTCAGGACAGAACTTTATCCAGATCAGTTCCTTAATGCTTATTATTACTATTTTTGTTCTCTGTCCTGTAACAGCAAATCTATTAATAATACATATTGAATTATCAGAAGTGTTAAGTGTTGCTAATTTTGTTATATGTTGAACATGTTCAATGCTACTTAGCAATTTCACCTAGAATCATTCTGAAAGTATATTATTACTTAGGAAAGTGTTATTTACATCATTTTGTTGACAGCTACTCTATTTTTCATATTTAACTTCAAAAGGAAAATCGTTGATACGAAGAAACTTGGTGATTAACTGGAATGATTGTGTATGTGGTTTAGAAATGTTTTGCCACATTCACCCTGCTTTTGTGGGTCAGGTTAAATACAGTGTCAAAGGAGCTTTGATCACCAGAAGCTCCATTATTGGAAGCAGTAACGTAACTATTTTAAGTTTTGAGTTGTTGAGTACATTGAAACTATATTCCCTAAAGTTTTGAAGAATTTTCTGAGGCTATTGAAATGGGTAAGTACAGTTGGGAAATTTGGCTACCTTACCAGATTAGCACAGTAAAAACTATCCTAAGATTTTCACACTAGGGTCATATGCATGAGCAAAGATGGGCATGCCAATCCCTGAAGCAGAACCTAGTTGGCCTTCATTACAGGCAAATGTCAAGGTGGACTGGTTGGAAAGAACATGTTGGCCCTCTAAAATTTCAATACTTTAGATGTGATGAGGCCCTTTAGCTCTCAACACCTCCCAGCCAAACAGGCCTGGCTTCTCATACCCACAATGCCAACACATAACTCCGCACCCCCTCCCCTCAATCCCCCACCCCGGCCAATTGATTCCTATCTCCTACTCTCCATGTTATCTATCCACGCCCACTTCATGGCCCGTTAGAGCCTTCATGCTACCTCCATAGCCACTGATTCAGTATCTACCATAGGCAGACATTCGGAGCCATGTGAAGATGTGAAAAATTAAACTTATAACTTCTAAAGCTATCACTCCTACTAACCTGACAACAAAAATCTCCCTCACATGGAATCCATTCAAAGTTTTTAATTCAAACTGTCAATCCAACTGTGAACTAAGATAAATGTAGCTTTTGAAATTCAGACATGGATTCATAATGACATAACGATAGCCCTTGGGAAACGTTAACAAACTACTCTATTAAAACTGCATTCCTTTTTTTGCTGAATTATGTTTAAAGGTGTGCAGCATTTTAAAACCTTCAGAATATCATAACTTTTACAGACCTAATCCATCTTTCAAGAGATTTATATCTGCTGCAGCCGAAAGGCACTGTATGTGAAATCAATGCTGCAATCAAGTTGATCTACGGAGTTCAGGATTCCCACCTGTGTGGATCACACCCTGTCTGAGTAGAAGAAGTTTAAACTGGTATGCTCCAAGCCAGTAGTTACTGGTGTCCAGGGCTGGGAGTATGTTGTTCAATACTATATGGAAACATATTATGAAGAATATCCCGGCCTTTGTATACAATGCCTCATCACACTGAAATATCTGGAATTTTCTAGAACAGGCTTTGTGACCATCAGAGCAAAATTGTCACACAAATCCTTAATCCCCACCCTCATGCCTTTTGGCTTCAATGGCTCCTGCATTGCATTGGTATCTCATCTCCTGAATGATGCTGAACCTCTTCTTGATTTGATCTGAAGTAGTGGTATGTGGATTTTGTTTGATTTGATTTATTTCTGTAATGTGTACTGAGGTATAGTGAAAAGTGTGGCCTTACATGCTTAACAAGCAGATCTGTACCATACAAGTGCATCAGGGTAACAGAATAGAGTTAAGGATACAATGTTACAGCTGCAGAAAAGGTGCAGAGAGAGATCAGCATTAACATCAAAGAGGTCCATTCATAGGTCTGAAAGCAGTAGCCATGAGGATTAAGTGTAGCATTCAGAGCCGTTTTCTACAGGGTTATTTATCTTTAAGAGGAAAACTCTCTAAATATATATCAGTTATGTTTGGAAAGTGAAGCAACTCTCTTTTTACACCTTTTACTCTTAATTTTTAACAGTCTCTTGATTCATGAGAAATTGGGATCACCATGTCTGTGTCGGAGATTTTTTTAAGAATCTGATGTAAGGCAAAATGCATTGTCATTCATAACAGTTTTATCCTGTAATGAAATATAGGATTCTATGGCTAAATTTAAAATCAATAATTAGAGCCTTGGTAGTAAACACAAGCATTGCAGAACTGGCACTAATAACTTTGGCTTAATGCTTCAGGTATGTTTAACTACATTCCAGTCAGGGTTGCAAAACAATTACTGACCCAAAAAGATTAAGAACTACAAAATGAACTGCAGATAGCTTCTACACTGGTGATTTCCTGGAGAAGATCCTCTTCATATGGACCTCTCCAGGTATTCATGAATCCAGCAACAAAGACTGTTTGGAGTTTGGAAACCACAGTTCCTTTTGCAGAAGTCAGTGTGTTGTGTTCTATGATTTAAATGTCCAGCAGAACAGTCAGTAACTTCGACAGCATGGTTAGTGGGGTTGGGAGGGGGAAAGGTAGTGTGCTAGATGGGTTGAATGGCATGTCAGGTAATTGAATGAGTGCAGGATGGGAGGGAGGATCGGAATTGTAGGAGTCAAGCTGAAGTGGGGCCAGATTGATAGTTGGTTTGGGGGGAGATGGGGAGAGTGCAGGGCAATGTGGAACATTGAGGGTTCAGGTGAGCTCAGGCCACTGGGTATTGGTTCAGTTCAGGCTGGGGCTGCCAGGTCCACAGATGGGATGACTTGTCGGTGAACAGTCTGTCAAGACCACTGGGGAGTATTAGGGGGTGGGCACAGAAGAATGGGTGTCAGGTTGGCAGGGTAGCAAATTGTTCAAACAGTCATTAGGTCTGGACAGGGAGGAAATGTTGGTCTGGAGTTTGGTTTTGGGTAAGGAATTTCTCTTCCAAAAGGTGAAGAACAGTGTCAGTTCCTAGGAGAGGTGACGGGTTCATGTCATCAGGGATGGGAAGTCATTAGGTCAGGTAGGTTTGTGGAGAGAGGTAGAAATCAGGTAGGGTCAGTGCGTGATTGGGTGGTGTGTTAGCGGGTCAGTTTAATAGTTACTCAAGAGTCAGAGCACAATTTTAAGCCTCTAGCTTCTCCTGGATAACTGTTAAGTTAGTCAGAACACTCCGAATTAATAGATTTCAATGGAATTTTTTACGGGCTTTCAGATGCAGGGTATTGTCAATTGGGAAATTCAAGTCACTAGGTAATTTCCAGAGTGTTATGCATTGGGGATTCAGCTTGGTCTCAAAGCCTGACTCTAGTTTATGCTGCATGAACAATTTGCTTGCCACTGGAATATATGGGCCAATATATTTGCAGTCCCGCTAAAAGATTAAGATCAGTTGACAACTGAGGTCCAGAGTCTCATGCTCATCTTGAAAAGGCAAAGTTAATCTAATCAGCATTGGTAATCAAGTCTAAACTGTGTAGTTTAAAAATTACAGCAAAATATGATCATGATCAAAACTTAATCATGTATCTCAATGTAACATTTATTTAACAGAAAAAAAGAGTATGGAAGTATTAAAACCTTTTCAATTTACATTTTTATTGTTTATTATTTTCTAAATACAGCAGTTTATAAAATGAATTGGCTGCTGAACTATTTTTAGGTCTTCAGATTGACTGCAGCCTTTTGGAATCTAAAAGAATGTGAAATTCTCTGTTTCATAGTTTCTCCTCTCTTTGTTACTGACTCAAATTTTCTTCTGCCTTTTTCTTGCATTTTGTTTCATATCCAATACAAATCAAGTGAGCTCAAGGCTAATATTAGAGATGATCTGCTTAGATATAGATGCTGGCTATTGTGTGGACCTCTTGCCCAATGATCTGACACTTGTATCTTAACTTCTAATAACCAATGAAGGTATGAAAAGTTGGGTGGTTTCATTGTGGGGTATTTGATTAAATGGAGCATGTTTTCATTTGATTTTGTTTTATTCAAAGAAATGGACAACCTAATAACAAGTGCAATAAGAATTAGGAGCAGAAGTAGGCCACTTGACCTCTCGAGCCTTAAGTTCATCGCTGATCTGATATGGCTTTAATTCTACCTTTCTCACTTTTCTGCCTGCTCCTATAAATTTTGACTGTCTTAGAAGTCATGAATAACTTTAACATTGATTCAACTTGTAAAATTTTATACATCATTTTGCGATTTTTGTATTCTTTGCCTTTCCAAAAGTGTGAAGTCTATGCCTTCTTGTATTCACACTTGTTCTTCACTACAGATTTTGTGAACAATTATTCTCTGAACAACCTTCAATTGGCAGTTGGACTATTTTTCTAACTTTGGCTTCTTAATAGGCAAGATATATTTATATACACAATTAACAATGATGAGCCGTCACAACATGCTTTCTATCCGTGTTACACCTTTGGGTGTCAATGTGAGGCTTACATCGTAAGTGGTTTCAATTAACACTAGAGTTCAGCTCAAAAGTATTAGCACAAACTTTCATAAACAGTAGATTTCTTGGTTCACAGCCTAATTCTTCTGATTTTGCTATAAATACCCTCAGATGTGTAAGAAAACAATTTTACTTTCCCCTTCCAACTCAATCCCCATGCCCAACATTCATCTTCAAGTGACAAAATACTTTCTTGTAAATGCTGCAGTGACCTTCATGTGAGCTGCAAAAGTATCTTAATCTCAAACTCACTGGAAGTCAACGCATTTCATATCATGGTTGGATTGGCATAACAAAATACCGTTAGTTTGCTGACAAATCATTGACCATCATTAAGGTTATGCAGCAAAATGTCAATAAAACCCACTCAAATCAATTGATGATCTCAAACCCTCCAAAGAGATGTGAACACACATCAGCTTCCACTCTGTATTGAGAAGCACGATTGTTCACCAGTGCTATGCCACCATGGTTTAAAAATGATCCTTTCCCTCATTTAGCTCACTGACTATATACATTGATATCCATTTCCCAGCGAACATCAAACCGTTGAGATTAGTAATTAATGATTAATTAGATGAGCAAAATTTTTTATCCACTCAGAGGGTGGTGAATCTTTGGAATTCTATAACCCAGAGGGCTAAGGAATTTCACTCATTATGTTCAAGATAGAAGTCAAGAGATTTCCGGAGATTAATAATATCAAGGAAAGTGCAGATAGTGCGAAAAATATATATCTGATCAACCAAGGACTAATTCAATAGTGGAGCAGGCTTAATGAGTTGAATTGTTTACTTCTGTTCCTATGTCTTATTCATTAAATCCTTAATACTGAATATAAAGATGCGTGGGGTCACCCAGTATGTCTCCATACATACGCTTACCATTTCCTGACCTCACAACCTTGCAATGCAGCAACACCAATATCTCTTTTCCCCAATACTCTCTTGTGACCCTGAGCAATGCAATTGACCCTTGAGCACTAGGTTTCCCTGAATGCTTTCAAGAAGGAAAACTTACTTTACATCAGGGATTCTTTTATCAGATAAGATGGCCTACTAAACAGCTGGCCTTGACATTTGACATCCTCTGTGGCTGGCTCCAAACATTTTACACGATCAGCTGGCTCAGCTACAACCATTGTTCTGGCAATTAAGATCCTGTCCCACAACTGTTTGCAATATGCATTAATGAGTTCAAGGAAGGAAGCAAATGTACTGTGGCCAAATTTGCAGATGACACAAAAATAAGTGAAAAGGCAGATTGTGAGAGGAATACAAACAGCTTAAAGAGATGCTGATAAGTTAAGTAAGTGGGCAAAAAGTAAGCAAATGAATTATAATGTGGGAAAATGTTAAGTTGTTCATTAAACAAAAGAACAGAGTGTTGTTTAAATGGAGAAAAATTGCAGAAAACTAAAACACGAAGCAACTTGATTGGGAAATTAAGATTGGGAAAATCTTATTGCAATTCATAAAGTGATGGTGAGACCATATCCAGAGCACTGCGAGCAGTTTTGGTCCTCTTATTTAAGAAAATATATTATTTCATTGGTGGTATTTCAGAGAAGCTTCAGAGATGATCCCCAGTGTGGAGGGATTGTCTTATGAGCAAAGGTTAAAAAGAATAGGACTCTACTCATTGGAATTTAGAAGAATGAGAGTTGATCTCATTGAAACATATAGGATTCTAAAAGGACTGGACAGGGTAAATGCTAAGAGGATATTTTCCCCTCATGGAGAAGCTAGGATCAGAGGGCATAGTCTCAGAATAAAAAGATATCAATTTATGACTGAAATGAGAAGGAAATTCTTCACTCAGACTGTTGACAGTCTTTGGAATTCCTTACCAAAGAGAGCTGTGGGACCAAAGTCTGTGAGTTTATGTAAGGTTTGAGATGATTAGATTCTTGATCAGTGGGGCAGTCAAAGGTTATGGGGAAAGGAAAGAAAAGTGGATGTGAGGAACATCGGATCAGCTATGACCCTACTGAATGGCAGCGCAGGCTCAAGGGGCTGAACACTCCTGTTCCTATTTCTTGTGGTCTTATGGATTGAAGTCATGGAGGGATTTGAAAACAGGGATGATAATTTTTAAATCGAGGCATGGCTTAACTGCATGCCAAATGTCTGTATTAGTTAAGATTTCCTCAAGAAGTCTCTTATCAGGGAGTTTTCACAGGACATACACAATGAGTACAGTTGATGGTCAAACTATTTACAAACATTCAACAGATTTTCCTTAATTAGAAGGCTTGGAGATTAAAGTTTATGGAAGCTTGTTCCAGTCCTTAATTGTTCTTGAGGAGGAATAAAAATGTTGCAAAGGAAATGCATTGGAATAAATACTGTTGGAGCTGTTGCTTATGAACATTTCAAGCTTGATCACTTTTGGGCCTGATATACTACATAGAAACTGTTAATTCTCCTTTCAAAATGTTATGGAGGCATGTCAATCTTGGGCCTTTCCACAATTCCAGAGACTATGCCAACCTGATGCCGTGACTAACTGGAAAACAGTAGGATCTCGTAAGTAACTGTTTGCAAGCCAGCAAGCTGCCTGGTGTTGAAGTTTCCCAAGAACGGTAATTGCACCCAAGTGTCTGTTCTATACTTTACACCTTCATATGTGGTCTGACCAGTGTTTGGTATGGCATTTTCTTCACTGGAGTTGAAAAGTGACAGAAAGTCCATAACATGAGCTCAAGTATTTTGGATGCCTTGGAAATTGCTGGGTATCATTACTCCCTTTTGTAAGTGGTTGGCTGGCAGTACTCTGAGGTAGGATCACTCAAGTGACTGGCGTAAATTTCATCTCAATTAGTGCTCCTGGGATCTTTGAATGACTGTGGGACTGCTATGATCAGCAGGGATGCATTCCCATGACTCTTCAGGCACAGAGATGGAAGAGCCTGGGCCAGATGATTAGCTTCCTGCAGAATAAATCAGTATTCTGTTCCCTGCTCTATTTACCAGCTGGAAGCAATGCCTCTATTTACAAGAATGATGTTTGAAGTGAAATTCAGTAGAGAGGTTACGTAAGGTCAAATAACAGCAGTTGGATGTTCTGAACTCGAACACTTTCTCCTTTGGACAAAGTTCAGCATTTTGAAATACAACAGTTCAAATAATAGACTGAAAATCAGCATATCAAGGAGTTAGAAAAGCCAAAGACAATGTTTACCTGCACTAAGGTGTTCCCAGAGAATTAAAAAAGATCTTATATTACACCACCTAAAAGTCAATACATCACATCATAAACTGCTTACTGTTTGGAGGGCCATTCATTGTGTCTTCTGGAGCACTTCACAACAAGTCACAGATTTTGTTGGTATATGTGCATCTAATCGTTATGTTATGGCTGATTCCATTCAATTTTAACAACGGAAAGTCAGTTTTGATATCTAAACACTCAGAAGTAAGAAACACTGCTTTGACCCAACTTGACTGACACAAGGTAGCAATATTTTATTTGTTCAGTAAGTAAATATCCCCCGGTACCATGAAACACCAATTGCTTAAAGAGAAAAAGATAAGGTAAAACCATACATTATTCAATTTTAAGAAACATTGAATGCCTTTCTTAAATTTATAAAACCTGGTGCTTGACTGCTTTCTTGGTTTCATTCATTTGGTTGCATTAAAGTGTACACATGCAACAATTGTAACAAATAGGGAATCATGTCTTTAATGAGACATCACAAGAGCCAGTGTCCTCAAACAAGGTACACAATACACAACTGCTGAATCCACAGATCTTTAGTGAACTTGCATGACAAGATACAATGATAAGAACTCAGGTACAAAGTTGATATCATTCCAGCATCTGTACAACATACAATGATAGACTCATAATAATTTGTTCATATCTTTCATCTCTACATTCCATGCATTATATCACATAATCAGAGTAAAAATGACATCAGAATAACAATGTGGAGAAAAACATGATGATCTTACATCCTTTCAATCTCTTCGAATCATGCTGTTACCATGGGTATATTGCCCACTGCAGGAAATGTGAATATTTAAAACATTTTGTGTCTTTTTTATACATTGTGTGTGATGGATTCTTCTATGTTTATTCTGTACTTTTTAATAACTCCTAGTAAATGAAGTGTTAATTTCAGACATGTGAGGAAATATTGCGTGTGTGATTCAGTTAAATCAGAATCACACTCTGGCAGTTCGTTCCACATACAAACCACTCTCTGTACGAAAGCGTTGCCCCTCTGGTCCCTCTCTCACCTTAAAAATACTCCCTCTAGTTTTGAACTTCCCTACCCTAGGGAAATGACTTTTGCTATTCACCTTATCTATGCCCCTCATGATTTTATAAACCTCTATAAAGTCATCCCTCAACCTTCTATGCTCCAATTAAAGAAGTCCCAGCCTATCCATCCTCTCTTTATAACTGAAACCTTTCAGTCCTGGCAAAATCCCGGTAAATCTCTTCTGAGCCCTCTCCAATTTCATAACACCCTTCCTATAGCAGGGCGACCAGAACTATATACAGTATTCCAGAAGTGGCCTCACCAACGTCCTGTACAACCTCAACATGACTTCCGAACTCCTATACTCAATGGTCTGAGCAGTGAAGGCAACCATGCCTTCTTAACCACCCTGTCTACCTGTGACGCAAATTTTAAAGAATTAAGTACTTGAACCCATGGGTCTCACTGTTCTTCAATGCTACCCAGGGCCTGTGCCCATAGCTGTATAAGTTTTGCCCTTGTTCATCTTAGCAAAATGCAATACCTCACGTTTATCTAAATTAACCTCCATCTGCCAGTCCTCATTCAATTGGCTCAATAGATCAAAATCCCTTTGTAATCTTAGATAACCTTCTTCACTGTCCACTATACTATCAATTCTGCTGTCATCGGCAAATATACTAATCGTATCTCCTAAATTCTCATCAAAGTTGTTTATATAAATGACAAACAACAGTGGACCCAGCACTGTTCCTTGCAGAACACCACTGGTCACAGGTCTCCAGTGTGAAAAATAACCCTGCACCACCACCCTCTGTCTCTTACCGTGTGACCATGATTGATGAGTTATTGCAAATACTAACAGATGAAGTAATAAGATCAAAGCACAGCAGCACCAGAGCAGAGAAAAATGGCCTTGTACATAGTAGATTGAAAAGACAGAGAAAAGAGGCTCCTTGCACAGATTTGTAGATAATACAGTGAGACGAAAGACAAAAGATGTCACAAGACATTTGTGTAGAATGTGGGAAGAATGGCCTTCTAAAATATAATTCAGATTGTCTTTGCTTGTTAAGCACCTTGTATAACTTTTGCTGCTTTACAAATTGTCCTAATACCATTACATCAAATACCTTCTTGTGTGGTTTCTGAACTTCTTACATCACTTCCAATTTTTAACCACAATGAAAGCAATGATCAAATTAACATCAACCAAACCAATAGGCACATAAATCAGCATTCTGATCTACAGAGATACATTTACCTTAGACCTGCTTGACAATGCATATCAGGCCACCAGAGAGCAGATTTAAACCATCATGCCCTGGGCTCTCAGATACTCAGGAAAGTTAAGCGCTAGGCACTGAGATACACAGGTAGTGAAAACCATCATTTCCACATCTAGTGACATACTAAGATGCTGTAAATTATCAAAATTTGGGGTATTTTTCAAACTAACAGTGCAAAAAAATCAGTGATACAAGATAAAAGACTTTTCAATGTTCCTTTACACCCCAAGTTGATGTTGTTATCCAAATTCATAGATGAAAAATCATGAGCTGCACACTGCAAGTTTCCAGATATCAGGCCTTTGAGGGCTGGAGTGCTGCCAGTAGCAGAGACAGAATATGACCTGATAAACACTCGCACATGTACA
The DNA here is from genome assembly GCF_021869965.1 of Rhincodon typus. Taxonomy (NCBI): domain Eukaryota; kingdom Metazoa; phylum Chordata; class Chondrichthyes; order Orectolobiformes; family Rhincodontidae; genus Rhincodon; species Rhincodon typus. The sequence goes on from NC_063336.1 coordinate 95,479,474, forward strand.
AGGCTTGTAAATCTCAGATTCAATAAATCTGCTCATGCACACATCCAAGAATAATACAGCAGAAGCAAAGAAGGGCAAGAAAAGAGCATCTGTTTACATGTATCTGTATTGTTTTGTGTCTGATGTCTATGAGGTTCCACTCTGTCAGTACATCATCACAAAATGGTGCTGATTAAAACTGCTCAGTTGGCTTCTCAATTAAATCAATTAATCTTCAAAGAATTTCAGTTAAGCAGGATCTACCACCTGGAAACCGATGTTGGCTATTTTTAACCATATTTCTGCTGATGCCACATTATCATCTCCAACCAGGTATTCTTTCTCTAAATTAATATATACTTTTGGTGTTAAGTTCTTTTTTTAAAAAAAAATTCTTCTCTTGTTCAACATATTTGGGGGAAGGGGTGCAGGTAAGTGGGACAATGATAGGCTCTCTGTGATGGATGACTAAGCGACCAGATTTGGGAAAGGTGTGTACTAAATCAGAAATTGATTTAAACAAAAACTGAAATGTGTCCTAAGTATATTTGCTTCTGTTTTAGCAGTCATGGATGTGTGAGTCATCCACTTAGGAGAGAGGTGGTGGGGTGTCAGTCAATATAATATGTAAATGAAACTCTAGTCTTAGATTGTCATAGAGTCATAGAGGTCTACTGCACAGAAAAGGCTCTTTAGCCCATCAAATCTGCACCAGACGAAAACACCTAACTATTCTAATTTTATTTTCCTGCACTTGGCCCATAGTGTTGCATGCCTTGACATCTCAAATGCACATTTAAATACTTTCTCAATGTTATGAGGGTATCTGCCTCTATTACCCTTACAGACAGTGCGTTCCAGATTCCCACACTGTCTGAATGAAGAATCTTTTCCTCACATCCCCTCTAAACCTCCTGCTCCTTACCTTAAAACTATGACCCCTGATCTTTGATCCTTCCACCAAGAGGAAATGTCTCTTCCTGTCTACCCTGTCTAAGCTTCCTATAATTTTTTACATTCCAATCATAGCTCTCCTTCCTCAGTCTCCTCTGCTCTAACGAAAACAAACTCAGTCTATCCAATCTCTCTTCATAATAGAAATTCTCCAGCCCAGGTAACATTGTGGTAAATCTCCCATGAACCCTCTCCAGTTCAATCACATTCCTCATATAATGTGGATCTCAGAACTGTACACAATATTCTAGCCAACAAGGTGCAGGGCTGGATGAACACAGCAGGCCAAGCAGCATCGTAGGAGCAGAGAGGCTGACGTTTCGGGCCTAGACCCTTCATCAGAAA
>NC_063336.1:95481151-95509195 GCF_021869965.1 Rhincodon typus
TTTCTGATGAAGGGTCTAGGCCCGAAACGTCAGCCTCTCTGCTCCTATGATGCTGCTTGGCCTGCTGTGTTCATCCAGCCCTGCACCTTGTTGTCTCGGATTCTCCAGCATCTGCAGTTCCTACTATCTCTGATACAATATTCTAGCAGTAGGCTAACCAACATTTTACACAGCTCCAGTATAACCTCCCTGCTCTTCAACTCTATGCCTTGGCTAATAAAGACAAATATCCCATATGCCTTCTTAACCACTTGTCTCACTACCCTAAGGCATTGGTGGACACGCACACCAATGTCCTTCTGATCCTCCCTAGAGTCCTACGGTTCATCATGTATTCCTTGGTTTATTTGTCCTTCCCAAGTGCACAACCACACTCTTATCCCAACTGGATTCCATTTGCCATTGAGCAGACTATCTGACCAGTCCGTATATACCCTCCTCATGATTCACAACCCCACCAATTTTTGTATCACCTGCGATGGTATTGTAGCAGCCATTTGTATGTGGGCTGTATTTCTCAAGGCGTAGGAAATACAGCAACTAAGATGGATGGAATTTGCTAATTTCAGCAATACAGTAACTCTTAGAATACTACTCGTGAAATAGAAGTGTTCTGTCAGAAATGCTCCCCATTGGCCACACAAGCAAACCTGCCAATTGTAGTCTCACCTCAGTGCTGCAATCAGCTGATACCCTCACAACACTGCAATCCCAGGCATCCTTCCTCAGGACTAATCCATAGACACCTGACATCCCGAAGGCATTCTCCTGCTATACAACATTGCTTTGCCTGCCATCCCTGCTTATTGCCAGCTCAGCTTCTCTAATCACAGACATGTTATGTTTTCCAGGTCTCCTTTCCTGCTGATTGCTGGTTCAATTTTCTACGGACCATTCCCTGAAGATCCCAGCTGAGCGCGTTACTCACATTCAATAAGGTGCCACATTAAAGATTAATATACAAATGGGCTCACAGAGTTGAAGGCCATAAATCCATGAGAATTGAAAATTGGTTAACAGACAAGAGGAAAGAGAAGGCATACACAGAGCATTATTAAGTTGGCACACTGTAAACACTTCAGCTTTGCTATTTTCACTCTGTATTAATGACTTAGACAAGGAGCACAAGAGTAATGTATCCAAGTTTGTTGACATTACAAAGCCAGATGGGAAAGAAAGCTATAAAGAGGATGTAAAAAGGTTCCAAAGACACAGACAGGTTAAATGAGTGGGCACCACCATGGCAGATAGAGTATAATGTGGGAAAATTTAAAGTTACTCACTTTGATTGTAACAAGCAACTAAAACAATATCTTTTAAAAGGCACAAAATTTGTAACATGTGAAATGGATAAACGATGATGTCCAAAGGAATGTAGCACTGCTCACACACAAAGGTAACACGAAGGCATGGCAAACAATTAAGAAAGCAAATAGAATGTTGGTCTTTGTGGTAAAGTGAAATGACCATAATTGTAAAGAAGTGACGGTGCAAAAGTAGAGAGTTTTGATGAGTACATTAAGAGTGCTGTGTGCTGTTTTAATCTCCATATTTATGGGTATACTTGCAATAGTGGCTCCTGCCAAGACGGGGTTGTCTAATGATAAAAGGCTGAGTAAACAGGATCTGCACTCTCTAGAGTTTAGAAAAATGAAAGGAGGTCTCATTGAAACATTCAAGATTCTGAATGGTCCGTACAAGGTGAACACTGAGAAATTGATTCCCCTTGCTGGGGAATTGAAAATGTGGGGACACAGATTCAGGATAAGGGAATAATTATTTTGGACTGAGATGAGGAGGTACTTCTTCATCTGAAAGTTGAGAATTCTTGGAACTCTACACCCCAGATGGTTGTCAATGCTCCATCGCTGAATGTATTTAAGCCTAAGATAGGTAGATTTTAAACTCGCAGGGAATCAAGGGACATAGCTAAGTAGAGGGAAAGTGGTGCTGTTGCTAAAGATCAGCCATGATTATATTGAATGCTGGAGCAGTGTGACAAGTCCCATGGCCCAGCCCTGCTACTCTCTTTAACGTTCTTCTGAATTCCAACTGGCAGTCACCAGCTGTATGTTTCACCATCTTCTAGGCAAGAAATACAGGACAACAATGAGAATGAAGTGCAACCTCAAATTGGGCATTCCAGGTTCCTGCCATTTCTGGTCTTTCCTTTCTGTCCAAATGCATAAATACATTCCCTTTTCCCTCATGGTAAATATCTCTGAAACATATGAACCTTCTGGTCTCCCTGACTTATTTTACCTGCTCAAATCTCCCTAACCTTCAAGCAGGGCTCAATATCAAGTATGTGACACTCTTTGCCTTTATGTTCAAGCTATATTGTTAGAATAGAATAGTAATTTATTGTCACTTGTATGTTTCGGCCGACGTTTCGGTCCTAGACCCTTCTTCAGAAAATACCCTTCCTGCTCCTCTGATGCTGCTTGGCCTGTTGTGTTCATCCAGCTCTACACCTTGTTATCTCAGGTTCTCCAGCATCTGCAGTTCCTACTTTTCTGAAGAAGGGTCTAGGCCCGAAACGTCAGCCTTCCTGCTCCTCTGATGCTGCTTGGCCTGCTGTGTTCATCCAGCTCTACACCTTGTTCTCTCAGATTCTCCAGCATCTGCAGTTCCTGCTATCTCCTGTTCTTTCATCCCGTTCTTTCTGGGTGCACAGGAGCCCCAAAAGGAAAGGGATTTCCAGCACATTACAGCTGAACAGGCTCTCCCACTTGATCTGATATTCACAGTCATCGGCTCAGATACTGGCTCTGTGCATACACTGGAGGCTGATATAGATTTGGAATCAGCATGTGGCGAGTTATCTGGTCACGTGTGGGCTGCAGCCAAGCCAGGGTTAAAAGGTTTGCCAGCTCACCGAAGTGGGAGGCCGGAGATAAGTTCTGTTATGAAGGACTCTGAGGAATACCTTAATAGAGCATTATTGTGGATGGCTATGGAACCGGAAATGCTGAATGTGTTAACTGTACTGCCAGAATGGTTTCTATTACTGTAAAGAGGTGTGGAAGAACCAGTCCCTAAATTGACAGAACACATGACACAGAGCTTCTCTACAGCTTCTGCTTCATCTCTCTGTTGTGGTACAGACCCAGAGATTTACTGAAATTGTTGTCTCTCATATCAGCTGCTGTCTTTATGGGGGCAGGCCACTATTCCACCAGTCCATCTCCAGCACCATCAACCAAACAAAAAGGACTGTTTTCATGGGCTCATCCTGAACTTTAACACCACAGAATTCACTCGCACAGTCTGTCACTCACAAGATAATTATTATGTAAGAGTGAAGTTGACCCATACACATCTGGAAAGGATAAGATGCTGAGATATATGTGATTTCTATCTTGAACCATCTATTGTGGCTGTTGAGGATGACTCACAAATAGTAGTCCCTTCCACAGTTAGTATACCTGAATAATATTGGTCCAATTTGACTTACATTTTGTCTTCATCTGGGGTCTCTTTCTGCCATCTGTTCATTTCTTTTGCCCTCTGCTTTTACTGTGTCCTTTGTGAGGCATTCCAATCAGCAACGAGGAATTCCTATGCATCACCTCAAATTCCAGTCAACTTGAGGTGCTGTCAGCAGATATCCTTGCAGCAGAGAAATAGTCAACTTGTTGGTCACATGCCAATGGTAAGCTCCTCCTAGAGTGTGTCTTTAGAGATGCAGCTGTCAGCGATTCAGGAGTATATAACCCTGCCAAAAAACGTCACCACTGACTCAAGACGGCAAACATGACGGGGATCCCTGTACACTGGAGAACTTTTCTATTCAGCGTTCTTCTTGCCAGGAGATGCCCAATATTCATCTAAGGCTGGGGAGTTGAAAGCTATTCAATCACTTTACTTGGCTTACATAAGTTGTCCCTGCCTCACCACTGAAAAGAAAGGTACTGAGAGCACAAGCTAAGTATGTGAAATTCTGTACTTTTGGTTTCAACTTTAACATGACAAGTCAGGCCTTGACAATCCTGATGTTGATTTACCAAAGGGTATTTTCTTAGTAATTGTTGATCCTAAGGATATGAAACTGTTAATGACCTGCAGGGTGTGATTGTTGATGTAAATGGGAGGTGGAGTCTGTATGCTCTGCACATAACTTTAGTCTTCCTGAGACTGACTGTTCAGTCTGAACACCTTGCAAACCAGGGAGAAATGGTCCACAAGCTCTTTAAAGTGAGCTTCAGTATAGGAGGCGCAGTTGTAGTATGGCGCACTGACCTCTACATCGCCGAGGCCAGACGCCAACTCTCTGACACCTCCTCCTACCGCCCCCTTGATCATGACCCCACCCCTGAGCACCAAACCATCATCTCCCAAACCATCCACAACCTCATCACCTCAGGTGGCCTCCCACCCACGGCCTCCAACCTCATCATTCCCCAACCTCGCACTGCCCGCTTCTATCTCCTTCCCAAAATCCACAAACCTGAATGCCCTGGTCGACCCATTGTCTCCGCCTGCTCCTGTCCCACCGAACTGATCTCCAACTATCTAGACTCCATCTTCTCCCCCTTGGTCCAGGAACTCCCTACCTATGTCCGTGACACCACCCACGCCCTCCACCTCCTCCAGAACTTCCAATTCCCCGGTCCCCAACACCTCATCTTTACCATGGACGTCCAGTCCCTCTACACCTGCATTCCCCATGCAGATGGCCTTAAGGCCCTCCGCTTCTTCCTGTCCCGCAGGCCCGACCAATTACCCCTCCACTGACACCCTCATCCGCTTAGCCAAACTCGTCCTCACCCTCAACAACTTCTCTTTCAATTCCTCCCACTTCCTACAGACAAAGGGGGTAGCCATGGGTACCCGCATGGGCCCAAGCTACGCCTGCCTCTTTGTAGGTTACGTGGAACAATCCCTCTTCCCCATCCCCGCCTCTTCGACCTGTTTGTTTCCTCTCCACCTATCCTCTCCTCTATCCATCTTCTATCCGCCTCCCACTCTCTCCCTATTTATTTCAGAACCCCCTTCCCCTCCCCCTTTTCTGATGAAGGGTCTAGGCCCGAAATGTCAGCCTCTCTGCTCCTATGATGCTGCTTGGCCTGCTGTGTTCATCCAGCCCTGCACCTTGTTGTTTCAGTATAGGATGCCAATATGGAAGAATAATTCAGTTCAGGAAAGTCATCCAATGGACTCAGAGTGGGTGTTGTTGATGCCTCTTAGTCTGGAATGTATCCCTTTTTCCTTGTGAGACAGTGAAGCACAGTTTAAATACATGAGCCAGGTCATCAGAGCTTTAGTGGCCATCTTGGTAGCACATTTCGAAGAAAAGTCAAAAGTGGATAGTTTCCAAGAATCCACTTGGAATAAAGTTTGTTCCTCAAAAGATAGGAATATAGTGTAATTACTGGATACAACAGATGTAATTCAAGTGTAAGTATTTGAAAAACAAAGTTTGAACAGTTCTAATTGACAAAAGTAACATCAGCACAAACATTTGTAGCCAAGCTGTTGGAAATCACTAGCAGTGTTGCATTCTCATAGTTAAATTCCCATGGTTCCTAATAAAGATGAAGCATTTCCGTTTTGTTGTGGCTACCATGGCAAAGCAGTTAATTAATTAGAGAAATAAATTGAAGACTTAGCAAATCTATAGACTCTTGTGTCAGATTTTCTGACAGCCTAAGCAGTTTCCACAGTCATAGTGTAATATGACTAAATGATGCCTGATTAGACGAATTATAAGATCTTTCAGAATGAAAAGCCCTACAAATAACTGAATTGCAGAAAAGTGCTCACTTTATTTAGGGAAAGTCAAGGATCTCCAATATGTGAATCACAATTTACGACTTTCTCTCTCACCAGGTAACGGCCAAATTAAGAACATAGCAGCAAGTTAGCTGCATGTAAACTCTGTCTCAAAAGCAGACTTAAAGTTGGGGCTGAATTTAGTGCAGACAGCAATGCCCCAGAAGCCATAATATGACCAAACCATGCAGCCACTTGCTTGGGATCGGGCTCCCTAAGGGCCAGTCAGGCAAGCCCTAGCAAAGACTTTGGGAATGGTCAGTGAGGCCAGAGTGCGATGTTTCTGCATGGAATGTGCTCGCAGAGGGGATCCAATCAGGGGATTATCCCTTGATACTGCTGTAAAAATTAGATTCAACATGTCATTAGACACAACCCTCCTAAATATAGGAAGGGGTGTATAACCTGGGGTGTCAGGAGGAGATGGGGCAAGATGGATGAAAACAATATCTTGAAAAGTAAGATGACTAATTTTTTTCTGTACTTCTCAACGTTCTTGTAGCAGCCCGACATGAAAGGACTATATTTTCTACATGTAAAGAATCATACAAAAACATACACTGTCCATAGATTCAGTTGGATGCTAAACCGAGCAGACACTGCAAGAGATGAGTTGAAACAACAACTTTATATAATGTAACAAAACACCTCAAGTTGATCCTTAGGAGGTTTTGAAAGCAGAATTTAGCATCAAGCCACACGGAGTCATAAAGATCTATAGCACAGACCTTTGGCCTGTTGTGTCCACGCTGATCAAAAACAACCACCTAACTATTCCAATCCCATTTTCCATCATTTGGCCAATAGACCCATATGCCTTAGCATCACAAGTAGACATCTGAATACTTCTTAAATGTTTTGAGGGTTTCTGCCTCTACCACCCTTACAGGCAGCGAATTCCAGATTCCCATTGCTCTCTGGGTGAAAAGAGTTTCCTCACTATGGCTCAGCGGTTAGCACTGCTGCCTCACAGCATCGGGGATTCCGGTTTGCTTCCACCCTCGGGCGACTGTCTATGTGAACTTTGTACATTCTCCCCATGTCTGCGTGGGTTTCCTGTTAGTGCTCTGGTTTCCTCCCACCGTTCAAAAGATGCGCAGGTTAGGTGGATTAGCCATGGGAAATGCAGGGTTACAGGGCAAGGGTAGGAGGGTGAATCTGGGTGGGATGCTCTTCGAAGGATCAGTGTGGACTCAGTAAGCTGAATGGCCTGTTTCTGCAATGTAGTGATTCTATGATTCTATGAAACCTCCTGTCCCCACCTTAAATCTATGCCTCCTGGTCACTGATCCCTCCTTCAAGGGAAAAAAGAAGTTTCTCCTGTCTACCCTATCTATGCCTCTCATAATTTTATATATTTGTTTAATACATAAAAATTGGAGGAGTTGTGGATGGTGAGGAAGGTTGCCAAAGGATGCAGCAGGATATAAATCAGTTGGAAAGTTGTGCAGAGAAATGGCAGATGGGGTTTAATCCAGACAAGTGTGAGGTGATGCATTTTGGGAAGTCAAATACAAGAGGAAGGTATGCAGTAAATGGCAGGACCTATGGGAGCATTGGTAGACAGGAAATCTTGGGGTGCAAGTCCATACCTTCTTAAAAATGGCAACAAAGGTGGATAAGGTGTTAAAGAAGGTGTATGGCGTACTTACCTTTACCTGTCTGGGCACTGAGTATAAAAGTTGGCAAGTTATGTTGCAGGTGTATAAATCTTTAGTTAGGCCACATTTGGAATATTGTGTGCAGACTGGTCAACACACTATAGGAAGGGTGTGGAGGCTTTAGAGAAGGTGCAAAAAAGGTTTACCAAGGTGTTACCTGGATCAGAGTATATCAGCTATAAGAAGTTGGACAAACTTGGATTGCTATCACTAGAGCGTCAGAGGCTAAGGGGCGACCTGATAGAAGTACATAAAAATATGAGAGGCATGGATAGGATGGATGGTCAGAGAATTTTTTTTCCCAGGATTAAAATATCAAATATTAGGGGCATAGGTTTAAAGTGAGAGGAGAAAGTTTAAAGATGTGTGCAGCAAGTTTTTTTTCTGCCGAAGGTTAAGGGTGCCTGGAATGCAATGCCAGGGGAGGTGGTAGAAGCAGATACAGTTGTAACATTTAAGAGGCATTTACTCAGGCACATGATCAGGCAAGGAGTAAAGGGATATAAATCATATGCAAGCCGATGGGATTAGTTTAGAATGGCATCATGGTTGGCACAGGCATGGTGGCTGAAGGGCCTGTTCCTGTGCTGTACCATTCTATGTTCTATCTCAATTATGTCCCCTCCCAATCTCCTCTGTCCTAAGGAAAACAAACTCAGTTTGTCGAACTTCTCTTCATAATTAAAACTCTCCAGCCCAGGCAAAATCCTGGTATATATTGTCTGCACCCTCTCCATTGCTTTCATATCCCACCTATAATAAGGAAAAATTAGAGCAGAAGGCCAAATACTTGGTCAAATAAATTGGTTTTAAGGAATGGAGGAAAGTGAGATAGTGATATGGCGATATTTAGGAGGAATTCAAAAGCTTAGAACATTGATAGCTGAAGACACAACCAACAACAATAGAATGATTGAAATCAGAGATGCTAAAGAGGTCTATTGTACAGTTTTCCAGATATTTCAGAGAACTAGAGATACAAGAGGCCATCAAGGGACTTGAAAATGAACATAAAACATTTTAAAACCAAAACTTTGTGTAACCTGGAGTAAACATAGGTCAGCGTGCACTAAGGGGTGATGGCTCCAAGAACCTATTACTTCCTAAGTATGTCTTATGCTCTTATATAATTGTGTTACATGCAATATAACAACATGACAATCAATAATAAATTGATACCTCACATTTTAAAATGATGTCCGTTGCTTTGGTATGGATTTCTCTCAATTACATCTAAAATCTACTGAATGATCTAGATATTCAATAATATTCAAAAAGAGAAACATTTGCCATCGGCCTTCCTTTGTGAGTAATTTTAAGGGAGTACTTGCAGTTATTATTTTAATAAAGTAAATAATAAATATATATGTAAAATCCATACCATGCTAATTCAACAATCCATGACTGTCTACATTTAGGAAAAGAACATATCTTGTTGAAATCATTGACTGGCATTTAGGTTCCCAATAGTTTCAAAGATAGATGGCAAACTGATTTGTTCCGCTACAGATAACGTTGACTCTCACTGGAAGAGGAGGGATTGAACAGCGGAAACTAACTGTATGAAACATTGGTCAACTATTTGCAATGGATGTTTAAACCTATAGAACAATTACCTTATTGCAGGATGTTGTTGGCAAGTTTCCATCAGTTTACACAGGTATCAACACCAGGGCAAAAGAGACACTAATTTTCTGGGAGTAAGACTGCTATCATTAAATTTCCATCATATTTTGACAAATACTGATCACACATCACAAGACTCAAACTATACACTCCACCATTACTCATTGAAACCAACCACAGACTGGAAGGCAAATGTGGTGTTCAGTAGTGAATTCCATCTAAAGAGTTATTGATCATCTTTCTGTCATTGTTGGTTACAAATTATGGTTACTAATTTTTCATTAAAACATTTAGTAAAATTGAAGCTGCAATATTAACCACATTCCACATAACTGACAAGTTCTATTATAAAATCTCTTTTGGAAAAACAAAAGTGCTCCTTTCATAACATTAACACATGGGTCTGAACCTGAATCTGAGTTCAAAATTAATCTTTCATTTATTGCCTAACGCTATCAGAACAATTCGACTGAATAATTTACTGGTCGACCTTTAAGCAAGCTCTGACCCTTCTTTATCAGCAGAAATGTTCTTTTCTGATAATTTCTTTACACTCATTTTAGTATCAGTGCAAGACTCAGCATCATGGTAGATATGGATAAATCATCCGACACTGTATTTTCTCCAGAATTTCTTTGTGCCAACATTTTGGTTCATATAGCACACTCTTCTGTTGCTTATTTGTTACGTGAATGCATTCATATTTCAATTAGATTTTGATGGTCCGTGAGGTGCTTATGTTACTGAAGTTATTATCCAGAGATTTGATTGATAATCCAGATTACAGGTAGTTCTGCTATAACATGTGATTTGTTAACGCAAATTGGCTGTAACATGATTGATGAGTAGTGTGAACTTTTTACTGTACAGGTATAGCGATTTTGTACAGCGATTTTCCTATAACACAATTTTCTATCGTGATTTTCTATAGCTTGAGGTCACACAAGAATGCAACTATCGCGTTATAAGGGAACTACGTATATTAGATACAGAATGCAAATCCAAATCCGACTATGGCAAGTCTGAGAACATGGCTACAATTTAATTGTTTTAAAAATGCTTTAAAATCTCCAGGAAAGCTTGGGGTTCCTCAATTATAAAAGTTAATTTTCAGGGCCAGAGAAGTTGTCCGATAGTAATTATAACTTACTCAGTCATTAAACATTGACATATACTTGAATGGGCAAGTCTAACTTTTATTGGTGAGTTTAGTGGGTATCTATCACATAACTGGTATAACTTCCTGCCCCTTCATGCATTTCAAAGTTGAGTGTCTCAGTAAGATACTGTTATCGTGACAATTCAAGAGGAACAGGATAACTCAGATAGCAAATGATTCCTGCATTTAACTGTGCATGTGCCAAATGCCCTAAGTTGTTGTTTCATTTACACCCTAATGATGGTAAATATTGATAGCCTCTCTAAATTCTCCACTATAAAATCTGGGATTTGTAAAAAAAAAACAGCATTTTTTAAACTGTTGAAGTTAAAAGAGAGCCAGTATTGAATGGTGATACTCGCATTGAATAACATAGCTTGACGTACACTGCCAAATCCTCCAGGCCATGAGGTACCCTTCACAAATTTTAAATTTACTACTTAGCTGGGGTTTGCTGAACCAATGATGCTTACTGTTAACTTTTCGCTGGCAGATTGGGGATTGCGTATAATTTGAACGTCTCCAAAATTAAATTACACCAGGCTCAAGTATTTTAATATTTATGAGGAACCCAGGTGCCTACAGTTGAACCTGACAGCTGTACATTGTTTGGACATGCCTTCCCCAACTTGTATTCCACCACACATGTAAAGTGTAGTATTATGAAAATTGGTTGCAGTATCTTTGCTCTTTCTTGAACTTCCAATTTGAATCAGTCCCCAGAATTTTGAAAGAACTGCGGTGATTTGTCAGCAACCATGATCAATTTTTTTGAAGTCAGATTCTGTAACAGCATAAAAAGTTACAAGATCAACTAGATGAATATTTATATATGCAGGAGGTAGATCATTCCTTTCAACCACTCACTTAGTGCACCAGTTCAGATGTATTCATTTTGGTTAAACCATTAGCATGATCTGATTGCACAAAATCTCATGATGACTCTCTGATGCAACCAGAAATCGAAAATAGTCTGACTGAAATTAAAACATTTGTGTCACTACTTCATAGCTGCTGTTTTAAAGATATAAGACATACAATCAATACATTTGCAAAAGTAATTAAGAATTCAAGCACTTAATGAATAATGTAATTTGATGTATTTTCCACTTAATGAATAATGTAACTTGATGTAAAGCTCACCATTTGAATAAATTGTTCTGAATGACAATCATTACAAATGGTGCAAATGCACGTCAACTGATAGAAAATGCCCTTGACAGAGTAATCTTTGCGCAATGAAAATTAACAGGTATTGACAATCTGCCTGGAGCCATCTGTAAAGAAAAAAAAGATCTTTTGTGATACAGTAAATCCTCTATGTGGGTATATACTGATAGTATTTTTTGCATTACAACACTAAAGAAATCAATGAATAGTTTTATGATAACCTCTACCTCACTTAAAAATTGTAAACAAGTTATACTAAATACAAATATTTGTAAACAAGGTCCTTTACTCTATCAGAGAATCCTGCTGTTCCTTTTTTGTATTTCCATAAATAAATGGAATTAACATAGACTTTGGACAATTGGTTAAAACAAGTGGAAACAAATTGACTGCATTTTCTTCTTCAATTCTCCCAAAATTTAAATCCATTGAAGTTCACAGAAATAAAAAATGTGCTGGCAATTCAGTATTGCATAATATCAAAGTGCTTGTCAGTAAATTAGTAATGCAGAGTGTCCAAAACAAGGAAGGGCTTTTGCAAATGCAACAGATAAGATGGCTCCTACTGTACCACCATCACTTTTAACTTTCAGTTTGTTCTAGAAATGTTTCTGCTTTACTGTCACCAGACTGATGAAACATTTAAGGAATAAAGACAAAACATTCATCTTCTTCTCACAATGTAATGACCCATTGGAAACAGGAGAAAAAGATTCTGAATGTTACCAATTCTGAAAGACACACTTAAGCATTTTTAAATCCTGTATTTTGAAAATTTCTTCTACTTTCAGGCTGAGTCTAAGCTATACTGCTACATCGATTTGAAGTTTGAATCACTCTGACAAAAAAGCTGAGACCAATTTTTAGAGCCAGCTATTGATTTTTCTTCTTATGTTGTGATGTGTAAGATATGTAGAGTTTGATGGTAAATTGTGGACTGATGTTAATATAAAATATAAAAAATAATATTGAAACCTGAATTACCAAATAAACCCCTTCAACTTAATCAAGGTGGTCCCTGTGAGAAAGTTAAGCAGTAAAATCCTGTGTGTGTAAATTCTTTCCAATATGTATGAACTTCAGAAATAAATAAAATTTCTTTTGATTTCCTGAGACAACAAAAATGTGTCTACATCAGTCTTAAATATAGCCGATAATGAAATATTGACAACCTGCTGGGGTGGGCACCTGCAAATGTTCATAATCCTCTGAATGAAGAAAACTCTTCAAATTTCAGTCCTAAATCAGTGACCACTTATCTTGAGAATGTTTTTCCAAGTTGTCAAGGAAACAGCCTCTCAGTTTTTAACCTGTCAAGTCACACAACCTGTCAACATAGGACAATATTCTCATCCTGAAGAATCAATCTAGTGGTCAATGCAAATTATAGGCTGTTTTGAGCACTTGTAAATTGCTGGAAATGGATTATAACTGCACACTTATATTACGATAGAAAGGAGTACTGCCACAAAAATAAGGTACACTATTAAAATGAGATACAGTTTACTAATTTGAGTTCTTTCTAACAAAAGGTGTAACCTAAACTGTCTACTAAGGAAGTAACCTCTATTAATCCAATAAAATATTTTTACATAATTACCAATGTATTTCACATTCCCTGTAAAGTCCTGAAATGAAGGCAAAATAGTTATTGTCATCAAAAAGCCAACCCTTGGTTAGTGGCACCAAATTATCCACAATTATATTAGATACCATAAACTGTCAGGATATAGAGTTGACTGTAGCATGGTGTTGTAAAAAAGCAAACTGACCAAAACACTAACCATTTTGTTAAAGATAATAGACGATTACATTTTGGCCTAAAAAATGGAGATACTTCAAAAGTTATTCATTGGTTGTGAAGAGCTTTCAGATGGTCTGAGATGGTGAAGGGACTCCTGTATAGGATGGGCTGGAGGGCTAAAATTGTTGAGGCTATTCGACAGCTACATGACATTGAATGAGTCCTATGAACATTCCTGTATGTCCTGAAGACATTTTTCTGTAATGGTTTTTTCTGTGCCTAGTTGTTTGTTACACTGTATAAGAGAGAGAGTTTCGTTTCAAGTTGCGGGACTTCACGTTCGACCCGAACTGAGAACGGTGCCAGGTACAACCTCACCCTTCAGACCAGCCGTTGATTGAAGGGTCCCCAACTGGCAGAAGGGTGTAAGCCTTATTGTTTTTTCCTCTCTTTCTCATTCTTTTTATTTACTTAATAAATGTTCCTTTTTTTTGTCTTTTATTATTACTCAATAAATTTTCATATTTAAGCAAATTGCTGTAGTTGAGCCTTCTCTTAACTACGTTTAACCAAATCCAAAAAGAACCGCTTGGATACATTCTGATCCAAGACAACTTGATAAATTCATTTTCCCGTTTTCCTTTTACCTTCAATGTTTGAATCACTGAATAATGGTGAGATCTGACAGAATGACTGTAGGAAGTATATAAGGAAGGTGGTTGATGTGGAAAAGGCTGTTTAAAATATATTTTACTTGTACCAACAATTAATAAATACTGATTGGAATAAATCTCTCAAAATTGCACCTTAGAAATAATAGACGTGTTTGAATTTTTCAGTGAATTTGACAACTGTTTTCAAAGTGAACTACAGGATATGCTGGAAATCTGAAATAAGCACATATAAAAAAGCTGGAAAAACTCAGCAGATTAGGAAGCTGTGGAGAGAAACAGGGTCAATGTTTCAGGTCAATGACTTCCCATGAGAAATGGTGAAACATCGTCGGCCTTTAATGTTACACCGTTTCTCTCCACAGAAGGTTCCTCTTACCTGTCTGATCACAGCCACAGTATCACAGCAACAGCTCATTTTCTTCCCTGAACCATTAATTTCAGAGTTCCCCAAGGTCTCTTTTAGCTCCCTCCTCCTCTTCATCATATACATACTGCTTGTTGGCAAAATCAAAAGCAGATTCCACATATTCTCCATAAAATCCCTACAGTGTGGAAACAAGCCATTTGGCCCAACAAGTCCACACTGCCCCTCCGAAGAGTAT
Organism: Rhincodon typus; assembly: GCF_021869965.1. Classification (NCBI taxonomy): domain Eukaryota; kingdom Metazoa; phylum Chordata; class Chondrichthyes; order Orectolobiformes; family Rhincodontidae; genus Rhincodon; species Rhincodon typus. Next base: position 95,495,563 of record NC_063336.1, read on the forward strand.
CCCACCCTAACTCATTCCCCTACCACTGCATTTCCCCATGTCTAACCCACCTAACCTAAACATCCCTGAACAACTCAGCACGGCCAATCCACCTAGCCTGCACATCTTTGGACTGTGGGAGAAAACCCCACGCAGACATGGGGAGAATGTGCAAACTCCCCACAGACAGTCACCCATGGATAGAATTGAATCTGGGTTCCTGGTGCTGTGAGGCAGCAGTGCTAACCACTGAGCCACCGTGCTGCCCGTATAATCTGACAATATCTAACTACATCCCTCCAATAGTCTTGACCCCTTCAATTTCTCTGCTATCAGATTAATTACATAACAACAGCTCTTGGATGAACCACAATTTGCTGCAGCCAAACATTGAGAAGAATGAAGCCACAAACTGTCCTGTTACTGTTGATTACATTCCAATCTCCAACCACTGTCTCCGTCTGACCATTTATAATCTCAAAATCCTATCAGATCTCAAACTGAGTTTCTGACCTCACATAACTCCCATCAGAAAGAACACCAACTTGCAATTCTAACGTGCCCTTCCCTATTCCTGATTTAACCAATCTTCTGTTAACACCCTCATTTTGTCATCACTAAGTTCGATTATTCCAATATTTACTGGGCCAGCCATCCGCTCCCAATGAAATTCCTTCCTGACTTTTGCTCTTTGCAGTCTTGATAACCTCGTCCATCCCAAAGCCCACACAAACACTTCCTCGGATCTCCAAATTCTCTACCCCTCCAAGCAGGTTGTTTGCACAAGCATCCCTTTCTGTACTCAGGTAGTCAGCTGCCTGTCCCCCAACATCTGGACTTCCTTCTCTAATCTACTCCACTTCCTTCTCCACCTTTAAGAGCTTTCTTTAAATCACCCTCTGATCAGATTTTTAGTCACCCAGCTAATATCTCAATATTATTCAACATTTTGTTTGCATTATGATGATAATACAATAATAGATCGGAGAAATAAACAGACCATTCAGTTTGTTGAGGACATGAACTCAACTCAGTGAATCCAAGTGAATATCAAATGCAGACTTGAAACTTATAACACTGGATATTAACTTACATAATGGCTTGATGGGTTCTTGTGATGATAATAGTTATATCCCTGCCTCTGGGCCAGAACATCCAGGTTCAGGCTTCACCCATTCATGAGGTATGTTATAACATGTCTGAATAGGTTAATTAAAAATATCTACACAATGGCTTGAGACCCTTGATTGTAGTTGGTTTTAAGGATGATTACCTACTTAATCAAACTATAGATCAAAGGGATATCAAGCTTCTATAAAGAATAAGTATTGGATTCTGCTTGATATGTGACCAACTGGTGAAATTACTTGTGGCCTCTGTTTGTATTTCATTGCCCATATTCAAGCTGAAATAGACAATAAAACCTGAGGCTTGATTCCCACAACAAATGTTTCAAGATTTTGGAGTGAAGAAACATTAGAAAGTAAGTCACAACAAAACACTTTTTTAAAGAAAGCGAGTATTAAAACCTAAGAAATATATAAATATTATAAAAAATAATGAATAATTCATGTCTTTTGAATAACTTAAGACCCTGTTTGCCCTTTCAAGTTTACATTCATGATCCCAACACACTCCTGAAGAAGAGCTGAGGAGGCTTTTTTCCTGTGTTCTGGCCAATATTTATTCCCTCGACCAACATCGTTATAAAAAATGATCTGATCAAGTATTCCATTTTTGTTTATGAGGCCTTGTACATAAATTAGTTGCTGTGCTTCATACACTATAACAGTGTTTGCACGTCAAAAGTATTTCATTGGCTGTAATATGCTTTGGCATGCGTTAAAAGGTGTTATATAACTGGAAGCTTTATCCTTTCCATGAAGTAAAAATATTCTAGGTGATGATACAGGGCATACATCCTTGCATGCACAGTTCCAAAAGAAAATAACATTTTAATGCTCTAAAATAATTTAGGTTACCCCTTGTACATTCTCTATTATTCAAAATAGAATGGGACAAATATGAGAAAGGGAAATATGAAGAACAATCAGGAAAGCGCAGGGGAATGGGACTCATTGAGTAGATCTTTTAGAGAATAACAAAGGTGCAATGAGTTGAATGGCCTTCTTCCCTATTGTTTCTTTTTATGATTCAGTGAAAAAAGTGTTGAAAAATAGAGCCCTGTTTGAGACACACTGCATAAAGCAGGGAAAGTGGCATCTCTCTCCTAATCTAAGGCTCGACAATATGTATGTAGCAGTGCACAGAGCAGCAACATAATTTTTTTTTAAATTCGAGGCAGCATTGTTTTCATCCTCGCTGTGAGTTAGAAATAAAGTGCCAGATACAATTCTTGATCATTACTACCCAGATAAATCAGATTTTGTTTTTCATTTGGGATTTAAACTCCATCTCTTGAAGAAATTGAGACTATTATACCATCTAGATCAGCTGCTGAGTATGAACAATCACCACCATCTCGCTTATTGTTTGACCATGTTTTATGTTTTCCAACCAGCAGATGTCTAAAGCGGCTGTGAAGTGCAAGGTTCAACACCAAGAGGAGAAACAGATGATGTCAATTTTACAAAACATTAAGGATCACAACAAATCCAAATAACAAAAATCATCAAGTTAATTTGAAACATGAATTAAGTTAAAGTCAATTGCCATTAGCTGGCAGTAACTCATAATTAAATAGTGGTTATTTTGCAAGAAAGGGATAAATCTGAATGATGGACGAGACACAAAATAAAGAATCTCATAATAGAAACTGCAGTAAGCCTCCAGACATAGATGACAAAGAAAGGTGATGAATAGAAATGAATAAAGGTGTTGAATAGAAATTGAAAATCACCATCAGTGATACACAGTTCCACTTCCAATTTTTTTAAATCACTCAAGGGGATTAATATAATTGATCTATTTCATTTATGCTGACTGAAAGGAATTAAGACTTTTACTTTGCATGGATCAACAACAACAGCAACCTGAATCAATACTGAGCATTTAACATATATAAAGCATTTCCAATATACATGTAAGGTATCTGGTAGAGCTTAACCCAAAGAAAAAAATGTAAGATAAAAAAAGAAAATGTAGGAAACACTCAGCAGGTCTGGAAATAGACGTGGAGATAGAAACAATTAACATTTCATATCAATGATTCATTTTCTGTTGTGAAGGCATTGGATCTGAAGGTACGGAATGTAGCAAAGGTAAAGGGAATTGGCCTTGCAGGCCCCTGTTGTTGTCTTGACAACAGAACTGAAAACTTGTGCTTCAACACTAGTCCATAGCCAAACTTGTCCAGTACAGGTACAGAAGGAGTATCTACCTGGTAATGTCGAAAATTGTTCTGGAATGTCCTGCAAGACTCGACTAAAGCCAGTCTGGTCAATTGCAACTTATCAGTCTACTCTCAGTAATCAACAAATGATGGATTGTGACACTAATCATCAAGTAGCAATAACTTGCTCATTGATGTCTAATTTGGGCACTGACAGGACCAATCAACTCCAAACCTCACTGCAGCCTTAGTCCAAATATGGAAAAAGCAACTGAACTCAAGAGGTGAGGTCAGAGTCATTTCTATTGAAAACACAGCAGCATTTAGCAATCGTTTAGCAAACTAAAGTCAATGAAAATCAATGGGACAAATCTCCACTGATTGGAGTCATACTTGGCACAAAGGAAGATTGTTGTGTTTTTGGAGACCATCATTTTAACACCAGGATATCACTGGAGGAGTTTGTCTAGGCCCAACTATCTTTTTCTGCCTCATTACTGACACTCTTTCTAATGTAAAGTCAGAAATGAAGATATTTGGTGATGAGTTCACTGTGTTTAGTAACATGCACAACTCTTTCAATAGTAAAACAATTTATACCTGCATTCAGCAAGACCTGGACAATATTCAGTCTGGAGCAGATAAGTGGCAATTAACATTTGGACCACAAAATTAATAACAATGATAATCTCGAGCAAGAAAGAATCTAATCATCTCCCTTTGGCATTCAACAGCATTACCATCGCTGAATCACCCACTATAAACACCTTGAAGCTTAAGATTGACCAGAAACTTAAGTGGATCAACCATATAAATGCTGAGGCTAAAAGCCCAGGTCAGAATCTGGGAACATTGCAGTGAGTAACTCATTTCCTGAACCTTCAAAACATTTCCACCTTAGGCACAAGTCAGGAGTACGATTGACCAATCTCTATGTGCTGGCTTGAGCACAGCTTCAGCAACACACAGGAAACATGGACACCATCCAGGATGGAGTAGCCTTTCATTCAATTCTGTAAGCATTCACTCCCTCTACTGCTGACTCACAATGACAGTCGTCCGCCTATAGTCTAAAGATACATTGTAGTAACTTAACAAGCCTTCTTCAATTTGACCTTCCAAAGCTTCAACCTCTACCACCTAGGAAGACATGGGCAGCAGATGCATGTGAACATCACCACCTACAAGTTCCCTACCAAGCTACACACTATCTTGGCTTGAAAATGTATCTGTTTTCCTTCACCATTGCTGTGACAAAATCCTGTAATTTCCTTCTTAACATTATAGTACATGAACTGCAGCAGTTGAAGAGAGTGGCTTGCCAACATTTCTTCAAGGGCAATTAAAAATGAGCCTTGACCGCCCATGTACACATCCCATTGAAATCAGGGACAAAGGAAGCAGCTTTCTGAAAAATGCATCAACACTTCACAAGCAGTTGGTCAACTTTGGTTCAAAGCCAGGTTGCCACATCTACAGTGGCAGATAGATAGACTGAGAGGTCTCTTTGTTGCTGTCCCTAATTTGCTTTATTCTTGATATTGCTTTAAATCAAAGCCTAAGAACTTGCAGTTGCAAGTGGCTTCCAATAGCAGGTGGCAAGTTTCACAACAGTATTTAATTCCAGCAGGTTTAGTGAATGCCACAATTTTGTGATAATGAGCAGCATAAACCCAAGAGAGTCCATAAACTTGCTGAAAACAACTATCTCATGCAAATTCATATATAGGGCTTTGTCAATCAGAAACCCAGCATCAGAAATATAAATTGCCAGAATTGAGAACCATGAAGGATAAAACTGAATGTTCAGAACGCTTACTTTGATATACAATTTTAGCATCAATAGTTTTCATCTACATAATCCATTCTCCTATCAAAAACAAGAGACCTTCTTATGTCCCAGTTTGTAAAATGCATTGCCCAGCAGGAAGCTAAACTGTAGAAATCATAATAGTCGCAGGTTTGATCCTGACAATGCATTATGTTAATTGATAATAACCTGAGCAGCAGTGGTAGCTACCAAGGAAAATTATCAACTATGGTTTCCACTATTATTTGTTACCTGCCAACACCACCTCCTCGCCCTTCCCTCGCCCTCAACCCCAATGTAAAGATATAGATTTGGACATTGGTTCAGGATTGTGCTTGGTTCTTAAAGTGCTCCACACACTAATAAGCTGCTCACACTCCTGTGTATATTCACAGACAAATGATACCATTTGGGGAAACTACTCAGTAAAGCTCAGCACTCTGTGAATTCTATGACTGATTCCATACACCATTATGCACTCCCAGAAGTGAGGGAGCAGTTTGCAAAGAAATTTCCACACACAGGCTCCTATTACAGTGGCTTGTACTTAAAAGACAAAAGATAAATTGAATAAAAATAACTTATTACATCAACATTGTATCTTGGCATGTGACCCACTGCTTAGCGACAATTTTTTAAACCTAAAAACATTCTCATGTGTACGTCATAAGCTCCAGTTATTAGACAATTGACAAAAATGATATCAAAATTCCAAAGGTATAATAGCCATAATACTTATTAATCATAAAATATAAAAAGGCCAAACAATAAATTCATTCAAAAGAAGTATATTAAAAACAAGAACGGCATGCAGTTGCACAGCATAAACCATCTACATTATGATCCAACTAATAACACCACAAAAGAGGCTTACACTGAGTTGAAATCTTAATCTGACATCAGATTTATGAACATTAGGTTTTCAGATTGTCTGCATATTCAATAGAAAGAAAAAAAACATCAAATTAGATATTTCAAGCCGTACTTTTGATTCCTCAGTCAGGTTAACATGTGACAGGATATAAGTAATGCCATGCTCTGTACAAGTATGGAGCATGAGTCATGAAATCAATGCTCAAGCAAAGTGAAAATGAAAAATGTTAAAGGTCTGTGATTATTTTAAAACTGGCAGATTTGACAGCATTCTGACATCAGGCATTAACTCCTTCACTAGACGTCACTTAAAAGCTGAAGGATGTTAAAGAGCTGCTATGGTTATTTTCTGACTGCCTATCAATGTTTTCTGTGTTTAAAACATGTTTGAGTTCAATGGATAATTGAAAATTTGGTAAATTGAAACATACTGAACCAAATTCTTGAAGAATCCATTGGAATGTTCACAAAATTCAGGTGCAACATATCAGCGGAAAAATAATGTTCTTAGTGGCAACATATGGTCGGAAATGTGATGTTCACCAATAACTACAGTTTTGTTACCATTCACAACGCCTCAGATATTAAAGCAGTCTGTGCCTGCATGCAGCAAGACATTGACAATAATCAAGGTTTTGACTGATAAGTTTAAAGTAACGTTCATGCCACACAAATGCCATTCCATGGCCATCTCCAAAAAGATCCATTGTTGCTGAGTTATCCTCATTTAACATTGTGGAAGCTAAAACTGACCAAACACTTAACCAAAAATATACTGCAGCCACTATGACAGATCAGACACTGGGAATTCTGTGGCTAGTAATTTAATAGTTGACTCCTTTAATGATGACTTTCCACATTCTGCAAAGCACAAGTCAGGACTGTGAGAAAATACTCTGCACATGCCTAGTTGAGTACATTTCTAATCAAATTCAAGAAGCTCAATGACATATGGGACAATGCAGCTTGCTTTGCTCATCTTTTTCTTTTACTTTCTTCCATTTTAAATGGGGTCACCAGAATACTGGATGATCACCGTTCTCTCAGTCACCCATTCCTCTTCTAATTCCACTGTGTTTAAGTCTCTCACCATCACCATCACCATCTTTCCATTTTAACTTATGTCTTCCATTTCTCCATCATACTGACAGGCCCAACTCCATCACTCACCTCACCATATTTCTTCTATCTTTTTGCTACAGGTGATAATACCATTTTAATCATGTTTTTTGTTACTTGCTTTAATGGTCCCATAATCTTTACTGACCCCTGATGCGCCAGTTACTCACATCACTCATTCTTATCTCTCTGGGGTTTTGATCCTTTCATACCCTTATCTTCCAGCCCTTTTATTGAGTTCTTCAAATAATTAATGACATTCTCATCCCTCACATCAACAGCTCACTGTCAAATGCAAAGAACATTGACCATGGCACTGCCAGGCTCACTTGCATAGTCAGTAACAATCAGGAGGAGGATAGGATTCAACACTGGTATAATCTAACTTTGACTTTGAAACTCACTGTCCCCCACATTGCTTTTTAATCTTGTCTGCCACTCCTGATCGGGAATCCAAACACCAGATTAAACATTCACTTCCTTCACAATTGGCACACAGTAACAGCAGTGCATACTGTCTACAAGATAACCTGCAACAACTCTCCAAGGTTCGGTTAGCAGCATCTTCCAAATCCATGACCTCTACTGACGAGAAGCAGAAACATGTGAACACGACCATCTAATTTCTCTTCCAAGCTATGCATTATTTTTATTTGGAACAATGTTGCTGTTCTTTCATGGTTGCTGGATAAAAGTCCATGAACTCACTCTACACAGCACTGTGTTGTAATTACAACAAATGACCTGCAACATTTCACCACCACCGTCACAAGAATAATTCGTGATGGGCAATAAGTACTGGCCTTGTCAACAATGTTCCAGTCCCAAAAACAAACAAAAAAAAATTCAAATTGTTGGGCATTTTAGAAAATCTTCAAATATCTCTTCTATTCAGATATAGCTTAACTGTGGAACTAAAGAGAACAGGTGGTATCAGAGTAACTTTCTATGGTTGAAGATCACCTGTAATGGCTTCAGTTCCTTTCTCACACTGTTGCCCCTGGTTTCCACCAAGAATTGATCCTTGGCCCCCTCTGATTTCTCATCTACATGCTGTCCCTTGGCAACACTTTAGTTTCTACACGTACACTGAACAAGTCCAACTGTATCTCACAACCACCACTCTGAACAACCTACTTGTTGCAGAACTGAATCATACACTTGGAGAAAAGCAAGACTGAGGCAGAACGTGATTCATGTTTTAAGATGCTGTGATATTTGCATTATGTTTTGGTTGTCATATATGCTGCAAAATTAGAGAACACAAGCACACAGTGAATAATCATCGACTGCAAGTTGAAAACATTAGTTTCCCCGTCATACGTTTATATATCCAAAACAAAGACCTCTATTTCTGAGAATAAGAAGATAGATGTTTATCCCCCCAAAAATGGGTCATTACCTCACACCCAAGGTGTGGCAACAAATAAACTTTGTGCTGCTAGATAATTAAGAGATCTGTCTGCTGCCAATATGAATAACACTGTTCAATGGCTATAGTTATCAATAGGGGCCCAAGAGCTTATGTTGACAGCAAGCTAGCTGCACCTCTTACATAGGAGCTGCACTGTGGCTGAAACAGATCCTGGACATCATTTTACAAGTGAATCTGACTTGAGAAAGTGTGTGTGTGATTGACCATGGCAAAAATGGGCACTCAGGTTTATGGACAATGGAGTGGAAGTCTTGGTGGGAGAGAGGGAAAGGACTATTCTGCATCCGCAGGTGGGAGCTGGACAGAGGCCAGTAATAGCTCAGAAGGCAGTGACCATAAAATATAGGAGCAGAAGTAGGCCATTCAGCATATTCTACAAGATCATGGTTCAACTGATAATCCTCAGCCCCACTTTCCTGCCTTTTCTCCATAACCCTGGATTCTCAGCTGTCTATCTCAGCAAAAATTTACTCAATGACCCAACCTCTACAGCCCTTTGTGGGAAATAACTCCTCAGATTCACTGCTTTCAGAGGGCAGAAATTCCCTCTCATCTCTGCCTTAAAAGGGTTGCCCTTTATTCAGAGATTATGCACTCTGGTCCTGGGATCTTGCATAAGGAGAAACAACATTTCTGCATCTACCCTGGCAAGTCCCTTAAGAACCTTACATATTTCAATAAGGTCTACTCTCATTCTTCTAAACTCCAATGAATATGAGCCCAACCTACTCAACCTCTTCTCATACAACAGTCATAGCCAAGAACAGCCTAGTGGACAGGAATAGCCTCAAAATGTCCCAGTGACGTGGAAACAATGTTGGAAGAAGTTTGATGACCTCACATCGTGATCAAAATCAGTTAATCTAAGCAAATTTGCCAGAAGCCTTGAGCATTACTCAACTCAATACACATCTATCAGTCACCCACCAAATCTCTATCAGTTTAGGATTGAATCGTCCCACTGATTTGCTTCACCTCACCCTCACACACTTGCAGCAAACCTCACACCTAAAACTCAGAGAGCTAATTAGCCACAGTACAAAAACATTGCAGGGCATACACTGTTTTACCTCCGGCTCTCTTGCAGGTCAAAGTGGTGCGGAATGAGGGCAGTAGGAATTTAGAGTGGATTAGGGGAAGCACATCTGCATATACTGACCACATGGTGAAGACGGTGTCACCACTAAAGGGAGATGTAACGCTGAAGTTGTGGCCACATGCAGGGCTAAAACTATTGAAGATTACGGTATCCTCATACTTAATCCAACTCCTCACATCTCATTTTCCATGGATCCCACAATCTCTTTTGATTTACAAGCTGCAGGTGGTTCTTATGTTCTCCTCTCTCAAACCTTGTGCCCGTTTCATTTCAGATCATCAAAATCTGTAACCATTTCCAAGCAGTGGAGGTAGAGTGGGAAAGATAAGAAACAAAGCCACTTGTTCCCAGACTTGCAGCTAGTATGAGAGGGAGGATGTACAGATGGTGATACATCAGGCACAAACTAGGGCTGAGAGAAAGGATAGCGCATAAGGCAGCTCACTGCTGATGGGAAAACCACACAGTAACTCATTCAGATGAGAGTTTGGTGGGTTAGATTACAGGGAATCGTGGGTGTACATATCACAATGCTTGGTGTATTGGAAAACCCGTCAGAAAGTCTGCCTTAAAATGTAAAGGAATATGGAGGAATCCAGCACCAAATTGACAAAAGCCTTACCACGGAAGCAATGTGAAGGATGGTCACCTGCATCAGCACAGATATGTAACTCAGCATGATGCAGAGTATGAGGCTGATGAGTCAGCTTTCATGATAGAACAAGCTACAGTATTCCAACATCTGAGTGCTGCAGTGGAAGCTCAGGCTACTATTGTCATGGTTCTACTGTTGATGCTGTTGACCTGTTCTCTAACAGATTGCTTGGATTGCTGAGGTGCTGCTGCGAGAGAGTAACAGTGGCTCCATTGAGAAGGAACCTGCTGTCCTCTCTCAGGGTTGGAGCATAGCTCCAACTCCTGTCTTTCTGCTGTGTCCTTGCTGTTCCCTGTCAGCCAGCCCAGACTGATATTATCCATGTCAAGTTGCACAATCTAAAGTCAAGCATTCACGGACCGTAATCTGATCAGGCGTATCCTGTAATGCCAGCTGCACTCTCTTGCACTGAAAGTTAGCAGTCTTCCATCAGCCATGATCCAATCATTAGGGCCGTGTATCAAAAGAGCACTTAGACAGCATAGACTGACTGAACACTAAGTGGGTGCACAAGATGAACTAATTTGTTTATAATGTACATGCAATATGACACGATTGAGCGTGGAACTTGCATTTTGTGGTGGCATTTTACTTTTCCAATGCGAAAAAATATCAAGGAAAGATCAGTGACAGAGAAAGAGTAAAAAGTGTGAGAATACAAGCTCTGCCAGTAATGCTCAATGTCAAGAGAAAGACCAGTTAATTAGCCTATATGTGGTAACATCTGGTTTGTGCAGAAGCTTTGAATTCAGCAGAAAAGTACCTAATCACCTCTGAGATATGACCTGCAAACTTAAAATAGAAAGCATCTAAAGCAAAGGAAAAGTTGTAGAAACAGCCAAAAAGAAAATAAATCACCAATGATTTCTAAGTGGTTGACAGTCCTTCATTCTGGGATTTTTCATGCTGCTTAATGTCATGTCCAGCTGTGCAAGGTTAAAAGATGGTATAGGCTAATATCCCAAAATGGCACTGCCACCATAAAATCACCATTGCATGCTGAATTATGTTTAGATTTGTCTGCTCTGAATGCTGTCTTCAGATGTCTGCAGTGTATCCATGACACCTTCATCAACTTGGAATAAGCATCCTTCCTAGCAGAATTGGGTATCCGTTGCACCGATACTGTTTTGGACTTTTATTAGATCTCATAGCGTCCAGAAAATGTGTACCACTGAACCCAGTTCCACCCCCATGGTACTTTTGAACATTCTTTCATGAGAATGCCTGTCATTCATGTGTAACTTACTATGAACAATAGCAAATCAAGGAAATATTCCGCAATGTGCCAAATCGAAAACAAGGAAAAACAGTAAATCTCACTTCAATTACCTTTTTTTTAAAATAAGTTTTCTTGCAATGATTTCCAATTTTTTTTCTAGACTGATTGACTCATTTAGGCCCATAAATGGTATTACTTAAAGATGTGTCTCAATTTTGGCAGGAAATGCAAAAATGGTCTGCTGTAGCGCCACTATCTTCTTTTAACAATTTTATTGTGTATGGCACTTGCTCATTTGATGTACAAAAATGTTTGCCATTTTCTAATATAATTTCTCAGGTCTGCCTAAGCATTGTATATAGTAGGAATCTTGAAAGGTTTAAAATAAAGATAAATTTATGGTAAATGAATATTTACCATGCCTGAAACTTTAAACTTCAATGCTGCCATGGCAAAAATCCAGAGTCAAATCAACTTATGATGTTGTTTTTGGAATTTAAATGACCAATGTTTGTTTTCCTAACTTCGTAAAAGACATTTGCTTACTAATCATTTTTGTTTCAATCGGTTCTGAGTAATTTGACACATATGCACTATAATATCAATCAGAGAACAGAAAAATAATCTGCAACAAATGAGCAGCGGTAAGAATGGCACAGATTGTGGTGAAATTCACAGCGCATGTTGCCAGTCTAGCCATCTCTCTGGACTATTAGTTTAAAAATTGGTGGTACAGTACAGTCAAACTAGAATCCCAACTCTCCACATTTACTTCACTGCAAGTAAACTGGTGTGGGATACTGGGGCAGAGAATTAGATTGTCATATAATTGAGGCTGATTTGATGGCAGAAAAAAAAGTGTACTGAATTCAGATATATCAGATACGCATACAATCATTTCCATTTCAATGATACATTAACTAATCTTCAACTGATACATTATTTTACAATGGTGGAATTATTTTTAACGGGAGTGTAATATATCAAAGAGAGACAAATTTCTTATGCAGTACAAAGGAAATGCAAGTGAAGCAATGTGTTAAGGGTTAGTAGGGTTAAAATCAGAATTTAAAGTCTCAGAGTCCCATCAGTGTCCATTTTGTATATTTATATACTTACTGGAATGTATATGCAATTCAGAGACAGAAAAGCATTCAGGATAACTAAAATCTGGGATTCAGTAGAAAATGTGTCTGAAGTAATATCAGCCAATGATGTTGGAATTAACAAAGCGTTAATAATCATTGTAATTAATACAAAGCACATCTGGAACAAATTGCTTTGGTTAAAACTGTAGCAGTGAAACATTATAGGGGGGGATATCCCGAACACTCACCGTGAATTGTCATCAAACTAGACAGCAGAACCGCATTCCATCTGAACGTGACTTGTTTTAATCTTTAATGTTTTTTAGCAACCTCTAATTAGTAGCTTCTTCATTTGTCACAAAGTGCATTTTTGCTTTCATTTACATGAGAAAGAATATGGAATATCAGAGGACTTGAAGTCATGGATTAATTGCCATAAAAATATTTTTTAGAAGTCTAAGATCTAAAATGTTAAGGTGCATTGATGATGAAAATAATTTGCTCCACCGATAGACATTCTGCATTTCCACACATTAAGTGCGAAGGGTCTTGGCTAAAGCTACCACATTTTGCCTTTGCGGTTATCTTTAATTTTCCAAGACAAAGGCCACAATAAGTACTCAAAATCTCAAAGAGCACAGGGACAGGATTTTTGAAACTGCAAACTCAAAAGTACAGGTTCCCTGTGGACCTTGTGAAATGAACTGTAGAATGTCCTTTATATTTTCTCAGCAGGTTACCTGCCAGATAGAGTTTGATTGACAAGCTGGCTTCCTGTCAAGCAGGGACACAATGGGGAAGCAGTCATCAATTAAGTGTGAAGTATCAGAACCAGCAGGAAGAGTTGGAGATGAGGGTGGAGGGTGGGGGGATTGGAGGTTCAATGTCACAGATAAGAGGAGGACTGAGTAAGCAACAGGGTGTTGGTGAGGGAAGAGGGAGTACAATCAATCCAGGGATCGGTGAAATAACAAGGTGTACAGCTGGATGAACACAGCAGGCCAAGCAGCATCAGAGGAGCAGGAAGGCTGACGTTTCGGGCCTAGACCCTTCTTAAGAAG
>NC_063336.1:95509595-95531873 GCF_021869965.1 Rhincodon typus
CTTCTTAAGAAGGGTCTAGGCCCGAAACGTCAGCCTTCCTGCTCCTCTGATGCTGCTTGGCCTACTGTGTTCATTCAGCTCTACAACTTGTTATCTCAGATTCTCCAGCATCTGCAGTTCCTACTATCAGGGATCAGCGAAGATTTGTTCAGTTTGGGAAAACCATTCCTGCTCCTCCTGGCTCACAAGCAGTGTTGGAAATATACTTAATCTCATGAATATGACCATTCTCTCATTCTTCTATCTTCCTGAGTAGCAGGAAATCTGGTGTAATAGGGCATCCAGCAGAACGTGACAACTGTGATCGGAGAGCACTAAGCAAGGGAGCCCAGTAGTTGTGTGGGATATCCATGCACAGGCAGTGACTGTGAGTGATGGGAGCTGGAGCAGTTGAGTGGACTCTCACTGTCAACAAAACATAGAAGAGGGAAAGAGGACTGATGGGTAGGGAGGGCTGACAAACAAAGGAATTCCTTAAACCAATGTAACCCACATGGTCTTTCCATGTAAATGGTGCATATAGTTCTTGTTTATCCCAGTTTCCCTTCCTGTTTATACTGACCTAATGTCAATGCAATACACAATCCCCACTTCATGGTCTTTGGGCCTTTCCTGCGTTCAAATCTTATAATACACTGATCAAGAAAATGGATTAAAAACAAAGTTTCAGAACAATGAATGTACCTAACCTCGTTAAATGTTTTTACTGACAGACCTGCCGCCTGGGAATGGATTTTTCATCTGCACCTGACCCACCTGGTTTAAAACCAGAATTCAGCGGGTTGGAGTCAGGATGAAGGTTTTTAGAACATTTACTTCATTTGTCCCAAACTCTGCACTTGGCAGTTAATATTCCCAACACACAGTCACTTTGCAAAATCGTCCCCTAAACAAAATGAAGTATTCATGGCAGAAGGTAATGGAGCTACCATCTTCAGTATTAGAAAACTGAATTTCCGAGCCACTTATATGGCCATTTGTTGGATATGCCTGCACTTCTATAAATAACCATAGTGGAGAAAATTCAAAGAACAAAGCATTTTTAGCAGACTGGACAGATAAACACTCCTTTTTGTTTTCAGTCATGCTTCCTGAAGAATCAGGGGCATATCTTTGAACTCAACTGGTATTTCAGCTGCAGGAGGGTAGGAATCTTACTGCATATACTTTCTGTAATCAGTCTGATAACATGAGACAGACTTTTCAAAGAAATGGGCAAAACATATTATTAGGGGAGATAGTAGGAACCGCCGATGCTGGAGAATCTGAGATAACAAGGTGTAGAGCTGGATGAACACAGCGGGCCAAGCAGCATCAGAGGAGCAGGAAAGCTGACATTTCAGGTCTGGACCCTTCTTCAGAAATGGGGGAGGGGAAGAGGAAATAAATAGAGAGAGAGGGGGAGGCGGATGGAAGATGGATAAAGGAGAAGATAGGTGGAGAGGAGACAGACCGGTCAAAGAGGCAGGGATGGAGCCAGTAAAGGTGAGTGTAGGTGGGGTGTTAAGGTGGGGGTTGGTCAGTCCAGGGAAGACGGACAGGTCAAGTAGGCGGGGATGAGGCTGGTAGGTAGGAGGTGGGGGTGGGGCTTGAGGTGGGAGGAGCGGATAGGTGGGAGAAAGGACGGACAGGTTAGGGAGGAGGCCCAGGATGGACATGTCATCCAAGGAGTGGGGAGGGGGAGTTGAAATGGTTCGCGACTGGGAGGCTTGGAGACTGCTTTGTGGAAAACCTACACTCGGTTCGCAACAAACGACTGTACCTCCCAGTCGCGAACCACTTCAACTCCCCCTCCCCACTCCTTGGACGACCTGTCCATCCTGGGCTTCCTCCAATGCCATGATGATGCCACCCGAAGGTTGCAGGAACAGCGCCTCATATTTCGCTTGGAAACCCTGCAGCCCAACGGTATCAATGTGGACTTTACAAGCTTCAAAATCTCCCCTCCCCCGACCGCATACCAAAACCAGCCCAGCTCATCCCCGCCTCCCTAACCGGTCCGTCCTTTCTCCCACCTATCCACTCCTCCCACCTCAAACCCCACCCCCACCTCCTACCTACCACCCTCATCCCTGCCTACTTGACCTGTCCGTTTTCCCTGGACTGACCAACCCCCATCCTAACTCCCCACCTACACTCACCTTTACTGGCTCCATCCCCGCCTCTTTGACCTGTCCATCTCCTCTCCACCTATCTGCTCCTTTATCCATCTTCCATCCGCCTCCCTCTCTCTCTCTATTTATTTCAGAATCGCCTTCCCCTCCCCCATTTCTGAAGAAGGGTCCAGACCTGAAACGTCAGCTTTCCTGCTCCTCTGATGTTGCTTGGCCTGCTGTCTTCATCCAGCTCTACACCTTGTTATCTATTATTAGGGGGATATGTTTACTCTGGTGTACAACTGAATAGCTGACAATATTGCACTGAGATTCCAAATTGATCTGGGAAAATTTCTACTTTCACTGTCAGATAATTGTCACCAGGTGTTTCTCTCCAATTTTTAAATCTACTTTGAACACAAGTAATTTGCCTGCTGAATTGCATGTCAAATTTCTTGTCCTATAATCATCATATTGTACCCCTGCAGTTCATTTAAATTTGGCAGAAAAGAGGGCAAGAATGATGGAAAGTGTGATGGCAAATGCAGGTGAGGGCCATGCAAGTGATGTCTGTTTCAATACCACACAAAACCTCCAATATATTTGGACATCAAAAAGACACATGTCAGAGCCTCCACTTTTCTGAGCTTGATGCAATTGCATGGTGCAACGAAACTTAGCATGATTTTCTCTTGAAATATTAGGAATATAAAGGAAAACAATTTAATTGTAACAAGTGATAGATGCTGAATCTTACATTTATTTGGCTAACTCAATGAGTTGCATTGAATATTTTGGAGGGTTTGTCGCCACAAAGTCGAGCAAATTCTCTCACTGTATCTTGTGCAATCCATCTTCGTAATTCCCTACCATGTCCTGTCACCTCTGATTTCTGATCCATTTTGCCGTGTGATGTTTCGATAACAACTCACAGATATACTAGAGGATATTGTTAAGTAAATTTTGAGTGCTGGGGAAATTTGTAAAATTTTACCTGGCAAATATTCCAAGCTTGTTACAAGGTGTTCTTTTAAACCCAATTATAAAATTCAGCTTAATTGTTTCCCAGCTTTGTTAGGCTCCCTATTTCAGAATCAATCCTTCAAGCTGTCAGATAATTCTATGATTACTTTTTCTAAAAACAATTACTCTGTGGGCCCTTGCTTCTTCTTTCAGGGATAAATCAAAAAAAGTTTGAACATAGGATAGTCTAATCTCCTTCAGTTTTGAGTAGGGGCAAACTAGTCTCATGAACCTAGTCTCCCTGCTATAGGAAGGATGTTGTGAACCTTGAAAGGTTCAGAAAAGATTTACGAGGATGTTGCCAGGGTTGGAAGCAGAGGTTGAATAGGCTGGGGCTATTTTCCCTAGAGTATCGGAAGCTGAGGGGTGACCTTACAGAAATTTATAAAATCATGAGGGGCATGGATAGGTTTTCATCAGGGTAACAAAGTCCAAAACTAGACAGCATAGGTTTAAGGTGAGAGGGGAAAGATTTAAAACGGACCTAAGGGGCAACTTTCACACAGAAGTCAGTGCAAGTATGGAATGGGCTGCCAGAGGAAGTGGTGAAGGCTGGTACAATCACAACATTTAAAAGGCATCCGGATGGGCACATGAATGGGAAGGGTGTACCGGGATATGGGCCAAATGTTGGCTTATGAGACTAGATTAATTAAGGATATCTGGTCGACATGGACAAGTTGGACTGAAGAGGCTGTTTCCATGTTGTATAGTTCCATGGCTCCATGAATCTATGAATCACTCTTCAGGTAGTTCTGATACTCTGTTACACTTCTTATATGATATATGTAGGATGAATTTCATTAGCATTTTAAGGGACATATAACAAGTGATTGTGAAATCAAAGTGCATTGGGTCCAATGGAGCTTATTAATGCTTCATGTTCTTTGAATCAATGAGCTGCCTAATCAGAAACGTTATTCAGAAAATCCAAACATTCATTATGAAAGGCAAAAAAAAATTGTCTGTGTTATGATTTGCGGTTGCTAAAATTCATTCAAACTTCAGACAAACATTACTCAAACACATAACATAAAGCACAAATAGGGTCTTGTGGTGCAGTGGTAGTCCACTAGATAGAACCTGTGGCCCAGAAGATCCATATTCAAGTACCAACTACACTTAGCATGCCAGAACAGGTTGGTTATTATAAATTATGATGATTAAAATAAATTCTGCAATAAGGAGAATGATCTGTGGAATTTTAAAACACAAAAATGTTGCATTGGTAAGGTTTGTCCAGGTATTACATGAACCAAAAGGTTAAATGGTCAATCATGCTTTTTGAGACCTTCTTGAATTGACGGAGCCTGAGTAGCTCTAAGTTCCTTTCTTCAAAAAACAATAAGATGAAGAATATTATCAGCTTATTTCAGTGGGCGATTTGAGGATATCAGCGAAAACCTCTAATGAGAATTTTCACTTATAGCTGCTATGGCAGCAAGGATACGAGTCATTTAAAAATGAAATGCTTTCTGCTATAATTGAAGGATTCTATTGAAGGAGAACAATTATTTGGGTTATAATCAAGATTATTAAGTGGGTGATCCTTGATAACTTAGAAAATTACAATAAATGAAATCACAAAATGAGCAAAGGCATGCACAATCTGCCCTAATTTCTCCCCTTGAGAAGTAGCCTTGCAAAGTTTCTCTTTGTAGTAAAGTTCCCAAACACCTGTTGAATCTTTCAGCATGTCAGTATTCCTTGACCAGCTGCTTTCATGGATGCATTTTCCTTGCTTGCAATTCATCAGCTATTGGTCCCATGTTATTTTCAATTAGTTATTTCTGCAAAAGTCTTCATAATCCCCAATCATGTTCCTAACCACATATCATTCAGCTTCAGTTTGATGTTTTTAGTATAGCAGCATTAAGGGACATACTTTCCAATTGGCAAAGTTCAAACCATAAATACATGTCTGTGTTCTAGGCAGGTATTAAAACCAGACACAATACAGCACCCAGAGGAAGGTAAAAGTAGTCAGTGTTTGCTTTGAATTTTGCCAATTGAAAGAAATGCCCTCAACTTCTGAGATGTTAAATAATTTCCAGTTTTTGAACCTTGATATTTTCCAATATTTTTCTATGGCTTTTTAGTTAAACCTTTCATCATATCATTGATATTTATCAGTAAACAACAGAAGTTACATTGTGGAAATATTGTTCTGCCTCAATAGGCTATGTCACTGGAAATCAAACCCCATTATTACCAGAGTTATCACAAAAGTTAAAGATTTTATCAAAGTACACAATTTCCTCATTTTACCTGTCTTTTAGACCTAGCTTGACAACAAAAAAATGTGTAGCCATCTAACTGTAAACTTAAGGTGATGCCACTCATTCTGCACTCCCTGATGAGAGGAAATAGATATTTATTTCACCCTGTTAGGCGACTTCTTAATCTGCTGTACTCAAGGAAATACAAATATAGTCCATTCATTGCGTCTTAATAATTCCACTTTTTTAGTCTTAGTGGTATTATAGTGAATCTGCAACATACTGTCTCCAAGGCATACGTATCCTTCTAGAACTGAACACAACACTTCTGATGGGGTTTCACCAGAGCTCTGTACAGCTGTAACACAACTTACGCTCCTTTATAAATATCCGTTCCCTTGACATAAGAGCCAGCATTCTACCAAATTCTGACAGTTTAGTTTTGTACCTGCTCCTGAGCTTTTAATAATTTCGACATTTGGATCCTGTATCTTTACTTGGTGTTTGTAGTCTAAAATTCTCCATCTTAAAAGATTAGTCGGAGCAGATTCAATTGTATTTTTCAATAGGCAATGGATAAATAGTTGTAAAGAAATAATTGGCGATACAAGGGGAAAGAGTGGGTCAGTGGAATCTGAATGAAAAAGCACAGGCATAATGGCCTTTGCTCATGATGTCCTTGAGAAGATGTCAGTGAGCACACAAATGCTCGTGAATGCGTGTTTTGACAAGCAGGCCATGCGCATTTTGGCAAAGGATATGCATAGCAGTGATGAAGTCTTGTGAAGTTGATATTCACCTGAAATGTTTTAAAGTTCTAGAGGATGTTTCAAGAGATAACCATTGAAACAGATATCATTTGAGTGTACATGACACAAGTAACTGCATTTCTTGAGAGAGAAGAGACTAAGATATGGTGAGAAGGAAGGTGTGAAGAACATGTGGTTTAATAAATTATCCCACATTCTGAAATTCTAACCTTTTGATTTGAAGAGGAAAGGATCACAAAATGTACAATCAATGCCATCATGATGGTTTTGAAACCTGAAGTACTAGGACTTTTAATTGTAATTTTCTTTTTTATAAGAGAACCGCTCCTGTTAAAGAAAAGAGAAAGGTTTAAATTCAGTACCATCTGACAAAGATCTGAGTGGGACCATTGAATGTTATGCTCTAGAATGTCAGCAAAACTTCAAACAGGGAGATATAACAGTAAGAGATAATGAAGGGATTGAAATATCTCTTTCCTCTTAAGAGAAAGTCACCTCTTGCAAACATTCTTGTGTTTTGGCTTTTCAGGAATATATAAAAAGGGATTAAAAACAGACTGCAATCCTTGCCTGTGTTTGCTAAAGGAAGATGATTTATGCTGGTGGAAGTATGTTAATAGATTAAAGTAACCTGTGTATACTGGTCTGAATTCAAGCGCTAGAGTTACATTAAGAAGAAGGCACAATGACGGATGGTTAAGTTTAGAGTTAATATTAGGAAACATTAAGTTACTGTCTAAGAACCACCCACTAGTTGCCCTAGCATTGCAGGTAAAAGGATTTTCTCATTCTCCATACAAGAAATTAACTAGCAATCGAAAGCAAACAGGACAACAGAAGGACTCTTATGCTCTGAGTTTTGCCAGACCATCCCTTTCAAAAGGAAATGGGAGAAAAGGATTTCAACTAATTACAAAGACAAGAATCCTGAAATCAACTGTTTAACTACCAATGTTCCACTATCTACTCTTGAGGAACAACCCAGAGAGACTGACCTGTACATTTTTCTATTTTGGACACTCCTTATTCCTAATCTGTGTGTATGTATGTGGTGTTATGAATTCCATTCCGGGAAGAAACATGCAACGTTAAAGCTTAAAATCACAAGTAACCAGTTCTGGCTAACCTTCTGCATTTGAAATCTGTTCTCTGATGACAGTATCACGATTGAAGGATCAAATTCTTTCCCTGCTTCAATACCCTTGTTAACTCAATTTTATTTTGTGGAGGATCTAACCTTCATTACATTGCCTTTTAATACCCAAATAACAACTGTTTTGATCTTCCTGAATTTACTGCAAGCAGATTCCCTCATCTTACAGTGAAATAGGGGTCAGAAATATTACAACTCAATGTACAATCATGAATTCGGAATAGGTAGGTTGTAGAGTGCCGGTGTTACTTCTCTGAAACCCAACCTCTCATTGCCAACAAGTTCATGTAAATTCAGGAGATTGGCATTATAATCAGTCACTTTTTACACAACCATCAGACTACACTGAAATTGTTACCTAATATCAGCTACAGATTTAACTATCTCTCACTATGCCTTCTTTTTAATGCAGTGGCTAGAATAGTGCAAGGTACAGCAGGTAGGGCAGCACCTGTCATTCTTACACATTTATGTTTTTGATCTTTCTGCTCCTC
Organism: Rhincodon typus; assembly: GCF_021869965.1. Taxonomy (NCBI): domain Eukaryota; kingdom Metazoa; phylum Chordata; class Chondrichthyes; order Orectolobiformes; family Rhincodontidae; genus Rhincodon; species Rhincodon typus. Next base: position 95,517,351 of record NC_063336.1, read on the forward strand.
CATTTATATAATATTGTATAGGCCCAATTTTAATCGAAGCACAATTAATGATTGTTCTTTCAAATATCCAGAGCCTGGACTTCCTTTGAGAATTTCTGCCTGTCTCTTTATTTAAGACCCTCCTTAAAACTTAGCTTTTTAACCAAGCTTTTGGCCAGATAACCCCTTCTTTAGTTCTGGATAAAATTTTGATTGATAATTCTCCTGTTGTGCACCTTGACATATTTTGCTATGATAAAGGTACTAAAGTATAAATTGATGCTGTTGCTCTATTCTTCTAGTTATGCAGCCCAAAATCTTATTTTTTTTTGCCCTTACTAATGCTGTGTATAGTTACAAACAGTTTCAGTAATATAGTCACCATGAATACCAGATACATTTCCCTGGTTATGCCTGTATAATAATATAATTTACCATATTTCATTTCTGTTCATTACCCCGTCCCAATCTCATGATTTCATTTCATCCTACATCTGCTACTTATGCAATAAAAGTAAAACATTGTGGATGTTAGTGATCCGAAATATAAACAGAAAATGCTTGACAAACTCAGCAGGTCTGGAAACATATGCAGAGAGAGAAATAGAGTTAATGTTTCGAGTCAGATGTGACTTCTTAAGAACTGAGCTCTGCTACTTATCAGCCCTACTTCTTCAGCACCTATCTTGTTCAGCTGGCACTCCATTATTCAAAGTCTTATCCAGTTTTACTTAAATACTCTGAAGTTTTGAATTGTTTTAATCTGGTGGCAGTAGCATTTTTCTTCACTTAACAGAGACTCTTCCAATACAAAGTCTGTCAACTTCTTTACCCGAGAATTAGACTCAACCCAAAAGATGTGAATAGCTGGGTTAAATCTGTTTGTAAAAGGATCAATAGAACAAACGATAATACAGCAGAGGAACAGGTCCTTTAGCCCAACATATCTGTGTCGACCATGATGCCATTCTAAATTAATCCCTTCTGTATTTACATGGTCAGTATTCTTCTATTCTCTGCCTGTTCATGTGTCCATCTAAGTATCTCTTAACGGTTGCTATCACATCTGCTTCTACCACCTCCCCTTCAACAGTGCCCCAAGGGGCAGTATGCCTGTCACAAAGGCTAAGAAAGGTTGTTGGCAGTACCATCCATATTATTGTAGCAACAATGCAAGCAGGGATTGGACCAGGTGGACAAGTGGTAGCTGACAGCAGTTCACAGATTTAATACGGAGCCTAAAGATCCACTCTTGCTCATCCCACTTCCACACTTAGATAATGTTTATTTACCTTCTCAGTAGAAACCATTTATGTTCACCGTGAAACACAGTTTAATTGGTTGCTCAGCACATGAAGAAACTGACCACAGTTTGCAAGGTGCACATGGCAACATATTTCAGGAATGGGTGTTCTCTGCAAGTCTGTACAGACAATAGGCCTGTTTCAGGTGTGTGCACTTGGTGACTATGGGGATTATATTCAATATATTGTATGCTTTCATTACAGGCTGGATGTGAGCATGCCCATACCATGGTGGCCTGTTAAAATCCATATTTCACCTGACATAAAGGCTCTCCCACAATCCAGTTTCTGGGTAATTGGTTCATATTCATTTGAGACAGAATAAGAGAATTAAACAATGGTAGTATCAACAGCGTAATGTATGTGAGCAAGGTTTGACAATTAGTGATGTCATTTGTATCAATTAATAGAATGCACCAGGTAGTTAATTTCACAACACTTTCTGATTTCTACTTCGATCAGCTATCCAGTGATTCCATTAAATAACATTGCATAGTATTTCTGCCTTGGAGTGAAATTTTGGGAAGAATTATCTCAGTTATTTGTAGCAATGTTGTATCTATGAATCTAAGGAATTCATTTACTGTTTTATTGCTGCAAATAACAACTATATACAAATAACAATGGCAGGATATCTCTTCCCTCTCTCCCAAACCCTCCACTGATGTCTTTTGTAGGATTGGAGATACAAACATATTATAAATGTTTAGAAATGGGCAGCACAGTGGCTCAGTGGTTAGTACTACTGCCTCACAGTGCCAGGGATGCAGGTTCGATTCCAGCCTTGGGCGACTGTCTGTGTGGAGTTTGCACATTCTCCCCATGTCTGTGTGGGTTTGCTCCAGTTTCCTCCCACAGTCCAATATGTGCAGGCTAGGTGGATTGGCCATGCTAAATTGCCTGTGGAGTTCAGGGATGTGTAGATTAGATGGGTTATGGGGGATGGGTCTGGGTGTGATGCTCTAAGGGTCAGTGTGGACTTGCTGGGCCGAAGGGTCTGTTTCCACACAGTAAGGATTCTATGAAATATCATAACATTAAACATCTCACATAGAGCTTTGCTTGGTTCTCACTAGGACATCCCCCTTTCTCCTTGCACTACCATTCAAACTGTGTTTTCAGTTTTTGTCAATTATCAATATTTTTGTTTCTTTTCACTTCCTGCCAGTTCTATGGCCCTATCTGTTTCTCCACAGGAGGTGGTTTCACTGAGAAGATTATTTGTTATTATTGCTAATAGCAGTTTCTCATCTATTTTGGCATTTTGACCCAGTTAGAAGGGTTTATTTTCTTGTACTGGGAAGTACCATCCTGCATTCCAACCATTAAAAACTAAAGTTCACAACCATCTACTTTGCAGGAATATTCACAAAAAAATGGTGTAATCAACTGAATTATGGTACTGCCACTAATGCTTTGTACTTTTATTAATTTCATCCCTTTCACTTCCCAATGGCTACAGTTTCCTCAAAGATGGATGGTGTGGGCTCCCTCTCTGGCTAATGCATGACAGCATAACCAAAAAATGCATAAGCCAATTTATATCAGTTTTCAACATTCTGGAACGACAGTGGGAAAGAAATGAACCAAATATATGTGTTCTCTGACCACCCATAATCTGTACGTGTTGCATTCAAAGAGATGCGTCTTTTCAGACTCTTAGAGTGTGCATTCCAATTAAATAGTTCAGCAGGAAGCTTTTTGCTTGTTTAAAACTGATATAAGATTATTTATTCTCATACACTTACCCTAAATTAATGCAATGTGACATGCTTGCTCTCATGCGCACATGCATACATACATACAAAACACATAGTACAGATAAAGACAGTATGCTTCTTCAGATTAGGTTAATTCAAACTCTGCTTTATGATCTCCATTCTCCCACAGGCTTGACCTGTGGTTTCCAGAACGGATTTGATGGTTTAAAGTTGAAGTTAGGTTATTGTAAATTGAAGGCCTTGCAGCAGGTTGTGAAGTTTCTTGTAGCTGGTTATCTAAGAGGTTGGTTCACAGGTGAACTTTGAGCCTGAAATAAGTTATATACTTTGGCTGCTTGATGATTTGCACCTAGTTTTCAAGTCAGGTTCTCAGCTTGGCTGCTGAATGATGGATCTGCTGGGACCTGGAGTAATCATGCTGCCGTCACTGAAATGGTTTTGACCTCATGACCACTGGGTTAACACTTCTGAGGACCAATTGATGTAGCTTGGATAGGGAGAAGCTAGTTTGATACAATGGGAAGTTGATTGAGGTCATTGAATTTTGATGTCCCGCATTGTGCAGTATGAACCATGGAACTGGAAATGTTTTAGGGCAGTATCTTCTCATTTTCAGACTAAGCCGAAAGGAGGGAAGCCTATCAAGATGTGAAAGCCCATTAGGTCTCCCAGCAAACAGGCTGATAATAGCCCGCCAGTGGGCTTTCAACCCAGGGTCACGATCAGGGACGAGAAAGTTCTGGATGTCTACAGCTGCCAGTCCATCAATGACAGCTTGTTCCAGATATTGGCAGTGTAGGCAGCTGTAGGCAGATGCCAGTACAATATTTCCTGATTCCCATGATGCAGGATCATCCACAGATTACATAAGAGTTGCTTGGCTGAGATGGTTGCAGTTGTGAGGAGAGGGGGACCATGGGGGTGTGAAGAAAGAGAAAAAGGTAAGTGTGTTCGCTATCAGTGGCCACTGACCCCATCCTATGTGTAGTCCCTTGATGGAGCATAGATTAATGCCGATCAAAAGTTCATAATATGATACACCAACACTGGCTATGATAAAATTCACACACTAGTAGCCTACTGGCCAATATCTCAAACCACAGTGCTGTATTACAGAAGGATCCTAAATATGGAATATCCAATGCAAATTTCTAAACCAACGTTATGACTTCAATTTCAGCTGCAAACCCTCTTGATTCTACAAGTGACGTAAAATGAAAGCTTATGGTACGACACAAGTGTGTGTCAGAGATTACCCTCCCATCTCTAAAGAATTGACAGTAAGTTACCATAAGGAAAGTAAAACTTCAAGAAAAATAACACTTAGTTGTGCTCCACAAATATCATGCACTCAGGACTTTGTTTGGGAGATAAAAATCTGCATCCCAACAGTTTAGCAACATTATTAAAGCTAATTATCTGATCAGCGCTTTGTTCTTTACAGAAATTTGTTGAGTGTAAATTGCTTGCCACTTCCCTACATTATTTATTACACTTCAAGAAGTACTTCATCATCTCCAAAGCATTTTGGGATGATCCATGGTCATACAAGTCACTACATAAAAGCATTTGCAAAATACAATTCTGAGATGAGGTCAATTTAAAGTCATAACTACATAGCTTAATGCAGATTGAAAGCTTAGTCTATTTCTACCAGTGCTTCTTTTGAAACAAAACCAATAGCTTTCCAGTCAACTGAAGGGGAGGAAAATGGCCATCAATAAAGCCACAAAATATCTACTGACCTGCAGATGGTTCTGAATGGTATGGTGATAAGAAGAAAAACAATTAAAGCTGCAATTTGGAGTATAGGTGGCAGTTTCACCTGTAGGGTTAATGCAAATTAACTTAAACCCATGCTGATTTGCTTCAAAAAGTTGACTGCAAAACAGGAGCTGGTACAATCAGGTTTCTTATTTATGGAGCTGTAAAACTGTAGTGCAAGGGTCAAAGGAATACTCCCTAATATAAGCTCATTGTTTCTGTACAGTGTGCAGAATGGTGCATCCTCTCCACTTTCATTAGATGTCACACTGCAGCAATCACATGCATGGTCATGGACCCCAGCTGGGAGGATTCATTTGGAAACTGTAGTAATCATTGGGTGTAAACAAGTCATTAGCCTTTTGACACACAGTCCAGCACCCTGCAGTGCAGTATTCACAAGTAAGCATTAGAGTTCAGAGAAAAGATATTCATGCTCTACATCACGATTATTTATAAAAGATAAAAGATTAAGTGACAGGTACATCATTATATGTTTCAATATAACTGCAAGTAACACTGGCAGATATAACGATTAATACTGATAGTATTTTTATCAAATATGTTATACTCTGAATGGATTGGTATAATCTGTTATAATTTTCTCATTTTCCACTGCTGTCTATTCATGCTAACCCATGCAATCATGAGAGCGAGGGGTATGCAGCTTCCCAGAGTGTTCAGTGCTAGTCAATATGGATACTTTAAAGTCACAGGGTTTACATGGTAAACTCTGTTGCTCTCAAAGCCCTCTCAGCCATTTGGTAACACCAGCTGTATACGGCTATATTATCATATCCCAGAGTATCATCTGACACTCTCTTCCTCCCACCTGTATTACGCTGAATCAAGAATCATTGGAATCACTACTCCAAATCATTATTTACTGGGACCTCAAGACTCTCTTTCTCTCTTAATCTTTCAGTCCTTTACAAATTGCACGTTTTTAAAGCTCAGGTTTATAGAACTTAGTCACTACTGAATTGGGGCGGCACGGTGGTTCAGTAGTTAGCGCTGCTGCCTCACAGCACCAGGGACCCGGGTTTAATTCCACCCTTAGGTGACTGTCTGTGTGGAGTTTGCACATTCTCCCCGTGTCTGCATGGGTTTCCTCCGGATGCTCCCGTTTCCTCCCACAGTCCAAAGATGTGCATGCTAGGTGGATTGGCCACGCTAAATTGCCCATAGTGTTCAGGGATGTGTAGATTCGGTGGGTTATAGTGGGGTGGGTCTGGGTGGGATGCTCTGAGGTTTGGTGTGGACTTGTTGGGCTGAAGGGCCTGTTTCCACACTGTAGGGATTCTATGAATTTTCTTAAGTCTTCTTTTCTTTTGAACCCATGTGTCATGCAATACAATGTATATTAACTTATGTTGCACATTTGGTGTCACACAATACAATATATATTAACTATATTGCACATTTGGTGCTGACTCAATTTCTTAATCACTCGTTCACTCATGACTATTTTTCAGGATCAAATTATATATATAGCTGGCTGGAAATCTTCTGGAAATATCTGTTGACGTTTGTTTCTTCATAATTGTAGTTGAAAACAAATGAAAGATAATTGTGAGTTATCTATAGTCTCATATGATGTCTTAGTATATCTGTGGCATAGAAAGGAGATTTTTGCTTTGCCGAATGCTCATGGAATGTGTCTCTTGTGGCATCATTGAAAGTCTGCTCTGTCCAATTTCTTGCTAGCTTGGTCATATCCACTACCAGTTCCTTCCATCTAAAACCGTTTCCTCATTAAACACTTGTAGCTGAGACAGATAGATTAGCAGGGAAGGGGGGCTATATTGGTGGAGGCTGCAACAAAGCAGGAGTAGGTCGTCCCTGTGTTCAACTACTCTTCACATTTTAGTATATGACTACGATGCAACAGCACGGTATTACTGAACTTATTCATTAGATAGGTGAAATATATAAATAAAAAGCAAAAGAAAAGGCTATCACCATTATGGTATTAAAATCACAGTTGCTTTCTAACTGCTCCTAAAAAATTGCTAGAACCAACAAGATAAAGATATGCTAAACATTTGAATTCATTCTCAGAGGCATGAGGCTGCTGCAGTTTAATGATTAATTTGCAAACAGATTTCATTCCATTATTCTCCGTGCTGGACATGTTCTTCAGGTAAGTAAAATAACTGACAGAATACAGAAGAACATCTATGCAAACATGGTAAAAGGTTGGTTCAAACTAAATTGGACTTAATTTTTATGCACCTTACAATTTTGGAGCAAGATTCATCTGATAATTCACAAAAGGTCACTTCTACCTCTTTCTTAAGTGTGTTTCTATAAATTATTATCTCTTCATGCCATGGGATAAACCTCAATTTCTTTTACTTGGCAACCTGTTTCTTATGACACTTTGAAGATTGGTCAAGGCTTGATCCAGAGAGTATTTTCACATACCACTGACAGAAGCAACTGAACCTACAAGTACCTTAGCAATGAGATCTGACTGAAGTAAAATGGCAACTTGTTTGCACTATGGAATGGCCATAGATACAAACATTATAGTATTGACACGCATTTAATTTAGATTTCCTGAGCATTGTAATTGGAATTAATAGAATGCAAAAAGTAGTTTGTATGAAATGGCAATGGAAAGAGTGAGTGAGAAAATCAACAGTGATAATCCCTCAAAAATAAGTGCTGTGATCACATGATTAACTCACAGTCTTTAACAGCTAAGTTGACAGGGTGTGAATTTTGTGCTACGTGCTTATTTCCATGATTTCAGGATACGCTGCTGTTCATTAGCTGCACAAACCAGCAGGGCTTCCAATATTATTAGTCCTAACACTAAGCCAGCCAACATCCTTTAAAGAAGTGGACTGTGGTTGCAATTGGTGCTGAAATTGTTCTTTTATTGTAGTGTAGTTAACAATGGTTGAGCATGAAAGCAAGGCCTGCACTTGAGTTGCTTGGTGGATAAGATTGAAATAAGAAATGTCCTGTATGCTGAGCAGGCTGAAGGTCCTTTTGATGTATGCTAGCTAGACATAGGCAGGGAAAGGCAGTACAGGCCAATGCTAAGAGTATAGCCCAGAGAGTTCAGATAGCAGTGGCAGAATTTCAATGATCTCAAATGAATCATTTTGTGGGCAAGTGAATACTCAACCGCCATATCCTACCAAGTTCTCCTGGCATTGATTCTCCACTCAATATACCAGACTTAATAACAATGTCTGTCAATGAGCAGTCAAACCTTCAATTCATACATTTTACCTCACCCCATACACATTGTACTATTGCCTGCCTCATACCCACAACTGCCAGTTCATACACAATGGAGGATATTCAAGTAAGACAGCTATATTTCTTAAACATAATGAAGAATATTCACCAGGATACTTCTCTCTTTCTTGAAGGAGAAAATGCAGAATGAAAACAGGCGAGAGTTAGGAACTAATAGCAGAAGAGTGCGTCTATATGTTTCAACTCCATGAAGGAGATAACACAGGAAAAGGGAGTCACTGAAACCACAATCGCTAATAAGGCTTGAAGGGTTGAAGATGAGTGTATCTGCGTATCCAATTCTCCTTCTTTTATCCTCAATACATTCAGATGCACAAGCTGCAAATAACACACATTTTTACTTTCTCCTCTCTCTTCAGCATAAACCTGGCCTTTGCACACTTCCTCATTTTAGTTACCCAAGAACTAGAACTGCCCAGTCTGTGTACGATAAATAATAACATGCAATCACTCAATTCCATCTTCAAAGCCACAAGCTCAGAGACTAATACGGCGTATTTTAGTGACAAATATGGGGATTGCGGTGAAGTCATGTACCAGAGACAATTGCATAGGAGCCAGGGCTGAGGGCAAGGAGGGCACAGTTGCCAGTTGAGACAGGGCAAAATGTTGCTAATATCTCCAGCAGCCTTGAAGGTTCCAATTGCATATAAGTGTGAAATTTACCTTCAAGCCATAAGCAATGCTGTCCTTACCTACTTGAGGTTGTGGTTATATAACAAATAATGCTACATTATGAGAGCAAAGTAGCCAAAATCCTATTGGACCATGGCTCAAGTAACTCCACAGAGACTAATAATGTTATCACCAAGTCACCTTTTATTTACACGTGGGGAGTCTTTGACACTGATCCAGCTTCTTCAGAGCCAGCTCTCAGAGTGAACAGAACCACTGACACTGCTGTTTATATCTGTTGGCCATGGCTCCCTGATTTGACCAGATTTATAGCGCCAGTCAGGGAAATCATATTCTAGGAGGTCTACCTGGCTGACCTCATGAAAATCACTACAATGGGGCTGTTCTCTCATTAGAGAAAGATGACTGACGGTGCTTTAACCTGAGGGTGACCATGCCTCAGGCTAGGGGTGAGGTTGCAAAGAAAAGTCCTTCATAGAACCTGTGAAGCCAACAGCATGGGTTCAATTTGCACACCAGCTGAAGTTACGATGAAGGACTCTCCTTCTCAACCTCTCCCCTAACCTGAGGTGTGGTGACCCTCAGGTTAAACCACTACTAATTGTCTTTCTGTCTAATGAAGCAGCAGCCCTATTGTCCACTAGGACTATGGTGACTTTGCCTACATAGTACAATAAACTAGAATATAGCTGTAGATATAAAAATCTTCTGTTGGTTTTTTCAAAGCATATTATTCACACCTAATTTCTTATAATTTGAGGGACAACATAAGTATTACCATATCAGATAAAATATGCAGCTACAAGCAAAAGCCAGTCAGTTAATACCTGAAATGGTTAATTGATATCATAAAATAAGGTCTGCCCATCAGCATATGTATGATGTTTTCTAGGAGAGCCAACCAGTGTCCTATCCAGTTCTTTACTCTCCACTAAACTTCCTTGTTTTGTTTTGTTAACTCTGTTTGTCTCTCAGCAGGTGCTGCCAGAACTGCTGAGTTTCTCCAGCATTCTCAGTGTTTGTTTTCTTTCAAGTTCCACATGCGTTCGTCAACGTGTTATACTAGTTTAGTGATTGTGCCTTGTGTTGACAGCAGACATGTAGCCAAAGTAGTAATGTTGTACTTACTGTCAAAATGAGCCTCTTTTTACAAGAGTCAACCATCTATCTTAATTGCATTGTAACTAAATAATAATTAATATCTAATAAATTTTTACTATTCAGAAAATTGACCTTGTCTCTTCCCAACTATGTAGTTTGGGTATCTCTCCACACTTAGTATCAGAAGCTCAATAATCACCAATAAGAAGGACTGGAGGCAGCAAATGTACCCCTGAAATGGTGATAGTCTGGCAATCAATATTATAAAAGTGTCTAGTGCAGTTCCCTTTGATAAAAGTGCTTCTGCATGCTTGAAGTCATTTTTGTTCCTTAACAGACTTCGTAGCAACCGTAAAGTAGTCTCCACAGAGCCTTAAATCCATCCCAAACAACTGCAACCAGGAGCAAAGTAGATATCCTCATCTAAAGAGGTGAAATGAGCATTTTTTAAATGTTTTCCAGCTGCCTGTTACATAGAGACACAGGGATGTGCTCTTTCAAACTTGTTCAGTTCAACAACAGTCCACATTGAAATGAAATCGAAAATGCTGAAAAAACTTGTCAGGTCGGGAAACATCTGTGGAAAGAATTGGCAGAAGTTAACAACATAACCAATTTTCTGAATGGTAAAAATTTATTAGATAGTACTTATTAGCTAGTTACAAGACAATTAAGATACATGGTTGACTCTTGTAATAAGAGGCTCATTTTGACACTAAGTACATTACTACTTTGGCTACATGTCTGCTGTCAACACAAGGCACAATCACTAAACAAGTGTAACACTCTGAGCATCCATTGGGGTCTTTCACAGTTACATCATGAGTAATCAAAAATTGAATATTTCACAGATCATACAAGCTGAAGCCTGTCTTAATATGTTATGCAATGTAAAAGATGACTACCAACAGTCATATCAATAACTAATAAGATGGGATATAGCACTTCTCATGTAAAAGATCTAAAACAATGATATTCCTTGATGCCGTTGGGCAAATGTAATTTTAAAGGAGTGTTCAGTCTTTAAATAAAGCAAACAAATGCAAATCTTTACCAACCTTACTAGTCTATCTGATAATCCAGCCATGATGTGCAACCCATCTCATTACTTAGGTCATAGTTAGAAATCCATGTACAGTTTTAGCTGCCTATGTTTAGGAAGGGTGACAAAATAATGGAAGGTGAAGAAAATATTGTAAATGAGAAAAGTTAAGTTAAGGATAAGAGACTGGAACAGTTGGATTTCCTTTTATTAAGGTCTAAAAGGATAGGTGATAAATTTATAAGATCCGTGGAAAATTATGAGAAATACTGGGAAGGTAAATAGAGAAAAACAATTTCTACCAGCTAACAACAGAAGAAATTTAAGTCGTATTCTGAAGAACGAAAGGAGAACTTAGTTTTTTTTAATGCAATGGTATGAAATGCATTATTTGAAATAATAGTGGCTAGATCATTTTTAAAAGTGATTGAATGAACATTGATAAATATTTCAAGCAGACAAAGTTAAAAAGGTTGAGGGTAAAAAAAAATCAATGGATTTAGATGTTCAACTCTTTTAGAAAGCCAGGATAAATCAAATGAGTCAAAAGGCCTTATTTTCTAATGTGAAATAATACCTGGTTCTCCCAGTCTGGTTTGATGCTATACTCTTGATTAAGTTCCTGTCTTATCAATCTCGAGTGCTCCTCAGCAAAAAGCTAATAAAACTTTTTCAAAGACAATTACTTTCAAGCAAACAGAAGTAAGCAAAATATAAAAGAGTAGGTGAAGGTTAAAGATATGTATTAATAACAAGATATCTTCTCTAAAGCTTCTTCTTTACATATTCTTCATATCACAATTAAGATAGAATAAAGATCCAACTAAAAGATACCATTTAAGATCACATTCAGGTAAAGGTACATTATATGAAACTTGATAACACAGTGTGGAGCTGGAGGAACATAGCAGGCCATGCAGCGTCAGAGGAACTGGAAAGCTGATGTTTCGGGTTGGGACCCTTCTTCAGAAGACCATCCTACTGAAGAAGGGTCCCAAGCCAAAACGTCAGCTTTCCAGTTCCTCTGATGCTGCCTGGTCTGCTGTGTTCCTCCAGCTCCACACTGCGTTATCTCTGACTCCAGCATCGGCAGTTCTTACTTTCTCTGATCATATAAAACTTGATGTCTGAGTGGGATTGAATTCAACATAAACCTCTGTAAATTGCATTTGGCACATACATTACACCTCTTAAACTGATATATAGAAAGAATAAAGAAAGGAGTAAATCACTCTAAATTTCTGACAACAGACTACACACTGGGACTTTTCAATTACTGGAATTAATGTTGAAAATGACCAGAAATTAACATTTCTGTGAGAGGTGCAATGGCTCAAATTACATTATCAGAATGCAAAGCCAACAGCACCTACATCCAGTTAGTGCTTTGAAATCTTCTTTACTGAGTTCCTATACCAGTCCTATTCCAAGTATACAGTGATGGCTAAATTGTCTACTGACTGAATATACTACTTGGCTCAATTTGAGAAAGTCCCAGATAGGGTTCTATACTTTGCTCAGCTTGGTACCATTTGTGATTAGAGATACCTACCTACTGCCAGCTAAAATACAGAGGAAGGAATGAGTTGGAATTCCTGAATACTATCCTGAAACAGTTACTCGACGTATGCATGTACAGAAATTGATTATGCATAACATCATACATAACTGGATGTTTTCAAAACTGAACAGCAATAGGCTCCATCTGACAGACTCAATGATGAAGAATGACCAGTGAAGAAGAGACTGGAAAGTTTGAAATGCAGGCTACAATTGCATAGCATACATTTCTCCATTTACAATGTAAGTGAAACAAACTTGGTTGTACAGTAAAGCATTTACTGCACCAGTATTCTATTAATAGCTACTGGGCGTACGCTTATGAAGATATGTCATAATGATGTCAAATCACATGGGACTGAGATCTGATAGAAGAACACAGTAGCAAAGCCTTGATCTACGATACTTATGTCTATTTTTATAGGTAATAAACATTAACAGTTTGCACTGGCCTTGTGTTGAACCCCAGTGTGTCTCAAGCTCCTAACAATGTTCCTCTGCCAGTCACATATGCAGGGTGTATACGACAATGCAAGAATTTTCAGAAATGTCTGTTGTAAGCTGACTATAGTTTCACAAGGTAAGCTAAAGTGATTTAAATTCAAATGGTGCTGCTTTCATTTGGTACTTTATTTTCCTTACAGTTTCTGTGTTTTTTTCAACTTCTTGCATTACAGAAAATTAATTGAATGGCTTTCTCATCAAGGGGACAATCAGTGCAGTTTCCATAATCAACTATGAATGGCTGGGAGAAATTCACCAAAATCTTAAAAGCTGTCTTATCGGACTGCAGTGACTAATGGGAAATGAACTAATTGCATCCAAATGAGGCAGCACAGTGGTTCAGTGGTTAGCTCTACTGCCTCACAGCGCCATGGCCCTAGGCTTGATTCCAGCCTTGGACAACTGTATGGATTTTACACGTTCTCCCTATGTTTGCATGGATTTCTGCCGGCTGCTCAGGTTTCCTCCCACTGTCCAAAATGTGCAGATTAGGTAGATTGGTTATGCTAAGATTGCCCTGTAAGGTACAGGCAGGAGCAGGCTATGTGGATTAGCCATGGTAAATGTGGGGTTATGGGGATAGGGTGGGAGGCTCTATCTCTATGGGATAGTCTTGGGAGGGACAGTGCAGATTTAATGGGCCAAATGGTCTCTTTCTGCAATGTAGGGATTCTATGAAAAGCTGAATCTACAAGACATTGATCAAATTATACAGTGCAGGATGAGAAAATGAATAAGTGGAGATAATGGGAAACTCCAGCAAAATCTGTGGCTGAATACCATTTTAAACCTAAACAGGTTTACATTAAGAGATAGTAGGAACTGCAGATGCTGGAGAATCTGAGATAACAAGGTGTAGAGCTGGATGAACACAGCAGGCCAAGCAGCATCAGAAGAGCAGGAAGGCTGACGTTTCGGGCCTAGACCCTTCTTCAGAAATGGGGGAGGCGAAGAGGGTTCTGAAATAAATAGGGAGAGAGGGGGAGGCAGACAGAAGATGGATAGAAGAGAAGATAGGTGGAGAGGAGACAGACAGGTCAAAGAGGTGGGGATGGAGCCAGTAAAGGTGAGTGTAGGTGGGGAGTTAGGGAGGAGATAGGTCAGTCCAGGGAGGATGGACAGGCTAAGGGGGCGGGATGAGGTTAGCAGGTAGGAGATGGGGGTGGGGCTTGAGGTGGGAGGAGGGGATAGGTGGGAGGAAGGACAGGTTAGGGAGGCGGGGACGAGCTGGGCTGGTTTTGGGATGCGGTAGGGGGAGGGGAGATTTTGAAGCTTGTGAAGTCCACATTGATACCATTGGGCTGCAGAGTTCCCAAGCGGAATATGAGTTGCTGTTCCTGCAACCTTCGGGTGGCATCATTGTGGCACTGCAGGACGCCCAGGATGGACATGTCGTCTGAGGAATGGGAGGGGGAGTTGAAATGGTTCACGACTGGGAGGTGCAGTTGTTTAGTGCGAACCGAGCGTAGGTGTTCTGCAAAGTGGTCCCCAAGCCTCCACTTGGTTTTCCCAATGTAGAGGAGGCCACAACGGGAACAGCGGATGCAGTATATCACATTAGCAGATGTGCAGGTGAACATCTGCTTGATGTGGAAAGTCTTCTTGGGGCCTGGGATGGGGGTGAGGGAGGAAGTGT
>NC_063336.1:95532273-95600035 GCF_021869965.1 Rhincodon typus
CATTTTTCCCTCCCCACCCTTATCTGCTTTCCGGAGGGACCACTCTCCCCGTGACTCCCTTGTCCGCTCCATACTCCCCTCCAGCCCCACCACACCTGGCACTTTTCCCTGCAACCGCAGGAATTGCTACACCTGCCCCTACACTTCCTCCCTCACCCCCATCCCAGGCCCCAAGAAGACTTTCCACATCAAGCAGATGTTCACCTGCACATCTGCCAATGTGGTATACTGCATCCGCTGTTCCCGTTGTGGCCTCCTCTACATCAGGGAAACCAAGCGGAGGCTTGGGGACCGCTTTGCAGAACACCTACGTTCGGTTCGCACTAAACAACTGCACCTCCCAGTCGTGAACCATTTCAACTCCCCCTCCCATTCCTCAGACGACATGTCCCTCCTGGGCGTCCTGCAGTGCCACAACGATGCCACCCGAAGGTTGCAGGAACAGCAACTCATATTCCGCTTGGGAACCCTGCAGCCCAATGGTATCAATGTGGACTTCACAAGTTTCAAAATCTCCCCTCCCCTACCGCATCCCAAAACCAGCCCAGCTCGTCCCCGCCTCCCTAACCTGTCCTTCCTCCCACCTATCCCCTCCTCCCACCTCAAGCCCCACTCCCATCTCCTACCTAAAACCTCATCCCACCCCCTTAACCTTTCCATCCTCCCTGGACTGACCTATCTCCTCCCTAACTCCCCACCTACACTCACCTTTACTGGCTCCATCCCCGCCTCTTTGACCTGTCTGTCTCCTCTCCACCTATCTTCTCCTCTATCCATCTTCTATCTGCCTCCCCCTCTCTCCCTATTTATTTCAGAACCCTCTTCCCCTCCCCCATTTCTGAAGAAGGATCTAGGCCCGAAATATCAGCTTTCCTGCTCTTCTGATGCTGCTTGGCCTGCTGTGTTCATCCAGCTCCACACCTTGTTATCTCAGGTTTAGATTAAGTTTCTCTTCATGGGCAATCCAACAAAAGCATTCACACATCAACAAAAGAAACCATATTTACCATTTCATTCTTTTGTCACATTTGACTGCAGTTGAGAGTTGATTAACTTAAAAAAAATTAGGGGAGATTGGTGCAGAGGAGCAACAAATCATGGAAAAGCAACAAATGCATTAAGAAGAGATTAAAATTGTTTACAGTATAAGATAATCATATTCATGCTAAATTTTTGAATGGTGATTTAAGAACTTCTTAATGATAATTTATTTTTAACCTAATGATCCAACACTGAAGCAGAATGTTTTGTTTGCAGCAGATAGGCAGCTGTGTTTTCTATTAATCCATAATTAGCATTTAATTCCAAGATGAACTTTCCAATATTCTTTATTATCTTCAAATCTTTTTCTCATAGCAATTCATGCAATTGAGAGCATTACAAACTTGTTTAATGTACGGATATCACAAAATCTGTTCATTACCAAATAATTGGTTATTTCATGATCATATAATTTAACATACACAATATAACTTGCACAATTCAAGTAGATTAATTATGGAAACATTTCATGTTCTTACAGCACTTATTAACACTAAAACAAACGTTGCACAGTTATGATCACCCTGCAAGATACTGGGGAGATGAGGGAGAATCAAACATTTTTGGAGGCCAGAATCTTGGAAGCCTGCTGGAGAAAAGACACAAGAGGCCGGCATTTCCTGCCATCGGCCAGTATACTCGCTTGCTGCATGTTCTCGCCTCCAGACCATTTTCTTTTCATTTAACCTATTTTACTAATCAACCTGTTCAGTGATGTTGTTATGCACCTCCGGAACTGGTAGGGCTTGAACTCAGGCCTCTTAGTCCAAGGAAGGGAAGTGAAAGAACACCATGCATGCTGGGTGAGAATTCTAACACTGAAACAGCAAATGCAAACACTGCTTCAGATAATTTCTAAATATGGGCCGGAGCAACCTGCAAGTGGTCATTTGGTGGTTAGTTGAAACTATTGAGGAGCATATTGAGGTCCCTTTTCCATGCTCCTATTTATTTTCCAGTGGGTCGTCGACAGTGCTGTATTGTTCCAGAAAAACCCCAACTGCTTCACGAATGTCTTTTCAGAAAGGGCTGCCCAAGAGTTTGGCTGCTTGGAATGTAATTAATTTTTCACTTTTGAAGTCAACTACCAAGCCATTCAATTGTAAAACAACTTAACTTCATTTTCTAGGTCAGGTCAGGAGTGTGATACAATATTCAGCATGACCCTGGATATGTGCAACTGTAATACCCTGCCCAGAACAAAAATGATCCACTTGATTAACATCCCATCATCACACTCAATATCTTTTCATTTCATTGCATTATGACTGCAACACGTACAAACTACAGCAGCACCAATTTGCATTTATATAGTGCCTTTATCATTCAAAAAACATTTCAAGACATTTCACAAAACTGATTATCAACTAATTTTTTAACCCTGCACTGTGAGAATTGTAATCCTTGGGCAGAAATTTCCCAGATGCCGAACAGATTAGGCCATGATGAGAAAAGCTGGGCAAATTGCATGAGATTGCCAGTGTGGAGCTTCTTGACGTTGAGAGCAAAAGCTCCGATTTTTTTAAAAAATCATTTGAGGGATGCAGGCGTCGCTGGCTAGTCAGCATTTCTTGCCCATCCCTAGTTGCCCTTGAGAAGGTGGTAGTGAACTGCCTTCTTGAACTGCTGCAGTCCTCCTGCTATGGGTTGACCCACAATGCTATTAGGGAGGGAATTCCAGGATTTTGACCCAGTGACATTGAAGGAACGGCGATATATTTCCAAGGCAGGATGGTGAGTGACTTAGAGGGGAACTTGGAGGTGGTGGTGTTCCCATATATCTGCTGCCCTTGTCCCTCTAGATGGAAGTGGTCGTGGGTTTGGAAGGTACTGTCTGAGGATCTTTGGTGAATTTCTGCCATGCATCTTGTAGATAGTATGACTGCTGCTTCTGAGCATCGGAGTGGATGCTTGCAGATGTAGTGCCAATCAAGTGGGCTGCTTTGTCCTGGATGGTGTCAAGCTTCTTGAGTGCTGTTGGTGCTGCACTGATCGAGGCAAGTGGGGAGTATTCCATCACACTCCTGACTTGTGCCTGTAGATGGTGGACAGGCTTTGAGGAGTCAAGAGGTGAGTGACTTGCTGCAGTATTCCCAGCTTCTGGCCTGATCTTGTAGCCACTGTGTTTATGTGGTGAGTCTAGTTGAGTTTCTGGTCAATGGTAACCCCCAGGATGTTGAAAACGGGGGATTCAGTGATGGTAATACCATTGAATGTCAAGGGGCGGTGGTTAGATTGTCTCTTATTGGTGATGGTCATAGCCTGGCATTGTGTGGCACAAATGTCACTTGCCACTTGTCAGCCCAAGCCTGGATATTGTTCAGATCTTGTTGCATGTGAACATGGACTGCTTCAGTATCTGAGGAGTCACGAATGGTGCTGAACATTGTGCAATCATCGGCGAACCTCCCCACTTCTGACCTTATGATGGAGGGAAGGTCATTGATGAAGCACCTGAAGATGGTTAGGTATAGGACACTACCCTGATGAACTCCTGCAGACGTATCCTGGAACTGAGATGATTGACATCCCACAACCACGGCCATCTTCCTATGTGTCAGGTATGACTCCAACCACCGGAGAGCTTGCCCCCTGATACCCATTTATTCCAGTTTTACTAGGGCTCCTTGATGCCACATTCAGTCGAATGCAGCCTTGATATCAAGGGCTGTCACTCTCACCTCATGTCTGGAATTCAGCTCTTTTGTCCATGTTTTAACCACGGCTGTAATGAGATCAGGAGCTGAGTGGCCCTGGCGGAACCCAAACTGGGCGCCACTGAGCAAGTTATTTCTGAGCAGGTGCTGCCTGATAGCACTGTTGATGACACCTTCCATCACTTTACTGATGATCGTGAGGAGACTGATGGGGCGGTAATTGGCCAGGTTGGATTTGTCCTGCTTTTTGTGTGCAGGACATACTTGGGCAATTTTCCACATTGTTGGGTAGATACCAGTGTTGTAACTGTCCTGGAACAGCTTGGCTAAGGGAGCGGCAAGTTCTGGAGCACAAGTCTTTAGTATTATTGCCGGAATGTTGTCAGGACCCGTAGCCTTTGCAGTATCCCGTGTCTCCAACCATTTCTTGATAACACGTGGAGTGAATCACATTGGCTGAAGACTGGTATCTGTAATACTGGGGCCCACTGGAGGAGGCCAAGATGAATCATCCACTCGGCACTTCTGCAAGTGCTCCTATTTTCCAACTAAGTGTTGAATGGCAAGACAAGATTCTCACAACTGACTGGTAAGAATCTATTTGCAAGTATTTGTATGGCCTAATATCTCATTATTACTTAATCTCACCTCATTAATTTTCATTCTCCCACTTGCTAGATAGAAACTAGATGGCAATAATTCCTAACATGAAAATCAGCACAGTTACTTGCTGGCTCCAGCTCACTGCTCATTTCTCTGGACTTGGACATCTTGGACACCAGTCACCAACGTCACAGCATACACTCCATGAACAGCAGCTGCACATACCCCATGTCCACAGATGTTTGCATTTGACAAGTACCGGCCTCACTGCATCATCAAGGCACTTCTCCAATTGACTTACAGTACAGTTCTGTACTCCAAGGCATTTCATTGGAATATTGCTGCGAGGACATTTTGCATAGAGAGATGGGCACCCATTTTATGAAATGGAGGATTCTTGCTTTGTTTTTCTTTTTGATGCTTTGACCCCTCAGCCATACCATATGTGTTGTTAATCAAGTGGATCATTTTGTTCTGGGCAGGGTATTACAATTGCACATATCCAGGCCTCTCGGATGTGGTGCTAATGAAGCAGGCTGCTTTGATTTAGATGGCGTCAAGCTTCTTGAGTTTTGGAGCTGCACTCATTTAGGCAAGTAGAGAATAATCCAAAATACTTCTGACCTGTCCCTTGTAGATGGTGGTAGGGTTTGGGGAGTCAGGAGGTGAGTTATTCGCTGCAGAATTTCTAGTCTCTAGCCAGCTCTTGAAGACATTGTATTTATGTGGTTAGTGTAGTTCAATTTCCGGTCAATGGTAATCTGGGACGTTGATAGTGGGGGATTCAGTGATGGTAACATGAGAACTAGGAGCAGGAGTAGGCAATTCTGCCCTTTGAGCCTGCTCCAATGTTTGACTGATCTCATCTCGGCCTCAATCCACTTGCCTGCCCACTCCCGATGACCATTTAACCCATTACAAACTAAAATCTGATTATCTCCTGCTTAAATTTCTTGAGTGTTCCAGCATCCACCATCCTCTGGGATAGTGAATTCCATGGATTCACAAACCATTGAGAGAAGTAATTCCTCTTAATTTCTGTTTTAAATCTGCACCTCTTGGCCTAAAACTATGAGTGTTTATTCTATATCACCTCTAAGGGGAAACATTTATTTTGTCAGTCCTCTTTAGCATCTTGTATACTGCAATTAGGTATCCTCTCATTCTTCTTAACTTTAGCAAGTAGAGGTCTAAACTCATTCTCTCCTTTGTCCCTGGAATTAATCAAGTAAACCTCTGTCATAATGCCATTGAATGTCAAGAGGCGGAGAGTATATTATTCAACAAGGATCATACTGGAGTACCCACTAGGCCTCCTAAAGAAGACGTTCTGCTGCTTGGGTCAGTACCAGGGTGGCCTGGTAAATGAGGCAGCCTGAGCCTATCTGGCTCACCTTGTCTAAAGATCAATTTTCTTGGACCCTAGTGTTTTAATGTTCTTAGTGAATAGTCACACTAGAAATGCCATGTTTTCCAAATGCTCATTGACCATTAGTGCAAAATGTTAGTTACTTTCACCATTAAAAATAGGGTGGCTCACAAGTGTGACTGTTTGGTAGCCTTTACTTGCCTTGTTCTGGAGAAATTTGGCTTATGTAGAATCTTGCTGAAGCTCACCGTCTCCCTTGTTGGTTTTTGAAGGCAATCTCTCTGGTTGTTCAGTGGTTAGCACTGCTGCCTCACAGTGCCAGGGGCCCAGGTTTGATTCCACCCTCGGGCAACTCTCTGTGTGGACCTTGCACATTCTTTCTTTGTCTGCGTGGGTTTCCTCCGTGTGCTCCGGTTTCCTCCCACAGTCCAAAGATGTGCAGGCTAGGTGGTTTAGCCATTGCTAAATTGCCCATTGTGTTCAGGAATGTGTAGATTAGGTGGGTTATAGGGAGATGGGTCTGGGTGGGATGCTCTGTGGGTCAGTGTGGACTTGTTGGGCCGAAGGGGCTGTTTCCACACTGTAGGGATTCTAAGGATTCTAAGAAAGACAAATAGTGTTGAGTGATTCAGAGATCCACATGCACCTCTACCAAAGCACCATGGGTTGATATTTTGCATCTTAACATTTATTCCATTCATCATGCTTTCAAAATTGGACAGGGTTTTCTGGCTTTGAGGGTCATGAGGGGTGAAAATCTGCAGAATTTAACAGTGGTCATTAACGGCAATTTATGAAGCTGTTAATGTTCTGAAATCTCTGTTTGAAAGCACAGTGAAAGCAAGTTTAATAGTAAGTTTCAAAGAGGGAATTGAATACATTCTTGAAGGGGAAAATGCTCAGAAGAGGAGTGGAACTAATTGAACATATTTCTTTCAGTGAGCTGACACAGGCACAATGGGCTGAATGGCATTGCAATAAATGATGATGTAGTTGAAAAAGCCCAGGTGTTTTAGTTGACAAGACATTTAGCATGTGCAACTAGTGCAGAGCAGTAATAGGCAAAGCTGAACCAGGTAGTACAATGTTTATGAAGCATAGAATACTGTAACTAAGCTCTACAGTCTCTGGTCAAATTCCACATTGAGTGATATATCTGCTTTTGTTGCCAAGAATGCAAAAGTCAAGTAGTGAAGACGAGGTAACTGCTTCATAGAACAGCTACATTTTGACCACAAAACAAAAGGGTCTGAGCTTCCAGTTCCCTGCCACTTCAACACGCCACCTCATTCCCTGGCCAGCATCTCTGTCTCAGGCTTACTGTAGTACTCCAGGGAAGCTCAGCACAAGCTGGAAGAACAGCACCTCATTTTCCACTTTGGAATGCTACAGCCTCCTGGACTCAATATCGGGTTCAACAATTTTAGGGCTTCTCCTATATCCTTATCCCAACCCCCACACACCAGGCCTTGTTATCAATTATCTGCTACTACCCACACCCTAATAGTCCCCATTAATAACTATTCATTCTCCTAGGCTGACTGTTATCCACTCCTTTGGCTATCCAAATGTTCTTCTCTCTGTTTGGACTCTATATGAACCTATGGTTTCCTCGTTACCCTCCATCCCATCTTCTGCATAAAAACCAACCTTTTCCTAGCTACCATCAGTTCTAATGTGGAATCACTGGACCTGAAACATTAACTCTGATTTCACTCCACAGATGCTGCCAGACTTTCTGAGCTTTTCCAGCAATTTTTGTTCTATACAGAGAATTGTTGGGTAGGGAACTCCACGAATTTGAACTGGCAATAATGATGGAACAGCAATATATTTTTAAGTCATGATGATGTATGACTTGGATGAGAATTTTGAAGCGATGATGTTGCAGTAGGTGTGGTGAATTGATTCAGTGCGGACTGTAGTTTCTGACCTCTTGCACACCTATAATGTTAATCTCTGTGCCATTGGTGGCTGTGCCTTTAGTTGATTTGGGCCGTAATTATGAAATTCTCTCCTGAACTTATTTGCTTCTGTATCTCTTTTCCTTTTTGATCAGTCATAGAACAGTCTTTTCTGAACAAAGTTTTGAGGCTGAATTTTACCAGAACTCAGCCAAGTGTCATTTTGGCGAGTTTCATGGATGGTTTATCTCCATGTGGTCAAGATATTTTTCTTGCATTGTCATTCAAACTCACCTCACATTCATTCACCACACCCTGTGGTGCCCCAGTCATCCTACCTGCTTCAAGTGAATGTTCTTGCTGATTCCAGGTATCCCATGATCATAGTGCTGGTGCCATCCTTGAACTCCAGTCATGTACCCAGTCAAGTTTTGGCAGTCTGTAGTTGCCCTTCTTCATACACATGGTGGGACAGCATCCACAAACTAACATATCTCAAGTCACAATGATGATATGGCTGACACTTCCTTGTATATACAAATGCACATTCCCAAATCTGTCACTGTTTAATCACCAAACCACATAGCTCACTTGTCCTTAGCCATGCCCCATTTTCCAACACTGGCTAAGTCATTCTTACTCTTTCACTGCCAATCTCCCAACTCATCAGGCTCCATCACATCCCCTGTTTCTCTGCTCCAGTTGTGCACAGCATGCAAGGATAATGCAGCATACTGTCCAGGCTGAGTGATGCTTTCAAATGCTTACATTGTCCATTTTCCCTCCTACATGCAAAATTCACATTCTCTTACACTAAGTTTCCATTGGTCCACTTCTGTTGAGCAACTGCAAGTTTGAGTTTCAGAGAGCTTCGTCTTCAACTGAGGCTTGCCATGGACAGACGGGTGAGAATGGGCAACATACTTTATTCAAAACAAATTTCAAAGCTCAGGGAAGGAAGAGAGCTACTATCTTTGGAGGGTGTCTTTTGCCTATCAGCCTCCAGTACAGTTTTTAATGGGTAGGATGCTGTTACCATTCCTTTCTCCTTGAGTGAGTCGAAGAGCCTATTTGGCAACTGTACTATAGGATAGGCAGAGTGATACTGAGGTTAACTGAGTGAGTTCAATTGACCAATAATTATTTATTTTGATATGGTGAGTGGCCTGCTGATTTTGGCACCCGCCTACTCTTCATATTAAGGGAATGAGCTCAGGAATGGGTTGGAATATGATAGAATAACATGATAGAATTTTTTTATCAAGATGGAGAGTGAGGTTGTTGACTCAGAGATGAGGGTGCTAAACCTTAAAAAAGGAAACTACAAGGACATGAGGTGTGAGTTGGCCTTGATAGATTGGGGAGAGTTACTTAAAGGGATGACAGTGGATAGGCAATGGGAAATATTCAAGGAACACATGGGGGAACTGCAAAACTGCTTATTCCTGACTGTCGCAAAAGGAAAATAGGTAAGGGGGTCAATCCATGGCTTACAAAGGAAATAAGAGACAGTATCTGATCCAAAGAAGAAGCATACAGATTGGCCAAGAAAAATATTAAATCTGAGGATTGGGAGCAGTTTAGAATTCAGTAAAGAAGGACCAAGGAATTGATGAAGAAAGGGAAAACAGAGTACAAAATTAAGCTTGCAGGGAACATAAAGACTGACGCTAAGAGTTTCTGTAGGGACGTGGAGAGAAAGAAATTGGTAAAGAGAAATGTAGGTTCCCTACAGACAGAAACAGGTGAATGTATAATAGAGGACAAAGAAATGGCTGAGGAACTGAATACATACTTTGGTTCTTTCTTCACAAAAGAGGACATAAATCAGATACCAGAATTGTTGAAGGATGCAAGATTTAGTGAGAGCGAAGAACTCAGGGAGATCAATATTAGTAGAGAAATGGTGCTGGGAAAATTGTTGGGATTGAAGGCCAATAAATCCCCAGGGCCTGAGAATCTACATCCCAGAGTACTTATGGAAGTAGCTCTCAAAATACTGAATGCATTGGTGGTCATTTTCCAGGATTCTATAGACTCTGGAACAGTCCCTGTGGATTGAAGGGTGGCTAATGTTACTCCAGTATTCAAAAAGGGAGGGAGAGAGAAAACCGGGAATTATAGACCAATGAAACTAACATCGGTAGTGGGGAAAATTCTCAAATCTATTGTCAAGGATTTTATAGCAGACCATTAATAAAGCAGTGGCAGGATCAGACAGAGTCAGCATGGATTTATGAAGGGGAAATCATGCTTGACAAATCTGTTGGAATTCTGTGAAGATGTAACTAATGGAATTGACAAGATGGAGCCAGTCAATGTAGCATATTTGGACTTTCAGAAAGCATTTGTCAAAGTCCCACAGAAGACATTAATGGGCAAGATTAAAGAACATGAGAATGGGTGAAGTATATTCAGATGGACAGGAAACTAGTTGGAAGAAAGGAAATAAAGAGTAGGAATTAATGGGTCAATTTTGAATTGGCAGGCAGTAACTACTAGGGTGCTACAGGGATTGGCACTGGGACCCCAGCTATTCACAATATATATTAATAATTTGGATGAAGGAAACAAAATGTAACATCTCCAAGTTTGCAGATGATACCAAGTTGGGTGGGAGGGTGAACTGTGATGAGGATGCAGACATCCTTCAGCATGATCTTGACAGGGCAAATCAATGGCAGATGTAGTATAATTTAGATAAATGTGAGGTTATTCACTTTGGAAGCAAAATCAAGAAGGCAGATTATTACCTGAATGGCTGTAAATTGGGAGAGGGGAGTGTGCAGTGGGACCTGGGTGTCCTTGTGCACCAGTTGCTGAAGGTAAGCATGCAGGTGCAGCAGGCGGTAAAGAAGGCAAATGGTATGTTGGCCTTCATTGCGAGAGGCTTCGAGTACAGGAGCAGGGATGTGTTCTTGCAGTTACACAGGGCCTTGGTGAGGCTGCACTGGGAATATTGTGTGCAGTCTTGATCTCTTATTCTGCGGAATGATGCTGTTGATCTCGAGGGAGTGCAGCAAAGGTTTACCAGGTTAATTCTGGGGGTGGTGGGTCTGACATAGGAGGAGAGATTGACTAGGTTAGGATTGTGTTCGCTGGAGTTCAGACAAAAAAGGGGGATCTCGTAGAGGCTAATCAAATTCTAACAGGACTGGACAGGGTAAATGCAGGGAGGATGTTCCTGATGGTGGGTTTGTCCAGAACCAGGGGTCACAGTGTGAGAATTCAGGGTACATGATTTATGACGGAGATGAGGAGACATTTCCTCACCCAAAGAGTGGCGAGCCTGTGGAATTCATTACCACAGGAGGTAGCTGATGCCAAAACATTGAAAGTATTCAAGAGTTGACTAGATATAACACAGAGGGAGAATGGGATCAAAGGCTATGGGGAGAAAGCAGGATTAGGCTGTTTGAGTTGGACGATCAGCCTTGATCGTGAAGAATGGCAGAGTAGGTTTGAAGGGCCAAATGGCCTCCGCCTGCTCCTATCTTCTTCTATGTTTCTATGAATATGGTGGGCCAGGCACCCAGCTGACGTTACATTCCCCCACAGCTAAAATACTTCCAGCAGAATCTCGTTACATCCAGGCCCATGTCTGTGCTTTAACAGCAGGTCCATGGGTTTCCTAGATCTCTTGAAACTTGCAGTGAAAGCAAGGACAGTACACAATGGTAATTGAGGGACCTAAAGTAAAATGTAAAGCTAAAGTACTATGATAGGGGAACAACCACTATCGAGTCTTAACAAGAAGAGGGTCTTTTCTTAATAAGATATAGTTACATGACAGCAGAAAGTAAAACTTATAATATCTAGATAAAAATTATCTAGACTGTAAGAAGATCTGTGGATACAGGTCTTCATTCCACAAGATCCTAAGATGTTCTGTCTTATCCACACCCAAGCCTGTATGATATCATCACATTGGGTGGAGTTTAATGCAGTCTTCAACATTAACCTGTTCAGAACTATTGCCTTATACAGCTGCCACCTTTTCTTCCTATTCACCTGTTCATAAAAATACATTCCCCATGCCCCTCATTTCCCTCCCTAAGGTAGAACTGTGTTCTATGCCATTACACCTACTTACCTCACTCCAGACGTCTTTAGGCCATTGTTTTGTGGGTGTGTCTGCAGTCCCAGCTGTTCCCAGTGCTGACATCATGGTGCTGTCAGAGGATTCACCTTCCTCCTCATTCAGGAGTAGAAGTCTGATTCTACAGCACTTCAGCCTGACAGCTTGTTATGGCTGAGGGGCAGTCTTCTTTCTGCTGCTAACTTTCCATTCCAGGGCCATGAGCAATCTGTCCCCTTCTGCCCAATCTATCATCATTAGTCTATGTGAGCCATTAGCATTTGGGAATTGACAATCTGCCTCTCCAAAGGAAGTTGTGTACACACAGTCTAATCTGCTAGGTGCATTATCAAATTTACTGGTTTTTATGCTTTCCTCTCTTAAATTCATGCATTTACCCCACATTGAATTTTTACCTCTATGCAAATATTACTCACCAACAAATTCATGATATTTCCCAAGGACGAATGAAGACAATTGATGCTACTCATCCTGAAGAGGTTTCTTTGATCTTTGTATTATTTTTTAACAAGCAGTTGCATTATACTGCTTGATGAAACAGCTTAATTGTGGCAGAGTTTTTTGCCATCCATATGAGGATCAAATAGCAGCAATATAGTAGAAATAATTTGACTGGATTTTCTCCCCCAACAAGGATCGGAAGAAGATAAATGTGGCCACATTAAAGACTTTCACTTAAGTAGGTCAATCAATTTGCAATATTAATGGCACTTTACACTATTGTAATAAGATGCTAGTCCTGGAAGACTTTTGTATGTCACATTATCTTACTCTATATGGGGTGATTCACTTTCACAGCACTAAAAGAAATGAAAACATTCAGTCCATATTTTCGGTGCTTTACAAATATTCTGTGATTTTGTACAATTCATACATGTATATCAAGTGCAACTGAAAATTTTGAAAACACTTTCAATTCTGGTTAATAAATTGAGACACTACAACTGAAAAACTTAGTGCAGGGTAAAGAACAGCAAACAAGAAGAACAGTGATTTACACTCAGGGTTCGTTCTTCATTTTCACAACACAAGCTGAAATATGAAAAAGTAAATGGCTTTCCTTTAACACACACATATTAAATCCCATTAAAACCAAAAGTGACATGTTAAATATTGTAGAACAGATTACTCATGGTCTAAGATCAGTTTATACTAACTTAGATGCTGATGTTGGTGGAATAGATCATGCTGTCTGATGAATTTTGACATTTACTGATCCATTCTTCTATTGGTATAAGCTTGAAGGTGAATAAAAAAAATTATTAACATAAATGTCAAGCCTGACAATTTGATATTTTTGGTGGAATTTCAAAGGTTTGGCTCTCAGATTCCTTAGCGATGGTTAAGGTAACAGGAATGTCAAGTGAAATGCTGGCAAAAATAAATCTGCAAAACAGTGTTACTAAGAGTTGACTTTAGCAGGAGTTCCATAGCTGTCCATACTTGTACTGGATCTATTGTTTCTGAGCTGAGAGTAATTATAGTTCCTGCTCCCCTTAATTTCAAGCACTACTTGGAACAGCAGCAAACAACTGATCTGTCAGCGGAAACTAGTTATGGATCAAGAGACCACTGCTTATTTTCATGCCTTGTTATTGAACAATAACTGAATAATCAAATACTTCTTGTTCAACTACAGTACTGCAAATCTGATGTCAAAATATTGCAGGAATTGCTTAGAGATGAATAATGTCTTCAACATATTATACAGCTGTTTGCACCGATGGCATTTTTCATTAAATGTGATTAGTTCAAACAATTCATCAGAAGTTAATTACACATTCTTCTGTCCAGTCACTGTATATATTATTTCTGCTGTTATCTTTCTCTCTGTGAAGTATATGATGTGCCAAGATTCTTCCTGCCTAATCATGAAGCATTTTACTTGCAGTGCAAGAAAATCTAATTTATCTCAATGCCCTGGCAAAACTATGTCAGAAACATCACTGGACAGCTTCCAGCTGAAATTATCATGAAGCTTTATACATTATATATACATTTTATACTTTCGCTAATTCTCTTTGCAGGAATGGTGAGCTGGCGGTCAGTCACAGAATTCACAGAATCACAAATTTTTTACAGCACAGGAGGAGGCCATTTGGCGCATTGTGTCTGTATCAGCTCTTCAAATGAGCATCATTACCTGGTGTCAGTCTTCTGCTTTGTCCCCATTAACTTGCAAACTATTTATATTCAATGCCCTCTTGAATACCTCAAGTGAACCTGCTTCCACCACGTTTCCAGGCAGTACATTTCATACCCTAAATATTTGCTGTGTGATTAAATGAAAACCTTGAGACTATGCACTGCCTCCTCTGTCCTCATGAGGTTGGAAACTGATTGGTAATTTGTTATGTCCCTGATGTTGGGAAGAATAAACATTTTGTTCCCCATAATCGTAATGTGTCCAACTGCTTTATACTAAATTGCCTCAATTTTACTAGCTCTGGTGCTTCAGAAGGTTTGATTAGTAAGAATATTGGTGCTGGGTCTTTAGAATCTTTGATTATCTTTAGCTCTTGATTTACTTAGTAATATTTACTTCTTACTGTCTATTTTGTCTCTCCAAATTTCTTCAGCTGTTTGCTGAAGATACTGTCTAATCCTGCAGGGTGACAACCTAAGGGCAACATCATCACATTGTTATTAATAGATGACATTAACTGTCACTACATGCTGTGAATGTGAATTTGGTTAAAGCGTTCAAAAGTATAAATGTATAGATACTTGATTTCAATAACGGAGATATGAGCAGGTAATTGCAAAAGAAGGGAGCTGCCAATGATCTTTGCAGAACAGGAATGAAAATAATGGGGGATATTGGTTGGGTTTGTTTTTCTGGTTCATTACATTTTCTGCCTCTATCTAATTTCAACAGGAAGTGGACTGATGATATTCACTTGCACTGATCAAATCTTTAGTTGTGCTTTATTTAATTTTCATCTTTATTGCAATCACACACACGTCATAATAACTGTATAATAGAAGATGTAGCATTTATATCCAATTACTTTTGCATACACACATCGGAATATATAACAAGTACAGCCCCAAAATCTAATCTGGGAATAATTCTAGATGTCCTTTCATTTCCGATGAAACTCAGTGGGGAGTCCTTCTGCAGCTGGTGTTGTGATGATGTCACCAACTTGCGGCAACCATCTTTGAGTTAGCAAACATGTTGGATCTCTCTCAACAGTAACATAATTTCAGAGCATAGTGATCTTGAAAAAGCACAATTTATGGCAGAAGTTCAAATATTTAGGATTAGGCTATAAGATCAGAGAGTCACAGAAGTACAGACTCTTTCTTTTCATTCACTCGTGGGACCAAGGTGTTGATGGCTAGCCAGTATTTATTGCCCATCCCTAGTTGCCCTCGAGAAAGTGGTGGTGAGCTGCCTTCTGGAACCACTGCAGTCCATGTGTTGTAGGCTGACCCAAAACGACCGTAGGGAGGGAATTCCAGGATTTTGACCCAGTGACAATGAAGGAATGGTGATATATTTCAAAATCAGGATGATGAGTGGCTTAGAAGGGAACTTGCAGATGGTGGTGTTCTTATGTATCTTCTGCCCTTGTCCTTCTAGATGGAAGTGGTTATGTGTTTGGAAGGTGCTGTCGAAGGATCTTTGGTGAATTCCTGCAGTGCAAGTTGTAGCTAATACACATTGCTGCTACTGAGCATTGGCGGTGGAGGGAGTGGATGCTTGTGGATGTGGTGCCAATCAAGAAGGCTGCTTTGTCTTGGATGATGTCAAGCTTCTTGAGTGTTGTTGGATCTGCATCCACCCAGGCAAGTGGGGAGTATTCCATCACACCCCTGACTTGTGCCTTGTAGATAGTGGACAGGCTTTGGTGAGTCCTGGAGTGAGTTACCCGCTGCAGTATTCATAGCCTCTGGCTTGCTCTTGTAGACACTGTGTTTACAAAGCATTTACATCCAGTTGAGCTTATGGCCAATGGTAACCCCTAGGATATTGATAGTGGGGGATTCAATGATGGTAACACTACTGAATGTCAAGGGGAAGTGGTTACATTGTCTCTTATTGGAGATGGTCATTTGTGTGGTGCAAATGTTACTTGCCACTTGTCAGCTGTAACTTGGATATTGTCCAGATCCTGTTGCATTTGAACATGGACTGCTTCAGCTTTTGAGGAGTCACAAATGATGCTGAAAATTGTGCAATCATCGGCAAACATCCCCACTTCTGACTTTATGATGGAGGTAAGGTCATTGATGAAGCAGCTGAAGATGGTTGAACCTAAGACACTATCCTGAGGAACTCCTGCAGATGTGTCCTGGACCTGAGATGACTGACCTCCATTAATCATAGCCATCTTCCAATGAGCCAGGTATGACTCCAACCAGCAGAGAATCTGCCCCATGATGCTCATTTATTACAGTTTTACTCGGGCTCCTTGATGACACACTCAGTAGAATACAGAATTGATATCAAGGGCTGTCACTTTCACCTCACCTTTGGAATTTAGATCTTTTGTCATTGTTTGAACCAAGGCTGTCATGAGGTCAGGAGCTGAGTGGCCCAGGCAGACCCAACCCAAAATGGGCATCAGTGAGCAGATTATTGTTGAGCAGGTGATGCTTGATAGCACTCTTGACGATAATACTTTCCATCACTTTACTGATGATCGAGGGTAATCCGATTGGGCAATAATTGGCCTGGTTGGATTTGTCCTGTCTTTTGTGTACAGAAAATACCTGGACAATTTTCCACATTGTCAGGTAGATGCCAGTGTTGTAACTGTACTGGAACAGCTTGGTTAGGGGTACGGAAAGTTCTGGAGCACCAGTCTCCAGTACTATTACCAGAATGTTGTCAGGTCTTTGCAGTATCCAGTGTATCCAAAAAATAATCATGTGCAGTGAACTGAATTGGCTGAAGTCTTATATCTGCGATGTTGGGGCCCACTGTTGGAGGTGAAAATGGATGATTCACTCAGCATTCCTGGCTAATTTTGCTGCAAATGCTCCAGCCTTAAAATTTGCACTGATGTGTTGGGTTGGGTTCTTCTGTCAATGAGGATGGAAATATTTGTGGTGCCTCTTAATTGTCCAGCACGATTCACGACAGAATGTGGCAGGACTGCAGAGATTAGATCTGATCTGTTGGTGTGGGATTGCTTATCTCTATCTATCGCTTGTTACTTATGCTGCTTGCCGTGCAAGTGGTTCTGTTTGGTCGCTTCACCAGTTTGATACCTCATTATCAGGTATGCCTGGTGCTGCTCCTGGCATGCCCTCACCAATGAACCAGCGTTGATTCCTTGGCTTGATGCTAATGGGTGAATGGGAGATATGCTACGCCATAAAATCACAGATTGTGCTTCAGTATAATTCTGCTGTTGTTGGTGGTCCACAGCACTCCATGGATGCCCAGTCTTGAGTAAATAGATCTGTTCTAAGTCTGTCCATACAATGTGATCGCAGGACTTTATCTCCACAAGGACTGTGTGGTGGTCACTCTTAATGATATTGTCATGGACAGATACATCTGCAGCCAGCTGATTGGTAAGGGTGAGGTCAAGTACGTTTTTTCCTGTTGATGGCTCACGCATCACCTGCTTCAGACCCAGTCTAGTAGCTATATTGTTCAGGACCCGAGCAGCTAGATCAGAAATGCTGTCGCTAAGTCATGCTTTTTGGTGGACATTGAAATCCCCCAAAACATTTTTCACCCTTGTCACCCTCAGTGCTTCCTCCAAATGTTCAACATGGAGCAGTACTGATTCAAGACCTGAGGGACGACAAGTACATGTTAATCAGCAGGAGGTTTCCCTGTCCATGTTTATCCTGAAACCATGAGACTTCATAGGACCCTGAGTCAATGTTGAGGACTCCCAAGACAAGTCCCTCCCAACTGTATACCAGTGTATCACCTCTTCTGAATCTGATCTGCCAGTGGGACAGGACATATCCCAGGATGGTGATGGTGGTGTCTGGGACATTGTCTATAAGGAATGATTCTGTGAATATGACTATGTCTGTGAGACAGTTCCCCAAATTTTGGTACTAGCCCCTAGATTGGTTCAATTTGGCTATATGTGAGGTATTGCATTTTGGTACAACATACAGGGGCAGGACTTATACAATTAATGGTAGGTGTAACATTGTAGAACAAAGGGATATAGGGGCTCAGGTACAAAATTCTTTGAAGTTTGCATCACATATAGACAAGGTGGTTAGAAAGGTGTTTAGCACACTTGACTTCATTGCTCAGTCTTTTGAGTACAGGCGTTGGGAAGTCATGTTGGGGTTGTACAGGGCATTGGTGAGGCCTCTTCCGGAGTACCATGTCCAGTTCTGGTCGCCCTGTTTTAGGAAGGATATTATTAAGCTTGAGACGGTTCAGAAGAGATGTAACAGGATGTTGCCAGGTATGGAAGGTTTAAGTTATAGACAAGGGCTGCATAGATTGGGACTTTTTTTGCACTGGAGCATAGGAGGTTGAGAGGTGACCTTGTAGAAGTTTGTGGTAGATGTCTTTTCCATGGGATGGCGGATTTCAAGACCGGGGGCATATTTTTAAGGCAAGAGGAGAGAGATTTAAAAAAGACATGAGGGGCAAATTTTTTACACAGAGGGTTGTTCGCGTGTGGTGGTTGCGGGTACAATTACAATGTTTAAAAGACACTTGGATAAGTACATGAATAGGAAAGGTTTGGAGGGATATGGGCTAGAAGCAGGCAGGTGGGACTAGGGACAAAAACAAACTGTAGATGCTGGAATCCAAGGTAGACAAACAGGAGGCTGGAAGAACACAGGTGGCCAGGCAGCATCTGGAGGAAAGGAAAAATCAACATTTAGGGTATTACTCTTCTTCAGGACTGGATGTGGGGATAGGGGGAGCTGCAGATAAAGGGGGGGGGGGGGGGAGTGGGTGTAGTGGAATGATGTTGATAGGTGGACACTGGTGGTAGGTACGATCTGGTTGGTCGATGGGAGGGATGAATCCAATTGGTGGCTGGAAGGAAGAGTCAGTAGGTGGAATGGAAAGGAGGAGGTGGGGCTGGAAAGGGAGCCGGGGGATGGGTGGAAATTTTTTTTGAAATTAGAGAACTCAGTGTTGAGTCCTCCAGTCTGTAGGGGGCCCAGGCAGAAGATAAGATGTTGTTCTTCAAATTTGCATTTCAAGTCGCTGCAACACTGGAGGAGGCCAAGGATGGTCATGGGGAGGGAGTTGCAGGGGGAGTTGGGGGTGGGGGGAGTTGAAATGGGCGGTGACCGGGAGGTTAGGCTGGCCATGTTGGGCCAGGTGCAGATGCTTGGTGAAACAGTCACCTTGTCTATGTTTGGTCTCACCAACGAAGAGAAGACCACATCTGGAGCATTGGATGCAATAGACTAGGTTGGAGAAGATGCAGGTGAGACTCTGTCTCACTTGGAAGGACTGTTTAGAGCCCTGAATGGAGGTGAGGGAGCTGGTGTGTGGGCAGGTGTTGCATCTTTTACGGTTACAGGGGAAGGTACCGGGGTGGGGGGGAGGCAGGATGGCGGGTTGGAGTGGTTGTTGGGGAGTGTGGCGCGAACTAAGGAGTGGTGAAGGAAATAATCCTTGCGGAAGGCAAAGAGGGGCGGGGAGTGGAAGATATTCCGGGTGGTGGGATCGAATTAGAGTAGGTGGAAGTATTTGAGGATGGTAAGTTGGATGCGGAGGCCGGTGGGGTGGAAAGTGAGGACAAGGGGGACCCTATCTTTATTATGTTTGGAGAAGTGGTGGTTAAGAGCTATAGAGCGGGGAATGGAGGAGGCATGGTGGAGGGCTGTCTGGATGATAAAGGGGGAAAAGAGTGTTGTTTGAAAAAGTCGGACATCTGGGATGCTTGGGAGTGGAACGTCTCCTTGTCAGAGCAGATGTAACAGAGACGGAGGAATTAGGAAAATGGAATTGAGTTTTTGCAGGATACACGGTGGGAGGAGGTGTAGTCTAGGTAGCTGTGGGAGTCTGTAGGTTTATTGTAAATGTTGGTCTGTAAACTGTCATCACAAATGGAAACAAAAAGGTCAAGAAAGGGGAGGGAGGTATCTGAAACAGACCAAGTGAATTTGAGAGCAGGGTGGAAATTGTTAGCGAAGTCAATGAACTTCTCCAGTTCAGCCTGGGTGCAGGATGCAGCACCGATGTAGTCATCAATGTAACATTGGAAGAGTTGGGGAACAGTACCAGTGTATGCACTGAAGTTCAGTTGGGGATTATGTTTGGCATGGACTAGTTTGGCCGAAGGGTCTGTTTCCATGCTGTATGACTCTATGTTAGTTGGGAGGACTTTGCAGGGTGGACAGTTTTGTTTCCGCCATTGTTTTTTTGTGTTGCCTAGGTTGATACCAGGTGGTTTTATTTCTTTGTTGAGACTTTGATTTATTCAACTGAGTGGCTTACTCAGCCATTTCAGAGGGATTTGAGAGTCAGCCACATTGTTGTAGGTCTGGAGTCACATGTAGGCCAGACCAAATGAGGATGGCAGATTTCCTTCCCTGAACCACCACTCCTCCAAACATAATAAAGATACGGTCCCCCTTGTCATTAGTCAGCCAGATGGGTTTTTCCAACAATCGACAATGTTTTCATCATTGGACTCTTAATTCCAGATTTCTTAAAATTCAATTCCATCATCTGCCATGGTGGGATTCAAACCCAGGATTCCAGAACATTAGCTGCGTTTTTGGATTAATAGTCTAGTGATAATACCACACGGCCATTGACTCCTGTTCAAAGGAGAATTATTACCAATCTCCTGCTTTTTCCTCACACTCTTGTGCATAATTTGTAGAAAAATAATAATCTAATACCTTTTTGACTTCCTCAATTGAACCTGCCTTCTACAAACTTGCAGGCATGTATTCCATACTCTGAGTAATCGCTGAGTGAAAAAGTACTTTCTCACAACACCCTTGCTTCTTTTGCAAATCACTTTTAAATCTATGCCTTCTCATTCCTGTTCCTTTCATGAGTGGGAACAGTTTCTTCTTATCTACTCTGTCCAGCCCACCCATGATTTTGAAAAGCTCGATTGGATCTCCTCTCTGCCTTATTCGCTCCAAGGAAAACAGTTCCAACATTTTAAATCTATTCTCATAATTTATGAAATTCTGTGAAAACTGTTCTCATCCGTGGAATCATTCTTATAAATCACTTCTGCACTCGCTCCAATTTATTCACATTAGTCCTGTAATATGGTGCCTAGAACTGTGCACAGATTGTAAATTAAGCCTCATTATTAACTCACTCATACACTCAGTTGCACAAAACAATGGTGAATCGAACTATCCACACCAAGAAAGTTGCAGTTTGATTTCTGATCTGCACTGATGTAACTGCTGTCATCCAGAATGATGAAATGATAGCAGCTTGGGCTAGTCTTACTTCCTGATCGCAGAATTACTGCCGAAAACATCCAACAGTGAATTTTTGATGAGAGCGTTTGTATAAGGCATTGGTTCTGAAATGGCTAATGTTAGAGCCTGGATTAAACTCCATCCAATATGCTGATGTCATATACTCGTGGGTAGAGAAATGAGGAGTCTAGCTCGAAATACCAATAGGAACACATGTATGATCACAGTCCCCTGCCGGTTTGAATTATTATGGTCCAAATAGTCAAACTAATCTCAAAGGTTACACATGATACCAAGTTCAGTGGGAGGGTGAACTGTAATGAGGATGCAGAGATCATTCAGTATGATCTGGACAGGTTGGATGAGTGGAAAATCAATGGCAGATGCAGTATAATTTGGATAAATCTGAGGTTATTCACTTTGGAAGCAAAAACAAGAAGGCAGATTACTACCTGAATGGCTGTAAATTGGGAGAGGGGAGTGTGCAGTGGGACCTGGGTGTCCTTGTGCACCAGTTGCTGAAGGTAAGCACGCAGGTGCAGCAGGCGGTAAAGAAGGCAAATGGTATGTTGGTCTTCATTGCGAGAGGTTTCGAGTACAGGAGCAGGGATGTGTTGTGGCAGTTCTACAGGGCCTTGGTGAGGCTACACCTCGAATATCATGTGTAGTTTTGGTCTCCTTTTTTGAGGAAGGATGCTCATGCTCTCGAGGGAGTGCAGTGAAGGTTTACCAGGCTGATTCCAGGAATGGCAGGATTGACGTATAAGGAGAGATTGGCTAGGTTAGGATTGTTTTTACTGGAGTTCAGACTAATGAGGGGGGATCTCATAGAGACTTATAAAATTCTGACAGGACTGGACAGGGTAGATGCAGGAAGGATGTTCCCGATGGTGGGTTTATCCAGAACCAGGGGTTACAGTCTGAGGATTCGGGGTAGACCATTTAGAACGGAGTTGAGGAGACATTTCTTTACCCAAAGTGTAGTGAGCCTGTGTAATTCATTACCACAGGAAGTAGTTGATGCCATAACATAGCACTTGGAGTAAATGGGATCAAAGGTTATGAGGAGAAAGCAGGATTAGGCTATTAAGCTGGATGATCAGCCATGACTGTGATGAGTGGAAGAGTAGGCTTAAAGGGCTGAATGGCCTCCTTCTGCTCCTACCTTCTATATTTCAATATTACTATGTAACTGATACCAGTTGCTACCATGCAGTAAACTATATTCTGCCTCTTCTCATTATGATTCATGAGTGGACATCCTCTGCCACTTTTACCTAAAGCCAAATAAGGATCAAAGGGCTCTTGTGGCACACTGGTAGTATCCCAATCTCTGAACTAGAAGGACGGAGTTCAGACACCACCTGCTGCATAGGTATGCAATAGCTAGAAGAATTCTGTATAGAATTCTGTAGAAAATATCTAGAAGGGAGGAATGGTAGCAGCATTCTATTCCAGCCACTAGCTGGTAGTTGTTGGTTCTGAACCATCTACAACAAGGTTAAGGATAAGAGTGTGAAGGCCTGTTAAGGCTCAAGTCAACATGAGTAATTGTGGAAAATTGGCAGGGAAGGAACTGCATCACAGGAAAGAGAAATAAGCTTCTGAATCAGAGCCAGATAAAGAAATTATTATAAAAGTGTATTAGAAATTTAACAACCTTGTCATATATTCATATCCCCTTTTAATAAACTCCAACGTTATCAGTACATTATTAGGAACACAGTTCCCAGGTCGCAGTTTCCTGCCAAGTTTCTCTCCTTTGTAACTGTATCCTTACAAATCAGAATATATTAGGAGGACTAACTAAAAGCTTGATCAAAGAGAGATTTGAGGAGGTCTCTAAAAGGAATAAAGTGAGAGTGGTTTTGGGAGTGAACTTCAGAGTTTAGGGCTTAGGTGGCACAGCTATAAATTACACAACCAAAGAAGTGGAGGATAGAGAAAAAGGTGAAGGCAGATGGATGCATAACTCCCAAAAGACAGTGGGACTGCCAAGATAGTGGCAGAGCTTGATACTTGTTGCTGTCTCCAGAAGAATGCTGGAAAAGCAGCTCTTGGGTTTAGATTCCTCGAAACATACTTCCACAGCACATCCAAGAATCTCTAGCTCAACCCATTTTAACACCACACTGCACACAGCCACTGCACATGCATTACGGATTTAATTCAATTAAAAGTTACCCTTGGCTATATGAATATTACTGTATGTCAGCTAAGAGGTACTGTGACACCCTTTGCACACAGTCTCAATAATGTCAAACACATTCCTTCAGAAACACGATATATTCCAAGGTAATCAGCTGGAACAAGGTCTTGATGTGAAGTGCACAGATTTCCTGTCTAGTAAATGGTTCAGTTTCTTGTCCAGTTGACTCAATGAACATTGCAGACACAAAATATATTCACTGAACAGAAGAGAGAGGAAAGTGGCACAGATTTAGACTTATTGATGTCCCACATGATGACAATTTATTACTGGCTTGTTGAGAAGAAAGAAAACAGCCTTTATGCAGTAGTATTTACATTAAGAATGACCTGCATTGTTATCCCTCACTTTAGCCTGAATTTTCCTGAGCTGGGTTGACCAGGTATCTCTTGAAATGATAATAAGTGTGCCCCAATTCCAGGATTCTGATTTTCAGGAGTGCCTTTTAAGATTGCAGGTGTGGGTTGTGAGCCTGTACCTGAGTTTCCAGACACCTAGACAGCTCCATTACCAGAAGAAGAATGTATTAGTTCCTTATAATTTCAAAGGTGTAATACAGTGCTTTCAAGAGTCATGATTTACAACACCTCAGAGGTAACATTAACCATAGTCTGCATGGGGAAATATTTTGACCTCATGCTCCCCACACCAGACTAAGCCCCTACATTCACGTGCTATGGCCCCTCATGCCAGGCTATAACCCACCATCCTCCTCCCACTGATCATCAAACTCTCATGCCATGCTAAGGCACTTCAGGCCAATTCAACCACTATACAGTGTAGAGAAGCAATGTAACCTATACTAGCAATAGACTGTGTTGAAGTTTTAAAAACAGTAATTTATTCATGACTTTCCACATTCTTTAGAAAATAAAACTCCTTTTACAAAAATGTAAAGTTACCACAGTCTTACCAGACCTTGGGGTTGCTCCCTCATATGAGAGAGACAGTTAGTGGTGGATTAATGTAATGTTCACTATGCCACAGGTGAGTGAAGAGATTGAGAAGGATAATCATTCATGGTAACCTCAGCTGGTTCAGGAACTGAACCCATGCTGCTTGTACCACTGCAACACAACCTAACCAACCAGCCAACTGAGCTAACCTACACCCCTTCCTTTTATTACAAGCCAATAAAAGTGTGAATCCTTTAAAATCTCAATTGCAGAAACTACAAACACATGAAACCTACAAGAACACAACAAATACCTCCTAATTGTTACAACAGTTTAGAAAGCCAGAACCGTCAATAAAAGCAATATTTTCACTGAGGCTCAACTGCTTCAACAGTGTAATGTATTTCTAGGCTCTGATCCAAGTCTCATTGCGAGGGCATAGCTTGGCATGGGAGCATGCACAGATATCAGATGGGTGAATGGAGGAGCATGAGATGGCATAGATGGGTCATCAAGAGTGTAGGAGACATGGCTGTACAGGCGTGGTAGGATTTGAGGGCCGATGGCTAGAGAGCCTTGCCATTTTTTATTATAACTGGAGTAAGGTCCATATCACTGAGCCAGGCCTTTTGAATAGGCCACAGCACCTATTGGCCACCGTGCTTGCCTCCACTTCTTTCACTGGACCAAATGCAGCCCACATCCAGTCCATAACAATGAAGACTGCATCTCCAGAGACACCTTCTCCTGAAATGGGTACACAAAGCTAGAAATTACCCCAGCTTTCACAACCCACTTCAAGGATGAAAATCTCGGATTTAATGTCAAAAAACTGAAATATCTAATTAAATTCTTCCAGAAATAAAGGACAAGGAGTATCAGTTGCCCTCTGAAGTAATGGCTTACGTTAGAACTTAGAATATATGACAACAAGAATTATTCCTCTATTAATAAGACAAAACAAAGGTCAGATCGTATTGCAGTATTGTGTTAATAAGGCAAGACACAAATTAAAAAGTGTGAAATGCTGGAAAGATACAGGAAAGGCACCATCTAATAGGGAAGATTAGGTCAGCATTTTAGATGTGACTTTTCATCAAAACTTTACTATTAGGTCATGCACTTAAACACAAGCTTATCTTTTTCCTTGACTTGCTGTGCCTCCACAGTCTCCTGATTTTATATCTCAAGTAAGAATTGTGCTTCCTTCTTTCATTTTTGCTTGAAACTTACAAAAATGTTTTAAAGATATGTAGAGAATGAGCAGGAAAATCTTGACTGAGACAGCCATCCTCTGAAGTCTTACGACAACAGTATCCTTACATTGGCAAAAGACACTACATGAGGCACTTTTGCCCTCCATACATGGAGCGGTCATCAGGCACAGCAGACCACCAACCTGTTACAGAGCCAGTCTATCTTGGAATGTCTAACATATTTCATAGAGCATGAACGATTCGCTCTGGTGGATTATAGCTCATGAAGGGCAAGTTAAAATTTACCCTAGGAACGAAGATTTCTTTTATGTATAGAAAACATATATAATATATACACAAAAAAAAAACAAGAACTAAAAGCTTACTTAATGATGATCATGTAACCACTGTCAATTGTTGCTAAACCTGATCTGGTTTATGCATGTCCTCACCTGGTCGGATCTACATGTGACTCCAGACTCACAGCAATTTGGTTGACTCTCAGATGCCCTCTGGGCAATTAAGGATAGACAATAATTGCTGGCCTAGCCAAAAAAAGCCCACATCCCATGAATAAATAACAAAAAATCAGGTTCCTACACAGAAAATGGCTCACGTTTCTGGATTTTATATGTTAATTTCTTTCCCCATTATGAATTGTCTTCTTAAGTCATCTCTTCTGTCCCCTACACAGTTACATTCAACAACTGTAAGGAGTTCATAGGGTTCATTTTACTAAAATTCAGATCATTCATGCAGTGGCTTTTGCTTCTTTTCTTAATTCCCTGCATAGACAAGGCCCCAAAAATCTCCACAGATTGACCTTGCTCAAGGACTAATCCCGTATCCTTATTAACTTCTCTTCCATTTCCTTTTTCCATGATACCCCACTTTCTTCCTGCCTTGACCTCCATTCCCACCAAAAATGTTAACCACTGAATTTCACTTCATGGCTCTCACTTTAGCAGACAATTGCTCTGCTTCCCCTTTCAAGACTTTATCCTGCTGTACTCCTTTAAAAAAAAGTACAGTACAGCCTACTTAACTGTCATTGCAACAACACCTTGCACTTGTATAGCATGGGTTAACCTAGTGAAATAGCCACAGTATTTCACAGAGGTAACATTCATATAAAATTTGACACTGATCCTCTTAAAGGGTATTTGGATAGGTGGCCAAAAGCTTGATCAAAGAGATGGTTTTTAAGAAGGGAAGTGGTGGGGGGGGGGTGGGGGGGGAGCACAGGAGAGAGACAGAGAGAGAGAGTTGAAGGATTATTGATGGCGACAGGGAATTGCAGAGCTTAGGACTTTGGTAATTGATCACACAGCTATCAATAGGTGAGAAAATATCAGAGATGTGAATAAGACCAGAAATGGAGAAATGCAGAGGTCTCAGAGAGTTGTAGGCCTGTAGGAGCTTGTGGAAATAAGAAGGGGTGAAGCAATTGGGGGGGGGAATTTAAAAATAAGGTTCAGAACTCTAAAAGTAAGGTTTTGTTGAATCAGAAGTCATTGCAGTTCAGTGAGCACAGGGATGATGGGTGACTGAGAATTTGTATGAATTTTTATATGGGTAGTAGAGGTTTGGATGAGCCTATAATCATGAATGGCCAGATGAGTGGCTAGTTAGGAGAGTTGGATATGGGTTTCGTTCGATGAGATGAGGTAGGGGTTGAGAGGGGTGATAGTAGAGAACTGGATGTCAGTACTGTTGGTCATAGAAAGGATATGGGATCAGAAGTTACCACAGGACTATGAACAGTCTAGTTTAGCCTCAGTCAGTGTTCAAGAAGGATGCAGAATCAATGTGTGTGAGGCAGACTGCATTGGTCCATCTCAACTTCTCTTTGACATCATCAATCACACCATGCCCTGCAATAATTTTCTTTGCTTGTCCAACTCAGTGGGCTGCCCTTGCCCAGTTCCATTCTTGTTCATCCATTCACAATCAAGTCATCTGCAGCAATCATTGTCTTCCGAGCTGTGCAGCAGTACCTCCAGAGTGCCCTGGAGATCTATCAGTGGCTGCCCTCTCTATCAGGGGCTGCTCTTTCTTCTTTCTCATTTTTATGCTGCCCCTGGAAAATATCATCCCAGGACATGGGAGCAC
The DNA here is from genome assembly GCF_021869965.1 of Rhincodon typus. Classification (NCBI taxonomy): domain Eukaryota; kingdom Metazoa; phylum Chordata; class Chondrichthyes; order Orectolobiformes; family Rhincodontidae; genus Rhincodon; species Rhincodon typus. The sequence continues at coordinate 95,559,717 of NC_063336.1, forward strand.
ATTCATACTAGCTCGCTAGCACCTGTCTTACACACTTCACTGCATCTGAATAAAAATTTCCAAAAAGTAGAGCAGAAAAATAAGAATCTGAAGTTTGTAATTAGGGAAGCAGCAGAATACAACGAGAAATCAGACGTGGTAGGACTGAAGCTCAGAAAGTGATAGGACACAGGAATGAAATTCTGGATGAATTAGATCTATGCTGAGTGCAGCTGGGGAAGGTAGCATCAGAGAAAACAAGTCTGGAGGCGTTGAAAGTCTGGGTCAGAGTTCTGGCAATGAGTGGGAAGGAGAGAGATGAAGGCTGTAATGGAGGTGGATTTAAGAAATCTTGATATATTGATTGGAGACAAAGTTTAAAAATCAGCTCATGATCAAAAAGATCCCCAAAGTTGTGTGCAGCTGTTGAGATCATCCCATATACACAACCCAGAACAGCAACTGAATTTTTGGCAGCGGCCAAACAAACTGAGTTAAGCTTTAAAAATATCATACTCCAGGGTCTGATGTCAGTATATTTTTCTTACGGCTATAAGTCATAAAATAATAATTATAATACACCAAGACTGCCTCCCAATCCACAAAATACACGCTCTGAACTAAATATACGACCAGTAGCAATGTCTGATCACGATGAAATCTCTCATAAGTCTGACCACTATTTCAGGTCATTCTAAATTATACTGCACGACAGCTGTACAAAAAGATCCGCTACAATGGATCTATGCATACTGAGATATATTGGTGCAACCAGGGGCAAAATAATGAAAACTCAGGTTTTCAAACAATGTTTGTGAGTTTTCTTTATTTGTTTAATTTGGATGGATTATAACAAAAATCATTACACTAATTTTGTAAGAACCAGCAATTTTTCTGTTCATCATTTCAATCAAGTGAAACATTATGAATTAGTGCCACGACTGTTATTCAAGCAGATTATCACTGAAATGCAATGATTAATATTGTTTCAAATCATTTGTTTATATTTCAAGAGTAAAATAATACCCAGTATAGTTTTCACCTCTCTCCCAATGCATTTAATTACATTTTAAGAGCTAGTTTGTAATCGGGTTTCAACAAACCTTTTTCGGGCTCTGAATGAAAGCACATATTGGATGAGATGCTTGAGCGCAACCAGACCTTTACCATATACGGGGAAACTTCTCATACTCATAAACTCAGACTTGCAAACAGAGAAAACGTACGATGTCATATAGAGGTATGGTCTCCCTCAAAAATGAAGAACAAAGGTTTTTGTTTAAAAAGTTTAGCCAGTTATCTAGTCATATAAAACTAGATAATAATCTTTCAAAAATCTGACAAAGCATAATAAACAGTGCCAAAACTGAAAAGTGATAAAAATAGGATCACTCACCTTCTGGCTCACCACACAAGTTACACTGTGATTCTGCAACAGAAAAGATGAAAAGAAACACCCATTACCATTTCAGTTCTCATTGGGCATTAGCAACACACATGCGAACAGATAGAAATGAGTGAACCAAGTTCACATTGTTCTTTATTCTGTCGGCACTATACATAGAGTCATACAGCATGGAAATGAACCCGTCAATACAACTCATCCACGCTGACCAGACATCCCAATCTGACCTTGTCCCATGTGCCAGCATTTGGCCCATGTCCCTCTAAACTCTTCCCATTCGTATACCCATCCAAATGTTTTTTAAATGTTGTATTTGTACCTGCCTCCAACACTTCCTCTGGCAGATCGTTCTACACATGCAACACCCACTGCTTGAAAAAGTTACCCCTCAGGTCCTTTTTAAAATCTTTCCCTTCTCATCTTAAACCTATGCCCTCTAGTTTTGCCCCACCCTAGGCAAAAGACCTTGGCTATTCACCCTATTCATGCCCCTTATGATTTTATAAACCTCTATTAGGTCACCCCTCAGTCTCCGACACTCCAGGGAAAAAAGCCTCAGCCTATTCAGCCTCTCCCTACAACTCATACCCTTTAGTCCCGGCAACTTCCTTGTAAATCTTTTCTGCATCTTCTCAAGTTTAACAACGTCTTTTCTATAGAAGGGCAACCAGAACGCAACACAGTATTCTAAAAGTGGCCTCACTAATATCCTGTACAGCTGCAACATGGCATCCCAACACCTATACTCAATGTTCTGACCAATGAAGGAAAGCATGCCAAAAACCTTCTTCGCTACCCCGTCTACCTGCAGTTCAACTTTCAAAGAACTATGCACCTGCACCCCTAGGTCTCTTTGTTTGGCAACATTCCCTAGGGCCCTACCATCAACTGTATAAGTGATGCCCTGGTTTGCCTTAGTAAAATGCAACACCTTACATTTATCTAAATTAAACTCCATCTGCCACACTTCGCACCCCTCCCCATGTTGAAATATAAATTCTATTGTAACTATGTGTCTTAGAAAGCAATACAGCCAGTAGATTGCACATCCTCCTATTTTTCTTCACTTCTGTATTAAAATAAATGTTTTAATTGTATTTAGTCATTTTGGAAATATGCAGACAACCATATTGTCTGAATAAATCCTCAACCAATTTTGCACGTTATTATTTATATATGTACAGATTTATTTTAATTGATAGTGTTTATTTCGAAGTCTAATTGACAGAAAGGCTTGTTTGGCTGGAGACAAGCCTTTTTGACGAGCTTATTATGGAGATGTAAATTCAAAGTGAAATTTATTCAAAGTCAGGTGCAAGTATTAAGACATGGATATAAAGGAGGAAAATGGCTAGCCTTACACACAGACTTTTGGAATCATTCAGATTGAGAGATTTGAGAAAGAAGATGCATAATTGTTATATCAATCAGAGACAAATAATTTCTTCAGGTTAACTCTAAAACAGAAAGCTGGTAAGGTCAGATGCACAGTTTGAAGAAAGAAAACTTGTGAAGAGTACAAGATCATAAGATCATTTGAAGATATCTCGATCCCAGAAATCAATTAATAATACTCAAAGGGTTGACTGAAGGAATTTAATTTAAACGATCACCGGAAGATTGGAGGAAGATGAGATCCTGATAAAGCTGGGAGGAGCTTGGGATTTTAAACATAACAGTAAATTTCTGTTGAGAGTGGAGTGCAATGCAGAAACATGGTATGAGATTTTCAGTTAAGAAGTTAATAAGAAATATCTTTTCTGTAATTTAGTGTATTCAGTACCAACAAATTGATGTTCAATCAAAGGGAATTTTAGTTTGTTGCAGTAAAAGTATGGAAACCTTGACCTCTTGTTATGCTGTCTTTTGGGAAGTTCATGGCTAGAAAATTATGGGGCAGGGCATGCACCACTTGTGTTCCCTGAAGAAAAGTCAACAGCGTGTCAACAGATCAGAAAGAAACCTGCTCCACAGCTATAATGCGCTCAGTAGTGTCTGCCGAGGTAAGCCTATGGAAGAGATCTGAAGGGTTCTGGAGTGAGATAATCAGGAGTATTGGGTACGGATTGTTTGTCCATCTTGGGAAGATGGGGAGCAGGGGATTGGGGCATCTTGAAGGAGAGGGGGTGTAGGAAAGAAGGGAGTTACTATCATTTTTGGGGATGTACAGTAAGTAAAACGTGCCCTCCAATGATAATAGGCACTTCTATTCTGCTGTTTGAAAAACATTTTGAAAAATATGGCTGCCGACTCCCACCTGGCTTCCCATTTAAACCATGTTTTGGCACGGCATGGCAATATTGGAATCACAAACTTAATTGACATTTATTCATTATTTATTTACATATCACAAGTGGGTTGCTGATTTCAACAGCCACCCACCCCCTCTGTTATCATAAACCAAGAAAGGGTCACTAGACCCGAAATGTTAATTCTGATTTTTTCTTCACAGATGCTGCCAGACCTGCTGAGCTTTTCCAGCAACTTTGTTTTTGTTCCCTCTATTATCATGATTAGCTCAGGGTGACAAGAAAGGTGGTGGGTTGGCCACCTGCTCTACTTTAAGTGCTCATCCACTGAAAATACACTGGGACAGTGTCGACTATAATGTACAAATCTATTACAATGTTGCAGCTACATATTCTAATGCATGAGAAGCGTTGTCTTAAGGTTAACATGCAGGTTCAGTTGGCAGTTAGGAAGGCAAATGTAATGTTAGCATTCATTTTGAGAGGGCTAAAATACAAGAACAGAGATGTATGGCTGAAGAAGTGTAAGACTTTGGTCAGACAGAATTTGGAATATTTCAAGCAGTTTTGGGTCATGTATCTAAGGAAGGATCTGCTGGCATTGGGGGTGGTGGGGGGTGGGGGGGTGGGGGCGGGGGTGGGGGGTCGGGGGTTGGTGGTTGGTGTCCAGAGGAGATTTACAAAAATGATCCTGAGGATGAGGGGCTTGTCATTTGAGGAGTGATTGAGGACTCTGGACCTGCACTCAATGGAGTTTAGAAGGGTGAAGGAGGATCTGATTGAAACAGAATACTGAAAGGCCTAGACAGAGTAGACATAGAGATGATGTTTCCACTGGTAAGATAGACTAGGATGCAAAGGCGCAGCATCAGTGTGAAGAGATGATCCTCTAGAACGGGGATGAGGAGGAATTTCTTCAGCCAGAGGGCGTGGTGAATCTGTGAAACCTATTTCTCCAGGTTACAGACAGAAGGCTGTGCAGTCCAAGCCTTTGAGTGTATTTAAGACAGACGTAGATAGGTTCTCCATGAGTAAGGGGATCAAAGGTTACAGGGAGAAGGCAGGAGAATCGGGTTGAGAAATATTAGCTGTACTCGAATGGCAGAGCAGACTTGACAGACCGAATGGCCTAATTCTGCTCCTATGTCTTACGGTCTTATGGTCATTCTCCTTTGAGATCATAAATTGTTCTATTATTCCGCTGTGCAAAAATTAAAGAGCATAACTAAAGGAGTTTCAAGATTAACCCCCACCCCCACCAGCCCCTCCTGCACCTCCCATATTCCTAAGGTAGAAACAAGAGCCATTTTATCTCCTGAGCTTAATTTAAAACTGTCTGCATTGGTATCTGTCTGTAACCCAGAGAAAGTACCTGCGGCTGCACTGTAAAATCAGCTCAGACACCAATGTCACCAGACATACAAAGGAACAGTCCCTGGTATTAGGTTGGTGCTAGGAGAGGAGCAGATTTCCAGGGTTGACATGGGTAGGATGCAGAGGAACAGTCGAGGCTGTATCAGCCCACTGACTTGTTGCAAAGTTTTGAGGAACTCTCCCATTCCTCCTGAAGTTATTTTATTTTAAATTTACCTTTGCCTCATCTGCCACTCTGCTGTCACTTGCCAAAGTTTGCATCTGGTACTCTGCAAGATTTCCACAAATTGAAGAATATTGCACAATGCTGTCAGGCTCCAACTTCCACATTTTAATCAGGTCTTGTTTACCTGTGGCAGATAATCTCCACTCTGACAAAATTCTAGGTGCCACTCCAAGCCTTTGCATACACCCCACCCCAACCCCCACCCCAGCCAGGCCAGATTAAAAATGAAGACCAGAGATTTAATTTTATTCACTATAAGTCATAATTACCACTGTCTCCTCATAAGACAAGTCAGTGGTTGGCATTCCGTGCCTGTGTTTTACAGCTTAGCATTGAAAAGACAGCAAAAATTATTTTTAACATCATTGACTTTAGTTAGTTGCAGCCTAAACGAGCATAACAATCAATTTCATAGAATTACATAAAAGATACAACACAGAAACAGACAATTCATCTCATCACTTATGCACTACTTTGAGACTCCTCCCTTCCCTTCTCATCTAACTAACCCAGCATAATAATTTGCTCGTTTTTCCCTGATTTGCGTATTCAACTTTCCCTTAGATTTATGTGTACTATTTATCTGAACTATTCCCTGTGGTAGTGAGTTCCACATTCTCAGTAAAATAGTAAAAGAGTTCCTCCTGAATATTTAATTTTCTTGGTGTCTATCGTATGTTGATAATCCCATCAGTGGAAAGAATCTTTCTGTCCACTCCGTCAAAACATTTCATAATTTTAAATATCTTGATTTTGTCACTCCTTTACCTTTTCTCAAGAGGAAACAGACTCAGCCTGTTCTTCCACTCGATAGTTGTGATTTTGTCATTCTGGCACCATCTTTGTAAATCTGTGTTTTTGTATTCTCTCCAATACCTCTATATTCTTTAAAATAATATGGAGACCAGAATACTGCACAATAGCCCAGGTGTGGTCTAACCAAAATGATCAAAATTTTAACCAAGAACTGCAGACTGAATAAGACTAGTACCCTGTAATTGCAGCGAGGCGGAATTAACTTGTTCTAGGTAGAGGCATTAGATAAAGTACAAGTTGCTGTTCTGCTCCTTCATTTTTACAAAATAGAAGAGTTCCACACTTCTAACAGGAGATTCAGATCTAGGCTCCTTCAGAAATGCAGAGGGATACTTCCATTCTGACTGGTACCTTTTAGCCTGGAACATTTGAGGGAAGGCAATCTACGCCCCCTTTTTCACAACAGTCAGTTTCCACATTTTGTAATTTAAAGGTTCTGCATCACAGGCAGCTTCTTTGGTGGCTTGTGGTTGGGGATGGTGTGTTGCTAAAGACCACATGTCAGGTCAAGACCTCAGGTAGGTGCGGCTGGGAGTGTGTGAATTATGTCTGGGGTCAGTTGGACAGTACTCAGGGGTTAGACTAGATTTTTTTAATTGTCTAATGTTTCTTGAGTAGCTATTTAATTAACCTCAGAGGAACCCCTCTGAATTTACTAATTTATATGGATACTTTTAGAGGGTTACAGGAACAGGGGAGCCTTGCAGAATTTTCAATTTATAGGGCAGTTCATTCAGAGGCTGCTATGCTAGGGATTTCTGCAGGGATCCTCATGTGCAACTACCACCTATATTGAATTAACAATGGAATGGTAAGTGGAAAATCTGGGTCTAAGTCATCCACTTGCTGCTGTTTACCTGCCCACTGATCTGTTTTCTTGGATGGTTCAGGAACATGCAGTGGGAAGCGTTATGAATAAATGTAAATAGCATAATAGATTTGTCCTATAAATCTTGAAGGATGCTGTAATAACTCAAGAAGCCTGACTGGAAAGGAACATCCCTGGGTCTGCTTAAATTTTTTTAAAATTCATGATTACCCATGAAGATTGTAGAGGTTTTCAGAGGCACAATATCAGTTGAATGTAACGGCAATTTTTTACAGGGCAGGATGCAACAGGAGCATTTTATTCGGGGAGGACGTGTTGCTGTACTGCACCAGACTAGCTCAAGCTCACATTTACACCATGTGTCAACAGCAGCTGCCCAGAGTATCACCCTCAATGCTATTTCCTGTGGATGAGTGAGGCACAATATCATTGCAGGATGAGGATGATACGTAGCATTGTCATCAAACTAGACAAATATTGAAGTAGGACATCTGATATAAGGGAGTGGGTGGTCATCAAGGTGACAGCTGTGCTGAAGTTTTATGTAACTAGATGCCTCTAAGAACAAAGAAGAGTACAGCACAGGAACAGGCCCTTCAGCCCACCAAGCCTGCATCAATGCATGATGTCTTTCTAAACTAAAATTCTTTTGCTTCTATGTGGTCCGTATCCCTCTATTCCCTGCCTATTCACGTATCTGTCAAGACGCTTCTTAAATATTGCTATTGTACCTGCTTCTACCACCTTCTCTTGCAGTGAATTCGAGGCCTTTATCACCCACTGTGCAAAGAACTTGCCTCTCATATCTCCTTTAAACTTTCCTCCTTTTACCTTATGTCCCTCATAATTGACATTTCTACTCTGGGAAAAAGACTCTCAATATCCAATCTTAAACATGCCTCTCATAATTTTGTCAACTTCTGTCAGGTCTCCCCTCAGCCTCCAAAGTTCAAGTGAGAACTGTTCTGAGGAAGGGTCACTGGACCTGAAATGTTATCTCTGACTTCTCTCCACAGATACTGCCAGACCAGCTCAGCTTTTCCAGCAATTTCTGTTTTTGTTTCTAACATCTGCTCAGCAATTTCTGTATCCTCTTCAAAGCTTCCATATCCTTTTTATAGTGTGGCAACCAGAACTGTACACAATATTCCAAATGCAGCCGATGTAAGTCTCTATACGGATACAAAATGACTTACCAATTTTTGAACTCTATGCCGTGACTCATTAAGGCAAGTACGCCCTGTGCCTTCTTGACTGCCTTATCCACTTGTGTTGCCGCTTTCAGGGAACTTCAGACCTGCACACCTAAATTCTTCTGTCTGTTAATGCTTCTAAGGGTTCTGCCATTTACTGTATATTTTCCTCCTACATTAGGTCTTCAAAAATGCATCAGTGTGGATTAAATTCTATCTGCCATTCTTCTGTATGCAGCCTCTCCATATCCTTCTGTATCTCTGGCAATCTTCCTCACTATCCTCAGCTCCCCCAATCTTTATGTCATCTGCAAAGTTGCTGAATAGATCACCTACATTCTCCACCAAATCATTTATGTATATTCCACAAGAAGCCACTGGCGATCTCATAACTTAAGAGCCACAAATGTATCAGGACTGTTACCAAAGCAATTTGTGCAAGATTGCACCACTTCATGTCATCCCCCTATGATGAAGTCAGTGATGTAGCCTGGGCAGAGGATTCAGTAACAGAGCTAGCTTTCCTGACATACAGAGGATGATGGACTGCATGCACATCACATAGCAAGCACTGTGTCATAGCGCAACGGAGTTCATCAACAGAAAAGGGTTTCATCTCATCAGTGTCCAAGTCATCTGTAATAATGCGTACCACATCTTAAAATTCTGCATCAAGTACCATGATGCTTATATCCTTGATCACTCTTATGTTCCTCCTTCATTTCAGATGCCATACAAGGGTGCTTACTGGGAAACGAGGCCACCCTCTCTGACCATGTCTGATGACTCCATTATGCAACTCCCTGACTGAAGCCCAGCACAGATACAGTATTCTGCAATGAGGGTCATGTGGAGCAGACAATAGGTCTGCTGAAGGTGACGTTCGAATGTTTGGATAGGTCTGAAGGGGCCTTTGTAGTGAACTTCAGGCAGAGAGCGCACATAATCTTAGTCTGTAGTGCTCTGCACATTTGGAATAGCCAAGAGCTGGGAGAGCATCAGCAGTCTTCTTAGGAGTAAGATGAGGGCACTGAGCAGGAGGAATATCACTTTCTGTATGATAGAGCACTGTAGCAACAAGTCGGACAGGGATTAACTGAACCAGTTTCAATAGATGAGGGCTGAGTGCAGTGATCACTCATTGACTGCAAAACTGTTGTTGCTCGAAAGGCAAGTAGTGTCTATCTGTTCCCAAAGACAAATACAGCATCTATTTGTTTGCTTATTATTCACTACTGCAGTTGATGAATGTTTTCAACTATTGAAGGTTTTACAACAAGTGACGGTCTCATATTAAACAGTGAGAGGATGTTGGGCTACAGTGGGCATAGCAGAGGGAGCAGCACTCCCTTGTTCAGGGCTCGAAGATAAGAGAATAAGGATGGGTAACTTGTGTAGCTTGGTTCTTAAATAGCAATACACTTACAAATGCGCAATTATATTTGCAATGAAGTGTCACCAGTGCTACCTATGTGTCCTGAGAAAAGTTAGTTTTTGGTTCCCTTCCTGCTTTGTGCATGGTGAAAGGCAAGACTCGGCTGGCTGTGCCTGGTTGGATGTATGGCTAGTCTTTAAAAATGGCACTAACACCAGGGATCCCAAGAGGTCCCAGCACTTGTGAGTAATTTTGCCGTAGTGAGAGGGAAGATAGTACGAGAGGGACAGCATACAGATGTGGGAAAACAAAATGGATTTTCAAAAATAGGGTGAGAGATCTCACTAGGGCTCAGACTGAAACGCCTCATGAAACTTGCTACAATTGACAGAAAGCCGATTTCATGTAAAATTCATTCCAGAACGTTATAACAGTGATGATAAAATCCAAGTGCCAACCATTTGTGCATGTGGGAGGGAGCTGCCACACAATCTTTCTTCTATGCTAGTTTAATGGCTTTCTAACAGTAGAATGATGAATCATGAATATATCTCAACAGAATAAGCACTTATCTTGGGTAACAAGGTAAGTTTCATTATATCTTAGTAACTATATGCAGGTAACATTACACTGATTTTAACTGGAGATGTAAAAGGCACAACCATCTCCAAGTGCAACCTGTCAGAACTCCCAATGCTCTTCCCCAAGGCTGTGTGTCTGTATATGGTTGGAGCTCTAGTTCAGCATTAACCCTATCCTATCCATTACCTTGTAGAATACACAGATTAAAGAAAGTAACCTAAGTCTGTAGGTTTGTTTCTGGTCCCAATGTGTGATCAATAATTATGAATTATATTAATTTGGAGTTTTGAAAGCAATTGTTGGCACATCTTTAAGTCAGTTTTGCCTTTGAAGATTCTGGCAAGAGTTACGTTGGTTAGGATAGTTAGGTTTTTGCTTTTGCCTGGCACAGACTCAATGGGCTGAAGGGCTTTATTCTGTGTTGTAGGCCTCTATGACTATGAGAATGAGATCATCCCACTTGTGTGACACTGGAATTCTATTTTGATTGGTTCGGAGTGTAACTGTAGAAACACTGAATTAAATTGGGCACCTTAGGTATAAATTGTAGAGAATTTACAGCATAGAAGGAAGTCAATTGTCCCACTGTGCATGATTTTGTTCTTTGAAAGAACTACACAATTAATACCATTCTTCTATTTTAAAGTATTCATTCAATTTACTTTGAAAAATGCTATTGCATATGCTTTCACGACTTGCTGGAATTTTTTAAAGAGGTAAGAGAGAGGCTCGATGAAGGGAAGCCTGTTGATGTGGGGTACGTAGACTTCCAAAAGGCATTTGATACAACGTTACAAAACAGACTTGCAATGAAAGCTGTTGGTCATGGAATAAAAGGGACAGGAGCAACATGGATACAAGATTACCTGAGTGATAGGAAACAGAGTAATGGGGAGAGGTGATGGCCTAGTCGTTTTATTGCTGGGCTATTAATCTAGAGACCCAGATAATGTCCTGGGGACCTGGGTTTGAATCCGGCCATGGCAGATGGTGGAATTTGAATTCAATAAATATCTGAATTAAGAATCTCATGATGACCATGAATTGATTGTCAGGGAAAAACCCATCTTGTTCACTAACGTCCTTTTTGGGAAGGAAACTGCCATCCTTACCTGGTCTGGCCTACATGTGACTCCTGACACACAGCAATGTGGATGACTTTTAACTGCACAGTTAGGGATGGGCATTAAATGCTGCCTAGCCAGTGACGTCCTCATCCCGTTAATGAATAAACAATAAAACAAAGTTATTTTTCCAACTAGGGAATCGTTTATAATGGAATTCCCCAGGAATCAGCCATTGCTTTTCTTGATATAGATATAAAATAATCTAGATTACAATAAAGAGCAGAATTTCAAAGTTTATGGATAACACAAAACTTAAGAGAATTGTAAACACTGTAAAAAGTGTACAACTTCAAAAGGACACTGATGTATTGCTGGAGTGAGCTAATCTAGGTGGCAGCTAAAATTTAATATAGAGGAGTGTGAGGCGATGCACTTTGGTATAAACAACATGGAGAGACAGAGTAAAATTAGGGTATTATTGTAAAGCGTGTGAAGAATGTACATAAGTTATTTAAAGTTGTCAGGACAGGTAGAGAGTACAAGTGCAGGGAGGTTATGATGAACTTACATAACTCACTGGTTAGACCTTATGTTAGGTATTGTGTACAGTTTTGGACAACACACTATCGAAAGGATGAGAATGCATTGGAGAGAGTGCAGAAGAAGTTTACAAGAATAGTTCTATGGATGAGACACTTCATATATGAGGCAAGATTTGAAATGTTGGGGCTGTTGTCCTTGGAGTGGAGAAGGCAAAGAGGAGATTTGATAGACATTTTCAAAGTCAAGAGAGGTCTGGACAAGATGGATAAGGAAAAACTGTCTGCACTCATAAATGGATTGCAAATGAAGAACCAGAGGGCTCAATTTTAAAGTATTTTGCAAAAGAAGAAAATGCAAGAAAGAAAACTTTTTTCATACAGTGGATCATTTGGATATGGTTTGCTCTGCCTGGAAATGTAGTGGAGAAATGGCTGAATTGAAGCATTCAAAAGGGCATTGGATGGTAACTTAAATAGAAACATTGTGCGTGGTTATAGGAAAAAGGGAGGAGATTGACAGCAAGTTAAAATGCTCAGCTGGTGCAGGCACAATTGGCCGAATGGACTGCTTCTGCTCAGTAACACGTCTGTGATTCTATAACCGTTTAAGAGAATGCTCACCATAAACAAAAAAGATAAATCTTGTTTGTGTTCATTCTTTTTGGTGAAGTGTCTCCCCATTATAACTACTCTATGATATTAACATTCTTCTGAAATTTCCTTGAAGATTTATTTCTTGATGTCTGGTGGTGTATATATTACACTGAACAATGCAAATTTTTCACTCACACTATATAGGTTTCACTGGCCAGGCCAGTTTTCATTACCCATCCCTAATTGCCCAGAGGACACTTACGAGTGAATCACATTACAGTAGGTCTGGAGTCACATGTAGGCTAGAGCAGGTAAGAATGGCTATTTCCTTCCATAAAGGATATTAAAAAACCAAATGAATTTTTCCTGACAATTGACAGTAGTTTCATGGTCATCATTAGATTCTAAATTCCAGATTTTTGAATCCAAATTTCACCATCTGCATGGTGGGATTTGAACTCAGATCCATAGAACATTAGCTGGGTCCCTGGATTAAAAGTCTAACTTAATACCATCAGGCCATCAACTCCCCTCACCTTTCTTATTCCTTAGCTCTAATCAAATAGATTCTGCCCTTGAAGCATCCTCTTTCTTCAGTACCTCAGTGCCTCCTTTAACCAAAAACAGCACTCTTCATCCTTATTTTCCTTTCCTACATTTCTAAGCACCTTGTAGAACTACCTGACAGTCAGAAGGGGTGGGCGTATGCAATGATGGTAGTGGCAGCCAGGAAGGGAAGTGTTCGAGAGCAGTAGATTGTATGAAGTTCTGCAACACCAGCTCTGGGGAAGTGATGTGGAAGAATCCACCTCCAGCATGAGTGATATGCTTTCACAAGCCTTTGTTCTAAAGGGAATTTAATGAATAATTGAAATATTTTGCACAGTTAAGGTAAAATAGCAGGGCAGTGGGATTAATTAGATAGCTCTTTCATAGAGAGGCACAATGGGACAACTTTTAAAATATTCATTCATGGGATGTGGGCATCATTATCAGCATTCCCTCTAATTTCCTTTCTGGCTGTGTGGGACTCTGAGCACAATGGTGAATTCTGGAATCGGAAGTCAATGCTGCGATCAGTGTGGCACCAGCGATCACAGCGTATGGAACATTGGAGCGACTACTGCACTGCTCACAGGGAATACTGGTCACTTGTCTCCAACTGGTATATGCTTGGAATTTTGCCAGGCCCTGAACAAGATAAACTATGGATAGAAACTTGAGAGGATCGCGTGAGACAAAAAAAATGTAGTCTTTCTAAATGTCCAGAGCGGCAAGTCACATTTTCCAACTTTTTTCCAACTTATTTCCAGACGTGGAGACAAGATTCTTGATAAAGAGTGGGGAGAGGCCTACTAACAGAGGTTATCACTCATTATCACCCTCATTTTAACTTAATTTCATCGCATTAATGTGTACTTTCTTATTCTATCACCTAACAAGAATTCCCAATGTGAAAATCAGAGTAGGTACCTGGTAACTGCAGCTCCTCACCTTGCTTTTCCAGACTACCATCATCCATCTCTCAGCATACACTCCATGAAGTGGAGATGCCTGTGTTGGACTTAGGTGGACAAAGTCAGAAGGCACATGAAACCAGGTTATAGTCCAACAGGTTTATTTGAAGTCACAAGCTTTCGGAGTGCTGGTCTTTCACCTGACGAGGGAGCAGCGCTCTGAAAGCTTGCAATTTCAAATAAATATGTTCGACTATAACCTGGCCTTGTGTGACCTCTGACTTCATACATTCCATGGGCAGCAACCGCATGCACCCAACATTCATGGATGCTAGCATCTATCATGCCACACCATCGTGGCACATCTCTGATCCACTCACAGTACGCTTCTGCACATTGGAGTGCATTGGCAAATATCATTGCAATGCTGTTGCAAGGACACTTTGAGCGCAGGGACAGGTACTCAATTCATGGATTGAACCAGGCTGCATCTCAACGCTGCTCACTTGTTTTCTTAGCACTCACCTGGATGCTCACAACATCCTTGCCTTGTCTTGTCTTGCCTTTCCTTTCAGCACTTTGCCCCTCAGCCAGAGCTAACAGGTGCACAGTACTTCTTTCTTGACTTGATTTTTAACACAGATGCAAAACAAGACGCTTGTCATGACAGTCATCAGTCAAGGGGATGTAGATGGTGCTATATGGCATCATGCTATGTCAATGTGCCATGTGTCAGTAGCGAACATAGCAAACACACTGCATGTGCTTCAAACAAATGGCCATGTCTCGAAGTCAAAAGAGAGTAGCCCTCTGTCATGTCAAATATTTAATCAGTAAGTCAAAAGCAGCCTCCAGTACCAGCACCAGTCCAGGGGCTTGGGCATGACCATTCAGGGCAGTGAAGGTCAGAATCTTCTCATAGAGTGTGAGGGGCCAAATGTTGAGCACTCCACCGCTCATCTTGACTCATCCTACCCGATTGTGAGCTGTTTTCTCCTGGAATGAGACAAAGGGAGGGATTGAGTGAGATGGAAGTGTGCAGCACAGCTGTTAGTGCTTGTGCAGGTAGGAAGGTGGTGAGGAGTCCTGAGTGAATGAGTTGGAAGCGCAGGGACCATGCAGGGTTAACGGCGTAGGCGAATTGAGCTGGTAAGAGCAAGTAAGGGAAGATGTTGCTGGCAATGGTGAGAGTGGTAGAGCATGAGCCTTGTTGGGAGATGTGCAGTCGTAGAGATAGATTGAGTGTGAGGGCGCAGAGAGAAAATGGTGGTACTTATCCTGGCAGAGAGGAAAAAGTTATTGACCTCTTCCTACATGGCTGGCCATTCCTTCAGTGACTCAAATGGCAACCTTTGACCAGGGTCAAGATCTGGTGTTGTGGCCTTCTCTGCCAAACTTGTGGGAACAGGATGTTCCTGCTCTGTACCATCCAGATCCCTGTCCACAACTAGAATTCTAACGTCCCCTTATCTGGCCATGTCTGGGACAAATGTCAAAAAGCATAGCGCAGCTGTGTCTTTTAAGATGGTGCTGATGCCAGGGACCCTGAAATATCCCAGCAGTGGTAAGTACCTCGCTTTGATGGAGTTGGAGAATTGGGATGGCATCAGACAAGGGAGGTGTCATAGAGGTGCAGTCAGTAGTCTATGAGGTAAGTTTGGGACAACAGCAAGAGAAAACTCTCAAGACCTCACAGAGACAGACCTTCCTCGAATCTCAAAGAAAATTGCACTTTGTCAAAATATGGTAAGATTCAATCCTATAAGTTTGAATCTAGAATGTGCAAAACGTTGGGTTTATTGTAAATGCATATTACACATAGGTTTCAATTTAAAAATTTGCATTATGATGTAGGATTAGATCCTCAGAGAAAAAAAGAACTGAACCCCTGAAACATTGTAATGAAAGTTGTATATAAACTTTGATTTGCCTATTTTGAGTACAAACCTTTGGAATAACTACTTTTGGTCTGATTAGCAGTGCTGTGCACAATTCTGGAAAATGTCGGAAACAGAAACAACATTTACTGAAGGTGACATAAATTTTGTATCTTCAAAATCTGATTCCCTCCTTATTAACTTGAAAATTCACCACTGCTTCTACCAACCAAACTTTTGTACCCTGCTAATTTTATTTCTCTGCAATACAAATAATTGAATGCTCAGAATTCCTGCACATATAATGAAATCAATTCCAAATCTTCCTGAATTTTCAGTCTAACTCCTTGTATTCACAGCTCATTGGCGTAGATCAACTTGTACTGGTTTGTAGATTGATAAGTATAAGGTTAACATACATGAAGCACAAAAAAGTGGGAAAAAATAACTGCTAAATTGAGGGGATTAATCATTAATTTTGTACTGGTCAATCTGTTTCAATGGTGGGCATACAATGAATTTAAGGGGGACTGTAAAAGATTTGCCATTTTGCTGCTACTTTTTGAAAAAAAAATGTACAAATACGGAGTAAACATATTTCATGTTCAGTTGTATACCCATGAGCTGCTTTCACACATTCACAATTTAAAATGCGCACATCATTTTGAACATTTTCATGTATAATTAGGCCATGCATGCACGATTAATTGCACTAAACACAGCCTATTACTAAAGGTTATCTTTGGATTGGTAACATGTTCAAACAATCACTGTTTGAATACCTTATTGTCAGTTTGAAATTATCAAGATTTTGGGGGCTGATCACATCAATTTATCTCCATTGATTCTATTAAAATTAAGATGCATCAATACTGGCTCTGCCTGAGAAAGAAGCATAAAATCTATTTGATTGACCTTATGTTCCCCTAAAGTTGTGTACCTGGCATGCTGTGTGCATCAAGCATCTATTGGTTTAACTCAGTGGTAGCAATTGTGCTGTTGAGTTGGAAAATTATGGGTTCAAGCTGATATTTCAGTGCAGCAATGAGAGAATACTTAACTGTCAGAAGCACTATTGTTCAGATGGCATATCAGACTTAGGCTCTCTCTGTTCTTTCAGATGACATTAAAAATCCCATGCCAATGTTTAAAGAAGTGCTGGGATTCCTTCCAGTGATTCTGTTAATCTATATTAAAAACAGATTAGCTGGTTATTTATCTTATTACTGTGTATTGATCATTGTAGTGTGTGAATTTGCTGCCTTGTTTGTCAAAATTACAATGGTGATGACACTTCAAAAGTGCTTCTCTGGCTAAAAAGTGCTTGGAATATCTAGAAATTGCGAATCATGGAGTAGAACATTGTTGAGGTTTTGGGATCTCACCTGCTGGTTATGGGGAGGCCAGCAGCACTACAAACCAATCAGGCAATGAAGAGGTCACCAGTGGTGGGCATTCCCCTAGAATTAAGACCTTGGAAGGTTGGCTTACTGAAAGCTGCCAGCCAATCAGAGGTCAGCATCTTGTATTCAGCAACACCACAGGCGCAGCCATAGCTGAAAGAGGAATTCCTGAGTTTTGCAGGGTGGGTGTCATGGGAGATTTGTCTCTTAATGAGCTCAGTACCCCCCTGACCACCTTTAATGAAGTACCAAGTACCTTTGATCAATACATCCTCCCAAACCCTATCCCTGAGGTGACAAACTGACTGCACAGTGTCAGTTGCCGTGCACAATGCAGAGTCATAGAGTAGTACAGGATGGAAAGAGACTATTTAACCCATTGAGTCTGTACCAGTCATCAAGTACATTGCTACTCTAATTCCATTTTCTAGCACTTGTTTCCTATAGCATTTCAAGTGTTCATCTAAATAATTCTCAAATGTTGTACTGGTTCCTGCCTCTACTACCCCTTCAGACAGTAAGTTACAGATAATCACTATATTTCTCCTTAAATCCCCTCTAAACCTCTTGCCCTCTCCTTTAACTCTATTCCTCATTGTATCTGACCCCTGTATTAAGGAAAAAATTGTATTCCTGTTGTACCTATCTATGCACCTCATACTTTTGAATACCTCAATCAGTGTCCCCTTCAGGCTTCTCTGCTCCAAGGAAAACAACCTTCACTTATGTAATCTCTCTTCATAGCTTCAGACTGGGCAACATTCTGGTGGATCTTATCTGCACCCACTCCAGAGCAATCACGTTCTTCCAATAGTGTGGTGACCAGAACTGCACTCCAGCTATGGCCTAACATTATATGCAACTGCATCATAATCCCCCGCTCCTGCATTCTGTACCTCGACTAATGAAAGCAAGAATTCCATACGTCTTTTTAACTATCATATTTGTCTGTATCTGTGGCCAGAAACCCGCCCTGACTCCTAACTATCAGTGGAATGAAAGCTCTATTAGAATGGTGTTCAGAATAATATACATGTAAAATATTCTGATTACTCACATTTGGGGAAAAGGAAGGGTATAATCAAGATATGCAACGAATATTTGCTGTGATTTTAATGAACTAACCTTGCTCCTTCAAACTTTGGATGGCCAATGGAAGTCCATAAGGATTTCTATTCTGAACACTGTGTTTAGTGCAAATGAAGGAACAGTTTGAACCAAGACTGAGAGAGGAACAGGAGCATGAGCAAGTCATTTAATCCCTTGAGCTAGATTCACCATGTAATGCTGTCGCAACTTAGCTTCATACTTAACAAAGTTTGCATTGTATCTCCTAGGACTTCAGGTTAACAAAAAATTATCAATTTCAGTTTTAAACTGAATAATTTAACATCATTTGCCTTTTGTAGAAGAACACTGCAAACTCCTACAGCCCTCTGTGTGTAGATGTGTTTTCTAACTTCATCCCTGAGAAGTCTACCTTAGTTTTTTGAACTCTTGCCTCCGGGTCCTAGACTGCCCAACCAGAGGAAATAGTTTCTCCAAAACAAGCATTTTCTCTTCCCCAAATGCCTTGACAGCTTTTATCAAATCAGCCTATAACCTTCGAAATCCCAGGAATATAAAGTTAGGTTGTGTAATTACTTACAGGTAGTTCTGCTATAACGCGTGTTTTGTTTACGTGAATTCACTGTAATGTGATTGATGAATAGTGGGCGCTGTTTGGATAATGTGAACTTTCTGCTGTACAGGTATAGCGATTTCCCTATAACGTGATTTTCTACGGTGATTTTCTATGGCGTGATATTTTATTGGCATGAGGTCACACAATAACACAACTATCGTGTTATAGGAGAACTACCTGTTTAATTTAACCCATAGAGACCAGGTATCAATCTGGTAAATCTACACTGTTCTCCCTGTATGGTCAACATATCATCCCTCAGGGCTGGTGCCCAGAACAATTCAAAGCAAACCATGTATAGCTTAACCAGACCTCTGTATCGCTGAAGAATGATTTCTATCAACTTATCTTTTAATCCTCCTGATATCAAGACCAGTACTTCTTTAGCTTATTTGATTATTTTTTGTACTGTCTTATGACACTTTAATGACCTGTGTACCTGGACTCAAAAGTCTATGTTGACCTCCTCTGTTTATGGCTTTTCACCATTTAATAAAGTACCATGTGAGGAACAGGAGAGTAACAAAAACTTTGCAATGCAATAAGACAGATATGTCTAGTTGAGTGAAGTAATACCCTAAAGAAGATGTTGAGATAAGATATCGTATTCATTTAATGCAATTCACGGTCTCAAGGTGTCATGTTATTTTTGAGGTGTAGTCACAATTGTTCATCAGCAAACAAGGTAACCACCTATATTTGTTAGACCTCCACATCAGGTAGAGTGGGGTTAAATGGGATATTGGAATACTGTGAAGTATTAAGGGGCTGTGGAGGCTGGTTGAGAGATGCCAGGTGACCAGAGAGAGCCCTGTACTGACAGTGTCCACCTCAAACTACATCCCTACCCTTACATGCCATTCCTCAGAATGCAACTGGAAAATGGCTGGGCCAATGGCCAAAGTGGGCAGAGTCAGTGTAACTTTGATGGCAAAAGCAAGCAACCTACATCTGCTGGACACTAGGACACTGAAGGGTGACTATGTGAGGCTGGTGTTTGTTCCAGCTTCATATAACTCCAAATCATTTCATTGCCCATTTACAATGCATTCAGAGTAAATATGCTTGTGGAGCAAAAGCTGATCTAAGGCAATTTGTACCATTCTATTGATCATTGCAAATGGAACACTGGCATCTCAATTATGCAGAAATTGTCAGCAATGACTTAAATAGAGCTGAATGTTGGCCAAAGGCAAAACACTAATCATGCAACTACCAAGGGTGTTGTGGGAGGCAGTCCCCATTGCTTCACCATCTGTCATGTAAAGTTAATGCTGGTCTGTTCTGAATACAATAAGAGTCAAATGATTAATGGACGTCTGGGATGGGAAGGGGTTCAGAGCACAGCATGCACCCTCTTTTGATACAATGTGCTTGTCCCTCATCCAAATTGAACCTTCACCAAGTTGAAACTGAATGAATGATGGAGACATTGCCCTTGTTATCAGGGTACAGCATGTCTCTCATTGAGGAGGACTATGTGCAGCTTTCAATGTATGTAACTCTTCTGAGACATTAGAAGATCTTCCTCCTCTTATGTCTGCACATAGGTCATTCTCAGCAACTGTTTTGTGCCGAGTCAGTGGTGGGCTTTTGGTCATTGTGGCTGTCTATGCCTTGAACAGGGACCTGGTGGAGCTGATGATAGGGCTGCTGAAGTTGCAGTCCTACTGCTTGGAATGATCTGAGGGGACCTTAAGTATATTGAGTACAGAGCGTGCTGCATTATCTTCGCATGCTGTACTCTGCATAATTGGAGAAGACAACAAGAAGATATGATAGATGCTGAAGAGCTGAAAAAATGGAACAGTCTTCCAAGAAGGAGGACAAATACACTGGGAAGAAAGAAGCTGTCCTCCTCCAGGACAAAGCCCAGCTATGCTGGGCACTACAAGCTGGACAGAAACCCAGTTGTCACCTGGTTCAAGTAGATAAGAACTGGGTGCAGCAGATCATCATGGGCTGTAGAATAGTTATTGGTCATGATGCATGGGAATGACCTACAGCCTCTATTTGTTTCACTTGAGCTTGCTTTTGCTGCTTCTAAATAAAAGTCCATGTTTGAAATTGTTAGATTGTCTGCATGTGATGTTCTCCCACTGGACAATGACAAGAGGCTGGCATCCAGTGGGCACTGGGGACAGAGGAGTGGTGACTTAGGTTGTTTAGATGGGATGTATCTACAGAAGAAGTAAGCTGTGTGGCTTGGTGGTTAAAAAGCAACGGAGGTGAAAGAATCTGGTGGTATGTGTGAAGGAGTATTAGCCATGCTGGCTATGTGCCGAGGGTAGTGAGGCTTTGTGGTTACTGTGCTGTTACTTTGTCAATGTATGGTAAGAAGGGGGTGGAATCAGATGTGAGATACACTGTAGCTATGGGATAGGTAAATTACTGAGGTGAGTTTAATAAGTTATGGTGAGAAATCTCACTTGGCCTCAAAGTGAAAAACCAACCAACTAAAACTGAGGCAACTTGCATTTGGCCAAAAAAGGTAAGATTCAGTCCATTTTGTCAAATCTTTTCATCTTGCACTGGTCAGGTCAATTCACATGAATATAGATTCATGGGAAATCCCACCATTAAAACTGAGAGGAAAGTGCTGGTTGTTTGGCAAACGGCCTATGATTGGTACAGATGTTGTCATGGAAAATGCAACCATTAAAGGTGATTGACAGTTAACAGCCAGGATTATTTAAAAGCTAAACCAGGTAAGTAGATTCTGATTAGTTAGAGCATTGCCCTGGGAAATGAACCAGCAAATGGCTGTCACCTATTTCGTTGAGTTAAAACAGGCACAGTGAGTGCACAAGTCATACAAAAGACATACAAATGTAACACACTGCACAACTGCATTGTGATTTGCAGGTGGTGGTATTCCCATGCAACTGCTGCCCTTGTCCTTCTGGTGGTAGAAGGCATGGATTTGTGAGGGTCTGGTGAAGAAGCCTTGGAGAGTTGATGCAGTGCATCTTGTAGACGATACCCACTATAGTAACTGCACATTGTGTGGTAGAAGGAGAATGATGGATAAAGTATTGGCTTCTTTGTCATGGATGATCCTGGGGTTTCTTAGTATAATAAAAGCTGCTTTTGTCCAGGTAAATGGAGAGTATTCCATCACATACTTGCCATGTGCCTTGCAGATAGTGGACAGGCACTGGGGAATCAGGAGGTGAGCCACTCAAAGAAAAATCAGCCTCTGACCAGCTATTGTTGACATTGTTAACTGGATTAGCCACTTAAATACTATCTGATGGCTGTGAGAATGTTAACGGTGGGACTTATAGAAATATATTCGAATGCAAAGATGAGGTGGCTTGTTGGAAATGGTGATTGCCAGGCATTTGTGTGTTGGCCAGGTGTCATGACGCAGATGAAGACCACTTCTTTACATGACAAGTTATGCACAGAACTGAACACTAATTAATCTTCAGTCAACAACTTATGATGGAAGGAAAGTCATTAAAAAAAAACAGATGAAGCTGGCTGGGCCAATGATACTACCTTGAGAAGTTCCTGGGACTGAGATAACTGAACTCCAGTGGCAATGATCATCATTTTAGATATGATTGCAGTTAACGGACTATTTCCTCCAATTCTCAATTCTTAAATTTTGCCGGGGCTCCTTGAAGCTGCACCGAATCAAACATCAACTTTACTATCAAGGACAGTCACCTTCATATTCCCTCTGGAATTAAAGTCTTTGATCCATGGTCAAACATAGGGTGTAAGGAAGCCTGGAGAAAAATGTTTCTTGGTGGAACCCAAACTGAACATGGATGAGCAGGTTATTAATAAATGAGTCCTGCTCGGTAACAGTGTTGACAATTCCTTCCATCATTTGCTGGTGACTGACAGTAGGTGGCAGTTAGCAATGCCAGATTTGTCCAGATTTTTGTGGAAAGGACATTCTTTTGATATTGCCACTCTATCAAGTAGATGTATTGTGACTGTACTGGAACAGCTTGACTAAGGGCATAGCTAGTTCTGGAGCAAAGGTTTTCAGTACTAGAGATGGAGTGCTGATGAGACTCAAAGCTTCTGTTGTAGCCAGTGCACTCAGTTGCACCCTAATCTGCAGTATAAACTTGAAGAGGGAGGAAGGTGGTAATATCACTAGACTAGTAATCGAGAACCCCAGGCCAATGTTCTGAGAACATGGGTTTGAATCTCACCGTGACAGATGGTGCAAGTTGAATTCAACAACAATATCTGGAACAAATTGCTGGTCTATGTGGCAACTATGTAACCATTTTCAATTGTCATGAAAACTCATCTGGATCACTAATGTCCTTTAGGGAAGGAAATCTGCCATCCTCACCTGGTCTGGCCCACAGGTGAGTCCAGACCCACAACAATGCGGTTGACTCTTAACTGTCCTCAGGGCAATTAGGGATGGCACAGCCAGCAAGCCCACATCCCAAGAACAATTGAAAAGAAAACAAAATAGGCTGATTTTTGACATCTATGATGCTGGAGATCTCATGAGGTGAGATCACAAGCTGGACTCCACCATCATTGAGGGCGAGGCTGCTTTGCATGTGCACCAAGCATTGGACAATTCCAGAAATAATTGCTCATGTACCCATCATTTAAAAATGGCAGAAGCAGATAAATGAGTAGTCAAACCCCATTTATATTTATTCACTAAATTCATTCTAAACTAGCATTATTCAATTCAGGCCCACTATAAGCACAAACACACCACCATCTATTCAAGTACAAAAAGAACGTCATCCACCCACAGTTCTGAATAGCAACATGTCACAGTGGAATCATCAGTGAGCTTCAGTGGCTGATGCAAAGCAGCTCAAAGTTCCCAATAAACTAACTGAAATGAATGAAGTTTACATAGGTTGAAAGTATGATCATTTTGCCAGTAAAAAAATAATTTCAAACACACAAAGCTAATTCTCCTAAATTCTCAGAGCTAGCAAGAATTTCAGATGCTGGAGTCAGAGACAACACAGTATGGAGCTGGAGGAACACAGCAGGTCAGGCAGCATCAGAGAAGCAGGAGAGTTGACGTTTTGGGTGGGACCAGCTCTACACTGCGTTGTCTCCTAAATTCTGATGACTTTAAATCTCAAATCTATGGAGTAAACCTAAGTTATTAATTTGGGCCCAACAAAACTGGGATGATCAGAAAATCTTTCACATTGGGTCTGGAAAGATCTCAAGCCTGAAACAGCCAGGTTTTAAGTTCCTACTAAGATTTCACAGAAAGTACTTGCTGTCTTATGTCTTAGCATTAGTGTGTAGTATATCGTTAAGAAATATGCTCATACATAGATCGTGACTTGAGGTTATAAAGATATCAGATTCAATCTTAACTAGGGATACATGGCATACTGTTAGTAATAAATGTCTGCTGAATTTTTCAGTACCATGTTACCCACATCTCGTTCTTAAGTTACAGGAGTGATTATAAGCATTGCCACATCAGGTACAAAGTGCATTGTTAGAGAGAAAAATCATATCGCTGTGGTAGTTTAGTGATCAGCCCATGCAACATCCTGGAAGAGATAATGAGGAAGAACATCTTCAAAAAGTAATTTTCCAGGTGACAGGCATTTGATTGAGGCCTCCCAGGACATGACACAATTTCCCGAGAAACATGAAGAGGTATTTCTGCAAAGAATGCCTGAATAGACTGATTTTTCAAACTGTAGAATGGGGAATAGGAAGAGTAGATACAATGAATTGAGTTCTGTTCAAGAAAAGGTTGCTGCAAATTTCACCTTGACCACTTAGGCAGGTAACTAGCAGAGCAATTTCACTCTGTTGCTTTAATGCCCAAACAATTGAGCTGTAACTTCCCCCACTGCAACTGCACATGAGCCGAATCAGCATTTCTTGCCCTACGTACATAACAACAATAAATTAATGGTAATCCAAAATTTCAAGGGAGCTAGGTATACAGAACCATTCATTATAGCTGCGCAAGTTCATGACACATTTCTGTTAATGAAAAAATCAATGACTGTTATGAAGCCTTAGATTATCATATTCTATCAACAGATATCAGAGAATTTTCAGAAACAAATTCTTTCTGTACGAGTGGTTTTTCATACCGCATTATTTTACCTGCACTCAGAAGCTCTTTAGTAAGTTCCAACAGTGTATAGTTGGATTGAGAATATTCTGAAGCAAATAAAAAAAAGTCGAGTATGGAAGGGGAGAGAAGCTTGTTATTAAATCCAGACCTCTCCACCTATCCTCTCCTCTATCCCTCTTCTATCCGCCTCCCACTCTCTCCCTATTTATTTCGGAACCCCCTTCCCCTCCCCCTTTTCTGATGAAGGGTCTAGGCCCGAAACGTCAGCCTCTCTGCTCCTATGATGCTGCTTGGCCTGCTGTGTTCATCCAGCCCTGCACCTTGTTGTCTCGGATTCTCCAGCATCTGCAGTTCCTACTATCTCTGATACAACTTGAAGTTAATGGTAGGCATAATGATTTCCAATGGTGGGATATACCAAAATCTGTGCTGAACCACAAAACCATAAATCCACTAAGTAATTTAGAAGAAACTTTTTTACTTTGAGAGTCGTCAGCTTGGGGAACTTGATGTCACATGGAAAGGTTGGGAGCAACTGGCGTAAAAATACACTTGAGGCGAAACTAGGCAAGCAGAGGACGAGAAAAGAACTGAAGGTAATGCTGGTAGGATTAAATGAAGAGAGGTGGAAGGACAGATGGGTGGAGGGCCACACGAAGACAGGTCTGCATGGCCAAATTACTTTTTCTGTGCAGCACCTTCTGTTATTCACCGAATTAAATCTAATGAATGAGAAAGGAGGAAAAGCTTGTCGCCCTACCGGAATTGCACCTTCTTCGCCAATCAATCACAGAGTGACAATGACAGCAGTCATGGAGAAGTCCTCGCCCCAGGTCGTCCCGCCCTCCAAGCTGAAAGAGGACATGTGGTGGAGAGTGACCTGTGAGGAAAACAAAAGAGGAAAGGAGCAGATAGTAAACCGAAACCATTTCAATACCTGACAAGCATCAGAAGTACTAAGAACACAAAAGAAGAGAGGTTTACTTTGGTTGCATGCTTTTTCATGCAACAGATTCGCAGGTGAATGGTTCATTCTTTTTTAAAAAAAACTATAGTAGTTGCACCCATTGATGTGAAGGATGTTATTATTGAAGATTCCAGACTTCCAAAGAGGTCAGATTTTTGCAGAGTCAGGAACATTATATGGACCTTTAAAAATGCTGGTTGGCATCTGGATGTAATAAAAAGAACAAAAGAACAAAAGACAAGTACGGCACAGGAACAGGCCCTTCGGCCCTCCAAGCCTGTGCCGATCATCATGCCCTGACTAAACTAAAAAACAAACCTTCTGCCCTTATTCGGTCTGTATCCCTCTATTCCCTCCCTATTCATGTAACCATCCAAATGCAACTTAAATGTCACCAACACGCCTGCTTTCACCACCTCCTCTGCAGTGCATTCCAGGTTCCTAGCACTCTCTGTGTGAAAAACTTTCCTCGCAAATCTCCCCTAAACTTCTGCCCTGTCACCTTGAATCTGTTCCCCCTTGTAATTGAAATTTCAACCCTGGGAAAAAGCCTGTGACTATCCACCCTACCTATGCCTCTCATAATTTTGTAGATCTCTATCAGGTCTCCTCTCAGCTGCCATCTTTCCAGTAAAAACAATCCTCATCTTTTTAACCTTTCCTCATATCCAATGCCCTCAAGACTGGGCAACATCCTGGTGAACCTTCTGTGCACTCTGTCCAAAGATTCCTTCCCTTTTGGTAGTGTGGTGACCAAAACTGCACACAGTACTCCAAATGCTGGCTAACAAGGGTTTTATATAGCTCCAACATGGTTTGCCAACTCTCGTACGCCATGGCCCAGCTGAAGGCAAACATGCCATATGCCTTCTTAATCATTTTGACCACCTGTGTTGCCACTTTTAGGGAACTGTGGGCCTGCATGCCCAGCTCTGCCTGTATGTTAATGTTCCTAAGGGTTCTGACACTAACAGTACAAGTTACACCTACATTTGATCCTCCAAAATGAATCACCTCGCATTTGTCTGGAATTAACTCCATCTGCCATTTCTGTGCCCAATTTGCCAATCTATCTATATCCTGTTGTATCCTTTCACAATTGTCAGCACCGTCAGCAACTCCACCAATCTTCGTGTCATCTGTGAACTTACTGATCAGGCCACCCACATTTTCCTCCAGATAATTTATATATAATACAAACAACAGGAGACCTAAGACTGATCCCTGTGGAACACCATTAGTTACCGGTCTCCATTCTGAAAAACACCCTTCCACTACTATCCTCTGTCTTCTATGACCAAGCCAGTTTTGTATCCATCTAGCCAACCACCCCAGAATCTCATGTGACTTTAGTTTTTGTACCAATCTGCCATGTGGGACTTTATCAAATGCCTTACTAAAATCCATGTAGGCTACATCCATAGCTCTTCCCTCATCAATTATCTTTGTCACTTCTTCAAAAAATTTGTTCAGATTGGTGAGACATGACCCTCCCCATATGAAACCATGCTACATGTTGCTAACTAGTCCATTTTCTTCCAAATGTGCATGTCTCATGTCCCTCAGTATCTTCTCCAACAGCTTCCCCACCACAGATGCCAGACTCACTGGCCTATAATTTCCTGGATTATCCCTGCTTCCTTTCTTAAACAAGGGAACAACATTGGCTAATCTCCAGTCCTCTGGAATCTTGCCTGTGGTCAAGGAGGATGTGAAGATATTTGCTAATGCCCCAGCTATTTCTTCCTTTGCCTCTCACAGTAACCTGGGATAGATCCCATCTGGCCCTGGGGGCTTGGCTACCTTAATGCAATTTAGGATACTCAAAACGTCCTCCTTTAATATATTGACATTCTCTAGAGTATTCACACACTTGTACTGACCTCAACATCAGTCATGTCCTTCTCCTCGGTGAATACCGATGCAAAGTATTTATTAAGGATCTCTCCCACTTCCTGTGTCTCCATGCATAACTTCCTTCCTTTGTCATTAAGGGGGTCTACTCTTTCCTTTGCTACCCTATTTCTTCTAATATAAGCATAAAAAGCCTCAAATAACTGCTCCCAATCCACATTCTCCAGTTCTTGTCTAATTTGGATGTAATTGGCCCTTGCCCAATTAAACACCCTCACCTGAGGGCCACACTTGTTCTTGTCCATGACTACTTGAAATCTTATGGAATTATGGTCACTAAGCTCAAAATGCTCTCCTACTGAAACATCAATCACCTGTCCTGGCTCATTCCCTAATACCAATTTTAGTATGGCTTCCTCTCTGGTTGGATTGTCTACATACTGTCTTAAAAAGCCTTTCTGGACACATCTAACAAATTGCTCTCCATCCTAACATCATAATTCCATGCAGTAACCCATGCTATTAGTTTATCTGTCTACCTGTTATACTTTTTGCATTGAAGTAAATACACTCCAGACCTCCAGTCCCTCTGAGCCCTGCGACTTCCCTCTGCTTGCTCTTACTCTGTGCTATGTATATCTCAATCTCTCTTTTGTCCCAAGTCCCTGCACTTACTGGCCTGTTGTTCCAGTTGCCACTCCCCTGCCACACTAGTTTAAACCCGCTCAAAGAACTCTAGCAAACCTGTCGCACACACATCTGTGACAGATCCAGTATTTGTTGGCAGGGAAGGAGACAGGCTGTGATTCACATCGGTGGGAAATCCAATCTTCACAGCAAAATTTGAAATGACTGCTGAGTTCAAGGCTCCATTTTGACTTTTTCACAGTGTTGGAGTCATGAATTGATGGAGTAGATAAAAACACTCAAAAGACGGATAAAATTGATTTTACGTGCCACCGTTTGAAGTCTTTTTAAATCCCCTAATCATCATAAGTTAAACCAAATCCTTAAGCTCTCAATAAAAGTTAAAAAAAATCTTCACTGAGATTTTGACTGACAGGCTAATTGGTGTAAGTTATAATAAAACATTACCATCTGGTCAAGCAGTTTCAGTTGAGTTCTTGGTTGGTGTGTCTTCAAGTGTTATTATTATGTTATTATGAATTATTTGTAGAGTTTTGAAATCTACAATTATCTCAGCAGGACGTTCTGAGCTCAGTTTGTTTGACAGTTTACAGACACTGTCAAAGGATTAGCTTTCTTTTATTTGATGTCTGAATAGAAGTTGTTTAGTTTTAAGAAATTAACCACTTAAGGAGATTTAAAAGCTTTGAATGGGTTTATTGAGAATATTTTTCACAACTGATTGTATATGAAGATAGACTACATTATGTTGTTGGATTTTCTTTAATTGCCTGAATTTTGCCCATGGTCGAAAATGGTTTTGTGGCTATGGGGTAGGTGCAAGTAATGAGTTGGCATGGAAGGTATGAGGGCAATAGGATTTTATGAAGGTCACGTGTGGCAAGGATATGAAATTAGGAGGGGGTAGAGTGTTGAGCAATTGTGAAGGATGAAGGCAACTGAGTCCTTCAAACCATCCAAGCTCAGCACTCACCCAAAACCCCCATGTGGTCACTTAGGATCTGCTTCTGGAATTGTTGTGCCAGACTCAATACCACCACTGTCTCTTGGAGCAAAAGATTGGATTGAACTGGGCCTTTAAACTGAGGCAGATACATTGAGTTCACAAATTTCCTGCCTCAAGTACCTTGCTTTAGACTCTCAGACTCCTAGACATTTACAACACAGAAGGAGGCCATCCAAGCTGTTCAACAAAGATTTGACTATACTAATCTCACTTTCAGCTTTTGGCCCATAGCGCCGGAGGCTATGGCAACACAAATGAATGTCTAAATACTTAGAGTGATTGGCTTATAGACTCATACAGCATGGAAACAAACCCTTCACTCCATTTAATACACACTGACACAAGTAAACTAGTTCCATTGGCCTGCATCTGGCCCATATCCCTCCAAAACTTTCCTATTCATGTACATATCCAAATATCTTTTATCTCTTGTTACTGTAGCTGCATCCACCACTTCCTCTGGCAGTTCATTCCACACACCAACCAATCTGTAAAAAAGTTGCAGCTCATATCCTTTCTAAAATTCTCTCCTCTCACCTTAAAAATATATCCCCTAGTATTGAACTCCCCCATCCTAGACTCTTGTTATTCACCTTATCTATGCCCTTCATGATTTTATAAATCTCTGTAAGGTCACCTCCTAACCTCCTATGCTCCAGTGAAAAAAGTGCCAGCCCATCTAGCCTAATTTTATAATACAAACCCTTCATTCCTGGCAACATCCTGATAAATCTTTTCTGAACTCTCTCTAATTTAATAACAGACATCCTATTAGCAAGGTGACCAGAACTGCACACAGTAATCCAGAAGAAGACTCACCATCATCCTGCACAACCTGAACACGATGTCTCAACTCCTATACTCAAAGGTCTGAGCAATAAAAGCAGAAGTGCTAAAAATCTTCTTCACCACCCTGTCTCCCTGTGACACACCTTTCAAAGAATTAGGTACCTGAACCCCTAGGTTTCTCTATTCTACGACACTACCCAGGGCCCTATTATTAATTGTATAAGTCCTGCCCTTGTTTGTGTTACCAAAATGCAATACCTTGCATTTATCCAAATTAAACTCCATCTGCCACTCCTCAGCTTGTTGGCTGAATTGACCAAGATCTCTTTGTGATCTTAGATAAGCTTCTTTACTGTCAACTATTCAAACAATTTTGGTGTTATCCACAAACCTACTAACCATGCTCTCTTCCAAGAGTTTCTGACATAATAACACTTTCAGGCAATGAGTTCTAGTCTCCCATCATCCTATGAGTGAAGGTTTTTTTTGCCTCATCTCTCCCCTTAGCCTTCTACCTCTTAACTTAAATGTATATATACCCGTTGGCTAGTGACGCCTATGGAACTCCACTGGAAGCAGTCTGCTAATCACAGAAATATCCCTCTATCATCACCCTCTGTTTCTGGCTTTTCTGTTGATTTTGGATTTAACAATTCCTCTCTGCCTTTGATTTCATGATCTCTTATTTTCTTGACTAGTCTGCCATGAGGGAATTTATCAAAATCCTTGCTAAGATCCATGTGGACTACATTAACTACATTAGCCGCATCAACACTCCTGTTTAGCACCTCTCGGGATTCAACCAAATTTGTCAAACTCAACCTTCCCTTAAACAGATCCATGCTGACTAACCCTTACTAATCTGTGTTCCTCAGAATTCTCTCTAATAATTTCCACAGCACAGAAGTTAGACTGACTGGCCTGTAATTTCATGGTCTATCCCTGTCATCCTTTTTAATAATAAGGTGGTGTTAGCAGTGGTCCAATCCCCTGGCACTTCACCTTGTGACCACAAAGAATTTGAAAATCACTGCCAGAGTCCCTGATATCTCCTCCGTTGCCTCCCTCAATAACCTGGGATAGGTCACAGCCACGCTTGCTGATCTATCCACTTTTAATGCTGCTAAATGGTCTAGTATCCCCTATTTCTTTATGTTAATTCCTTCTAATACTTCATGGTTCTCTATCCTGATATCCAAACTTGCATCATCCATTTTCATTGTGAAGACTGACACAAAGTATTCATCAAGGACTCTTCCCACATCTTCCAAGATTACCTCTATGGTCCTGAAAGGATCCTACTCTTTCCCAAATTATTTTCTTGCTCTTTATAAGTATTTTTTAAAAGAAACCTTTGAGTTCTTCTTTATTTCGCTTGCCAATGCTTTTTCATGCACTTTCCTTGTTTTCCTAATTACCTTTTTAAGTTTCTCCTGCACTTTATATATTCCTTTCGCTCTTGGACATGAAAATTCAGCTTCTACAGGCAGCACCAAGCATTTTCAAGTAAGATATAGAGTATATGGAAAATTGACCTTGAACTTCTTGTTGACAAAAAACCTGGACAAATCCAAATTAGCCAACCAGTGGCCTGTCCACTCACAATCATTAGCAAAGCATTGGAAGAAGCTAATGGCAGGCTATCAAGCAGCATTTCTTCATCAATAATTTGCAGTGTTCGATTGGGTTCCACTAAGGCTACAATGGTCCAGATTTCACTGCTGTCAGTGGATAGAATAACTGAATTCCAGAGGTGAGAGGAGAGAGAGTGCCTGTCCTTGATATCAGGACAGCATTTTATTGAGGGTGGCATCAAGAAACCAAAGTAAAATTGATTGAATGGAAATTGGAGAATTAGAGTTATACCTAGCAGAAAGGAAGATGGTTATTAAGTTGTGTGGTTGTAGAAGGCCAACTATCTCAGTTCCAGGACAATACTGCAGGAGTTTCTCAGGCAGTGCCCTGGGCTCAACCATTTCAGATACTTCATCAATGACCTTCACTCTATCATAATGTCAGAAATGGGATGTTCATTGACAATATTGTTCAATACATTTTATAATTCCTCAGATAATGAAAACCATCAGTGTCCATATACAGCAAGACCGGAACATTCTGGCTTGTGCTGCTAAATGGAATATAATATGCATTCCACAAATGCCAGGTGATGACTATCTTCAGTAGCAGAAAGTTTAATTCCTTCTTCATGATACCAAATGGTATTAGCATCACCTTACATGGCAACTTTCAACATCCTGTAGTTACTACTGGCCAGAAGCAGCTACATGAATACTGTAATTACAAGTGCAGGTCAGAGGATGGATATTCTGATGGATGACTGAGTCAGTCATAATGCTGATGTCTCAAAGTCTTTTCAGCTTCTACAAAGCACAGGTCAGGAGTATGACTGAATACTTTGCATTTGTCCAGGCAAATACAGCTCCAATAACACTCAAGAACCTTGAGTCATCCAGGACAAACATCCACCATGTCGAATATTTATTCCTTCCACCAATGGTACACAGCAGTAACAATATTTGCCATCTACAAGATGTACTGCAGCAAGTTGTTAAGGCTCCTTCAAAAGCAGCTTCCAAACCAATGCATTAGCCACCTTGAAAAACCATGCAGCAGACACATGAGGACACTACTAGCCCAGAGTTAAAGGACAATATTTTACCCACTCCTCACAATATTGCTGCTACCAACTGTCAGAATTTGTCCCTTGATTACTGAAATTTGCTTTTTGAAAAAAAGATACATTTTAAGAATGAGAGAATTCTTTCACAACTTCTTGGTTATATCCAATGTAGAAAGTTCAAATAACAAAATATCAGTTTAGCTAGTTCTAGTCATACAGTATATAAATCAAATCCAAAGTGTAGATTGCTGAATAAGCATTTAAAACATCTGTGATATTATTAATGCAATAAACTGATCCAAAATTGCTTTTCATCTATCAATGCTTTTAATAGTTAGATTGAAATCAGTTTTAAGTAAATATGCATTTGTCCATTGCAACCAGCTATAAACTATTTCATGATAAACTTTCAGTCTGCAAGGAGAAGAAGTGAGACCATCCAAGCTTACTTCAAAAAGGATCCCTTCATGTAATATGCAAGGATCAATTTTGTGCATCTATGTCTCTTATGATTTTTAAGTACATGTATAGTGCTGACTATTAAGGTTCCCAACTGTGGATTGGTTTCACAAAGTTGTTTCTCCAACTCAATTTTCAGGTTGATTGGATATGAACTCCTATTCTGAGGTGAAATATCATTGGCATTCACTGCAGCACAATATCCTGCACAAAAATCATATTAGTGTGGAGCAGCTGTACATCAAGTATAATGCAGCAGCATTGCCATGTCCTCTATGTTGGAAATACTAAGTGCTCAACATGAGATTTTGTTTAAGAAGGGAACATTATTGTTATAGACAAGTCTCCTGCTGCATACTTCTGGACATAAACTATACCGTATCAGTAAGGAAGGGAAAGATTGTGGACTGTGGAGCTCTACCGACCTACAACAGAGCAAATATTTAAATTGTTCAAAAGTTGCAAATGTAATTTGATAAAATATGCAGTTACAGCTGTCCCAATTCGTGACTTCAGCTTTTAAATTACATCTAAACACATAGTGAGAATGTTAAAGAGGACATGGAGTAGAGTGGATACCTTCGCCACACTCAATCTTAACTCAATCTCATAACAATGACACGGTTCTTCCTTGCATCTTTTCCCTGCCTGGTATTACAAGGCTGAAAACTATTATTATTGTCTCTTTGAGGAAGCTTCAGGCAAGTGCATATCTAACAACATGCTCTGAAAGTATTCCTCACGTTATGAGTATTCACATTCTACCACTGGAACTATAGCATTCCACAATGCTCTAAAACAACCAGCAATGTTCGAAATAAAACATTATTTTGAAATGTTAGATCACCCCGTCTCTCAATACTAATAGATCATTTCATGAATTCCACAATCCAGATCCGTATTGTCACTAAAAAATATCACTTTTATCTTGGGTCACCCTGTGACATCTGTGAACCAAGTTTCATTGACATTTTTCCATTAATTTTTGAGATATATTGGTTGAAAGCAGATACACTTTTTAACACAAGTGAATACATTGTCGTTCCTCTGACGTTCAGTAACAGAGGTTAACAGAGTTACAGAGTAATAGAAGTCTTACATTTCCACTGTAAATAATGAGCCTGATTTTGCTTGGACAGATGCATGGTCACACATAAATACCCAGAGGTTGCTGTCTTAATTATGTCACTAGGTTATTAGTTTGTGAGAAAAGGCGTTTTCTTTCTGCATCACCAGCAACAGGCTATGAAAGTGTGAAATTTGCATAAGTGGTAATAAGTAGCAATCAAACTTTGCAACTATTGTAAATGTGGAGTCTCGATATTTCATGTTCTGAATTTTTGTTTTAGAAGGTTAAATAGATGCAAAATTTCCAACTTTTCCTCTCAGTTTTTTCACTTTCTTAATTCAATCTTTCTTACCATCTCTTTATTTCTCTTTTATTTGACTTTGAATTGAAAATCTTTAATTCATCCCCTTCCTCAGTCTTTCCTCTGGCCATTTCTCAACCCTTAAATCTGATTGGTTAAAGAGATACAAGTTGGTTGGTCTGTTCATTCAGATCCCAGATCCTTGATTTCTCTTGCTGCACACCATCAAAATCATATATTCGACAACTCAGTGAACAGATTCTCTTTGTTCTAAAAGGTTTAAGCTAACAGAGTCAAAGAATCGCTACAGTGTGGAAACAGGCCCTTCAGCCCAACAAGTCCACACTGACCCTCAGAACATCCCACCCAGACCCATCCCCCTGTAACCCACCTAATCTACACATCCCTGAACACTACAGGCAATCCACCTATCCCGCTCATCTTTGGACTGTGGGAGGAAACCGGAGCACCCGTAGGAAACCCACGCAGACACGGGGAAAACATGCAAACTCCAAACAGACAGTTGCTTGAAGGTGGAATCGAACCCGAGTTGCTGATGCTGTGAGGCAGCAGTGCTAACCACTGAGCCACCGTACTGCCCAAACAGTATATAAGTTTGAAGCTCCGCTACAGCTAAATCTTCACAATGTTATCAGTTTTCTCATAGCCAGGGCTGAAATCAGATTTTCCTGGGCCCTCCACCAGAAACATATTTCAGTTTCTTCTCCTATCCTATTATCACTTACAAAACTTTTATCAGCTGCTTCTTGTTTGTTCAACAGGGGATGACTGGAAAAGAGATTCTCAGATGTTCAGAAATTCTCGTTCAGCAACTGCTATGCCTGACACATGATGGGATAATATTCAATGTGGGGATAATTCCACATCCTTACTCTCTACAGATTTAATGTTCATGTATATATCATAGATCCGAACAATAGCTGGTAAAATTGCCCCTTTTTTAAACACAACACCATAATGTGAAAATTTCTCAAAAAGACCGCAAAGGTGGGGCAGCTCCTTAGAAGTGAGTTCCAATTTAAATTCCTTTCTTTTGAAATTCTGAGCGCTAAATTAAAATTTGGCAATTACTATCAATCCCATTCATCATTTGTAGCAATTTTCTTCTTTCCAATTAATATAATCACTTTAACTTTACATCTTGAGAAGATTCGCATCAACTATCAAGGAATTAATTGATTTGTCAATGAGATGATAAAGTTAAAAGCATTTTTTGCTTGAGCCTCCTTTGATTGCTGGTTTAATAATGCTAATCTTAGCTGCAGTACATCAAGTTTCACCCAGGAGTGCACAGACTGAACAGGAATGTGAGAAACATAAAGACAGTAGAGAGAAACAAGGGGGAGAAAAGACAGCAAAAATAATGGGAAATGAGTCAGAATTAGAAAGTAGGGGATAAATGGAGGGATAAATGTACTGTGCTGTATTGTTCTATGTTCTATGAAAGCGTATTCAGGATGTTTATGAGGAACTGTGAGTTTGTATTGAATATTAACACCTTCATGTCAGCTTCAAGAAACATAACAAAATAATTCTAAATCATGTAGCTGATTAATATTAAAGTGCCTCAGTAAACAAAAGAGGGAAATTTGTCTTTTAGTGTGAAATGACATTGGATATTGTGCTGCATCAAATCCTTGTCCAAATTATAACATATTATAACGTAGCATCCCTGTCACTATAAAGTTTTAGTTACACAATTTTTATCAAAAGATACTTTTCTGGTA
The DNA here is from genome assembly GCF_021869965.1 of Rhincodon typus. Classification (NCBI taxonomy): domain Eukaryota; kingdom Metazoa; phylum Chordata; class Chondrichthyes; order Orectolobiformes; family Rhincodontidae; genus Rhincodon; species Rhincodon typus. The sequence goes on from NC_063336.1 coordinate 95,595,909, forward strand.
GCCCATTCAGGTATTTCTCTTACAAACATTTTAACGGAGCAAATTTCAAACAGCTCACATTCTGCCTCTCTCGCATCAGCTCGCAAAATAATGAAGAAGTTGCCAGCCCATTCCAAAGTTGGATAGATAGAGGTTGAGAAACAGTTAGAACAGCAGCCAAACGGGAATCAGTCACTGACAAATGCAGCACATGGCCACAGTTGGAATAATTACAATGGTGATTGGGCAAATCCCTACACTCTTAAATAAAAACAACAAAATCTGGAAATACGTAGCAGGTCAGGCAGGATCCAGGACAGAAACAAAGTTTTGTGGTTTCAGTCAAAACAAAAGGAATTTGGGAAGGGTGGAGGGGAAGAGGAAAATAAATGCAAATCTGCGGTAGGGTAGAGATCAACTTATAAAATATTTCATAGTAAAGGGAAAAAGATTGAACAAAGAATGGCTTAATACAGCAGCTATTTGAATGCAACATGAACAGGTAAAGGAGAGATACGGCAGCAACAAAAGATTTTGAATTCAATATTGAGTCCAGGAGGCTGTAGAGTGTCAAGTTGAAAGATGAAGAGTTGCTCTTTGAGTTTGCATTGAACTTTGCTGGAATATTGTAGCAGATCTTAGACAGAAAGAATGGAATGGCACCTATGTGGAGAATTGAAATAACAAGTGACAAAGTCATGCTTGTACACTTTTTTTTTACAAATGCTCACCCAGTCTACTTTAGGGTCCCACAATGTTAAAGTGGCCACATTGTGAATCGCAAATGCAATTTACTACATTGAGGCATAGATGGAGTGGATAGTGAGAGATTTTTTTCCCAGGCTGTAAATGACTATTACAAGGGGGCATAATTTTAAGGTGATTGGAGGAAGGTATAGGGGAGATGTCAGAGGTAGGTTCTGCACAGAGAGAGCGGTGGGCGTGTAGAATGCGCTGCCGGCAGTGGTAGTGGAGTCATATAATTTAGAGACTTTTAAGCAACTCTCGGATAGGCACATGGAGGATAGTAAAATGTAGGGTATGCAAGGTAGTTTGATCTTAGTAGGATAATAGGTCGGCACAACATCGTGGCCGAAGGGCCTGTACTGTACTGTACTGTTCTATGTTCGGACCTCAGACTGTAAGAAGAGAGGAGTGAAAGGACATATGTTGCATCTCCTGCACTTGTATGGAAAGTATTGTTGGGAAGGAAGTGACCGATGAGTGGAAGAGGTTGTCACAGAGTGAATAATCGCTAAGGGATACTGAAATGAGAGGGCACGGAAAGATGTGTTTGGTGTTCGCATGATGTTGGAGATGGCAGAAATGGTGGATGATGATAGACTGCAAGGCAAGGATGAGTGGCACCTTTATTGAAGTGGAAGTATCAGGAATGGATCGGCCATGGTGGATAGTCCCATCAACCACATTAGCTGTGTGGGTAATATTTGCTGAGGTGAAAAAAATACATACCAGAAGCAACGGTATGGAAGTTGAGTCTCTGGAGGAAGCACAGTGTATGAGAGAGCACACTGTACTGTGCTGTATTGTTCTATGTTCTATGAAAGCGTATTCAGGATGTTTATGAGGAACTGTGAGTTTGTATTGAATATTAACACCTTCATGTCAGCTTCAAGAAACATAACAAAATAATTCTAAATCATTAGCTGATTAATATTAAAGTGCCTCAGTAAACAAAAGAGGGAAATTTGTCTTTTAGTGTGAAATGACATTGGATATTGTGCTGCATCAAATCCTTGTCCAAATTATAACATATTATAATGTAGCATCCCTATCACTATAAAAAAACATATTCATAAGCTTTAGGAACATCAAAGATCTCCTGGCATCTACAAGTATCGGATTTGCAGACTACTTGATTAAAATAAGAACTTGCATTTTGAGAAACTTAAACACAGTAAACTTCTCAAGACATCACAGAAGAAAAATGGATGCTGGGTCATATTGGTCATTATGTGTGATGACTGAAAGTTTGCATGAAGAGATGAGATTTGAGGCAGCTTTCAAAATTGGTGAAAGGATGAAGGGAGAAGTAGATAGCTAAACTAGCTAAAGTGTTGACAATTGGTGGTGAGTGCAAGCAGCAAAGTATTGATTATAACGTAGGGTGGGAAAAGATAACAGGGAGGTCATGTGGGACAATTCTGTAGAAAGTTTTAGTAAGGAGGTTGAAGATTTAAAGCTGAATGCTTTTGGGATTGGTGAAGGCAGGGTGGATGAACTTCAGTGTGGGTTGTCGAAATTTGCACATGGCGGAACTTGTTTAAGCTGGAACCTGAAAGGCAAGAAGGGCACTGAAGTATGATTAATTGCTATAGTATAGTATGTTTCCAAGATCCAAAAGGAATGAGGTGCAGAAGTTTTAGCTATTATTTTGGATCTTCACACTCATCTCTGAACAGTGTGACATTGTGCAAGGATTCACAGGCAATTATCAGTGGTCTCCAATTGGCCATCTTGATACCCAATGAAAGGGCAGTTAATTGATTGCCCATTTAATTGACATTGCCATTAAAGATTAGGCAGTGGCAGGCAAGAAACCCGTCCCAGATTAAGTTGCTTTTGAAAGGGTTTCAAGACAGTAAGGAAATGGGAGGGGACAATTCATCAATTTGGGGATGCACTGTGTATCTTAGCGGCATTTCTTCCATGAGATGTCAAACCCCAACCCCCCACCTTGGCTAACTAGTTCTTCAGTGCCAATTTCTATGTAGCTGAACATAATGTATACTTCCTTAAATGTCTGGACTGAGGTCCCGCAAGAGACTTTCATTTAACTCAGATGTAGAGTAACTAGCTATTACGTACTATGTAATATCAGCACTGTTTATCAAAACAGAGTCTCTCTTATACTGAAGACATTGTGTGAGTACCCTCTCCCAGTTGCTATCAGTAATTTAGACTAATATCAATGAGAAGGACTGGTGGCAGTGAACCTACCCAAAGTATCTCAGATTGTACCTATGGATATAACCAGAATGTGTACCGCTTGTTGAATTATGGCACAGGGTGCAGATCAAAATATCTGCACTTTTAAGACAGGTAATATATGCACCGTTGTGGTATAAAGTTACCTGCCTTACATTCATTCACTCTGTGTGTGCAAAGAAGTCTGTGTAGTGAGTCAGCAGCATGTGTGTAATGTACAAAGATATCAATAGGCATGGAATCCAAACTTTGTCCACAAAGAAATAATATTGTAGCTTCACAGAATCCCTACAGTGCTGAGAGAAAGAAGCCAGCGCTGTAAATAAGCTACAATTATCCGTCACAAGAAGAACCTGGCTATTTGTTTTGGACGTTCATATAGTAAGGCACAAAACAACATCAAGCTATCCCTGTAATCTCTTCTAGCCCCACAAACCTTCAAGATACTTGCACTTCTTTAACACTGGTATTTTGTCCATCCTTTTTGTGGTTATTGGAATGAGGCCCAGATGCACCTCGTCGAGTATGAGATTGCCCGGCCCTTGCTCATCACTACAAATTTGTTCTACATTGCCTTTGCTTTTGGTGACTGCATCTTCAGTTGCCTAGGCCCTAAGCTCTAGAACACCCTGTCTACACCTCTCCATCTCTCTCTAACTCACTTTTTGCCTGGAAACCTACCATTTTGACCATGCTTTTGCTAATATGACCTAATATCTAATGTAGTTCAGTATCATATTTTGTTTTATACTATTCCTACAAAGGCTTTTGACCTTAAGTTTCGCAGATTAACAGCACTCCATGAGTACAAGTTTTTCAAAGTGAGTAATATTTTGATGAATCCTTCCAAACTCAAAAATTCTTGATGTATCTGTGTAAAGGACAGCATGGTGGCACAGTGGTTAGCACTGCTGCGTCACAGCACCAGAGACCCGGATTCAATTCCACCCTCGGGTGACTGTGTGGAGTTTGCATGTTCTCCCCGTGTCTCATGGGTTTCCTCTGGGTGCTCTGGTTTCCTTCCGCAGTCCAAAGATGTGCAGGTTAGGTGGATTGGCCATGCTAAATTGCCTGTAGTGTTCAGGGATGTGTAGATTAGGTGGGTTACAGGGGGATGGGTTGGGGTGGGATGTTCTGAGGATTGGTGTGGACTTGATGGGCTGAAGGGCCTGTTTCCACACTGTAGGGATTCTATGATT
>NC_063336.1:95600435-95676596 GCF_021869965.1 Rhincodon typus
GCACCTTGTTGTTTGAATTGACATATCTGTTATTCTTTTTCCATTGCACATGTGGAGAAGATGTGGTCCATTGCTCATAACATCTATTCACAGAGAAACAAAATGTGGATGATAGAAATCTGAAACACAAACAGAAATTGCTGTAAAAGCTCAACAGGTCTGGCAGCATCTGTGGAGAGGAATCAAAGTTAACATTTCGAGTCCAGTGATCCTTCTTCAGAACCTATGCATAGATACTTGTGCAGTCTCCGTTCATGCCTTTCTACATTTAGAATGACCCATGATATACAAGTTCTATGACTTTGCATATCCTTTAATTGCTTTTAGCCTTACTCCAAATTTTGTCTGTGTTCACATTGATGACACAACCCATGAACCTTTGGACCACAAAAGGTCCATAGTAATTAAAACAGCACTACTTTTCTTTTAATTTTAAAATAACAAAAATAAATTAAACTAAATTAATAATGCTTTAAATTAGCTATATCTAATATTAAATGACAATTAACAAAAATTTAGCAATTGGGAATACAAATGACAGAAGCTTGCACATCATCACCAACATAAATCAAATGAGATACTGTGCTGTTGATGCCTCTAAGTCTCCCTTACATTTTTTTTCCTCTTTGCCAGCAATAACACTTCTTTTTAAATAATAAGACTACCAGAAATTTGCCAGAAATCAGACAGTCAAAAGCAGTGAACTTGAAAAGAACAATCAATCTAGAAAATACCGTCATAAACAGTCATTGAATATTGCTGACCTTGATTCTTTAGTATACACATTGAGATTCCTATAGTTCCACATTCTATAGTTGTATTGATAACATCATAAAAAGCGACTGAGCCATTTGTTCATCATGCAAACTTAGTGCTGGAATAGAGTGCATCAAAGCTCCTACATGATAATGACTACCCCAATTATACCATTTTATGTTGTATTTTGTGAAAAGTCATGGAAGGTACTAAAGCAATTGCGCGTGGTCCTGAAAAGTGCCTGTTCACCTCATGTTACTCTGGTAAGGGATTTCAAAAGTTTAAGTAACAGGTGAAGCCAGCTGTTTTGTGCTGCCACTAAGCAATGGCAACACAAGTAGTGTTTGCCACTAAAAAGATGCTACAGTCAAACCAAAAAGATGTCCTGCCTATCATCAGAAAGTAGTGTGGTATATAAATTTCTGTGCGGGTGTGATGGCTGGTATGCAGGCAGAGTGCATCAAAACAGCATATCCCTTTGAATGTTTGTCACAAGCAAGTTACTAACAGTACCCGTCCAGCCTGGGTTTGCAAAGTTTATTACACTGCGTCCACCATTGGAGGCAATTCTAAAATTTTGGTGGATAACTCTGAGTGTGCAAAGAATTTCACTGACAACTAATTTAGGATCATCAGCTGGGCTCACAGAATATTGCACTGTGTACTTATAACTATATATATTAATATACGTGATTCTGTTTTTCACTGACAGAAAAGACATGAACACACACTGCGTCTGCTTCAACCCCACAAAATAGGTGATTACCAATTGCTGATTTATTTCTCAGGCCAATGCCTTATCCTGTCCGGTTTAAAATTTAAACAAAGCCAGCCTGTTAATTGTCAATCATCATTAATTGATGTATTTTCCATAGAAATGCCTTTAACAGTCAGATTCCACTATCCAAAAAATTCCTTTTTGAAGCAATAGTCACCTCATAAACTTATATCTCTACAAACTACATTTCTACATTTGAATACTGAAACTGGGAAACCAGGTGGACATCTGTTATTGTTGGGACTATAACAAGAAAATTCAATGCATCATTAAATGAGGACATACTTAAGGGAAACTAATCTTTCCAATTAGTTAAGCCTCATTCACCATTTTTTGGTGGCACTTATGCCTAAAGCCAGTAGGCCACCATGAAATAGCTAGAAAATGGACACACCAAGGCAACGGGCCTAGTGCTGGAAAAAATAGATTAGAATAGTTAGGAGGCTGTTTGTGATTGGCACAAATATATTAAGAGTAAAAAAGTGGCTAGGGAGAGAATAGGTCACCTTAAAGATCAGCATGGCCGTCTATGTGTGGAGCCACAGGAGATGGGGGAGATTTTTAATGAATATTTCTCCTCAGTGTTTACTGAGGAGAGAATCATGGATGCTAAGGAAATAAGGGAAACAAGTAGGGATATTTTGGACCACGTACGCATTAACAGAGAGGAGGTGTTTGCAGAATAAAGGGGATTAAGGTGGATAAATCCCCTTGGTCTGATCAAGTCCATCCTTGGATGTTGTGGGAGACTAGGAAAGAAATTGCAGAGGCCCTTGCAGAGATTGTTGCTTCATCTTTAGCCACTGGTGAAGTTCCAGAAGACTGGAAGGTGGCTGATGTTGTTCCATTGTTTAACTACTACAAGAAAGCTAGACACTGAGGATTTTCGACATCAAAGTCAAAGTGGGTACCTGGTGACTTCAGCTTGCCAATGGTGCAAAGGACATCTATGTTAGACACAAGACACCAGCATCTTAGGGCATGCTTCATGGATACTGGCTACATGCATCCCATCTCCACAGGAATTGGCATCCAAATATGCTAGCCCCTAAGAATTCTCATGGCTCATCTCTGAGCCACTTACAGTCTGCTTCTGCACTTCAATACTGCATCTTAGGGTGCAACTGAACTATCAGTGTAATACTGTAACAAGGACGCTGTGCACTCAGGGACTTGCAGCTAACTCATGAATTTGGCCAGGCTGCATCTCGGGCTGTTTGTTTGGAATCTTAGTGCTCACTCACTCAGAGCTTATCTGGATGCTCACAGCACCTAGATTCCTACCTTGCCTTAACTTGTTGTTTTATGCCTTGCCCCCTCAGCCAGAGATACCCTGCTGACGGGACTGCTGTAATGCCATGCCATTTAGTGTAAAAACAAAGCCAGCAAGCTCATTTCATTGTTGTCAGCAGTCCGCAGTAAAGTCAAAGGAGATAACCTTGTTGTGGAGGGTCCTGGCACAGTGAGTCAATTGCAGCCTTGTGTACTAGGCCAGGGACTTGAATACAGTCAATGAGCTGCTCAAGGCATTCTGTCAGGATCCTGTCCAAATAAGGGGTGAAGAACCAAATGCTGGGCAGCCCACCACCTGTCAACTCTTTCTGCCCTCTTTCCCTGCTGGAATGAGAGAGAAGCAGGTATTAAGGGAAATGAAAGTGGGTGTCACTTGTTACTTCTTGTGCAGATAGGGAGTAATTAGGCAGCACAGAGGATATGTAGGGTCAGTAGAGTCAGGAATTTGTCTGGGTGACAGGGAGTGAGAGATGATATTGCCAGCAATATTGAGAGTCAGAGACCCTGTCCCTTGATAGGAGGTGGGTAAAGAAACAACAAGGTATTGGAGTGAAGAACTTTCTTCCGACAGTGTTGTGTACTTCCCCAGATTGCTGAGACTGCACTGAAGACTGGCATGGCCAGGTATCATGGCCTTCAGTGCTGGTCCTGAGGCAACAGGACATCTCATGTCTGCACCACCCTGTGCACCAGGACTTCCATGTCCCTGCCCACAAAGAGGGGTGCCAATTACCTATTGTCTGCTACATCTTGGGTAAATATCAAAAACCCCACAGGGCAGCTCCAGACTGACAGTGCTTGACTTGTTGTTCAATAGCCTTTTAAATATGTTAACAATACCAGTCCATTCTGCAGGATCTTGGCAGTTGCGAGTTCTTCGAGGTACAGGAAGTACTTGAAAGGTTTTGTAATTGGGTGAGAGGGGTCTCATAGGGATGAGGTTGGTCACTCAAATAATCGGTTAACTTCTCTGCCATTTCTCCAGTCGCCATTAAAAATTCTCCCAACTCTGCCTGTAATGGATCCACATCATCTTAGCCAAATATTTCCTTTTTTACTACACGTAGAAGGTTTTACAATCTATTTTAATCTTTCTTGCTAGATAGCATTCATATTCTATTCTGTCTTTACTTATAGCTTTTTCTTGCTGTATTATTCTAAAATATTCTCAATCTTCAAACTTATTACATTATCTGACCACTTTATGAGTCTTTTCTTTAATCTTACATAATCTTCAATGTTATACCTTCAGATTGGAGATTGAATGCTAAGAAAGGAAAGGGCTAATGCTAATTACGCCATGAAGACCTGATGTTCAAACAAAACACTCCATGTGATAGCAAACAGTCAGAGTGTATAACAGATGGCCGTTCTATCATCAGTTTCTGCCAGGCAGCCCAAGTTAAAATCCAATACAATATACCTGGTTGACAGATACACAAAGTTAACAAAGATGATGTTTGAATGATCAGAATGTCAATGCATTCTGTTCCCTAACATCCGTTGAGTTACATTAAAGACAAGCATACCAAAATAGTAGTTTTGGAAGCACTTACAGTAAAATAAATCGATTTAAGTGTACTCTGGAGGTGTTGAGCCCTTATGATATTCCAAGTATAGAAACATAGCTTTTGTCTGAGGAGCTATTTCTGCATTGTGCACATTAAGAAATGGGATCTGAATAATAAACGACCAACAAAAGATAAAACGTAGGTCTTGATGCAACAGGGTTGATTAATAGATCAGCCTCCAATTCAGCTACTCAGTCGCTTGCAGTGATGCATTTTACAGCCCTCTGGGGATGGACTGGGAGGCAGGGGTGGCCAGAAAATGGTAAGGGAAGGTCAAGGATTGGCTGCCCACTCAGAGTCCAATACAGCCATTTATGTGGCCAGTTAAGGACCTCTTCCAGCCAGTGCAGACATTTCTCTGCAGCTGAATGACCCTCCACCACACAGAGCGAAAGACAGGTAAAACCTAGCAGCTCATTTACAGCCCTCCTATTGGGTGCTCAAGAGGGGCTCCCAGCAGCAAGGCTGATACTTCAGCAATAGCACTACCTGTCCTTACCAACAGACCATACCCTACACTGGGGCCAGCCTGATTGATCCCACTGCCCTCAGATCCCACTTGCCTGGATGGAAGAATGGCATCCTTCCATTGTATCCACTTCTACCAATGCTGTTCTACCAGTGGCCATCACTCCCATGGTGTTGCTGAGACTGCCAAACTGTTAACTATCACATTTGTCGCCCAGTTCTGGAGGGTGAATGGCTGTCTTCAAGACCATAAGATGTATAAGTAGAAGTAGGCCATTCAACCATTGAGTCTTCTCTGTCAATCAATAAGACCATGGCTGATCAAAGAACACTCAACTCCATTTTTCTGCCTGTTCCCTATGACCCTGGATTCCTTGGCTGGTTAAAAATCTGTATTTCTCAATCTTGGATATACTTAATGACCCAGGCTCAACAGCCATCTGTGAGAAAGAAATCCACAGGTTTACAACTCTCAGAAGAAATTCCTGCTCAGCTCCATCTTAAATGTGTGATACCTAATATTGAGATTATGCCCTCTAATCCCAGGCTCTCTTATAAGGAGAAACAACCTTTCCCCACCTTCCCTGTCAATTCCTCTATGAAGCTTATAAGTTTCAACAAGTTCACCTCTCATTCTTCTAAATTCCAATTAATACATGCCCAACCAACTCAACTTCCCCTCACAAGACAATCCCTCCATATCTGGTATCATCTTAGCAAACCTTCCGCAGACTGTCTCCAACGCCAGTAAATCTTTCCTTTGATAAGAAGCCCAAAACTTTTACAATATTCCAGCTATGTTTTGACTAGCGCTTTGTATAGTTTTAGCAAAACGTCCCTAGTTTTAGATTCCATTCTCTTTGAGATGAAGGCCAGCATCCCATTTACCTTCCCTATTACTCACTGAATTCGCTGTCTGTGATGCATGCATGAGGACTCCCAAATCCCTGTCTTCTGTAGTTTTCTGCAGACTTTCTCCATTGAAATAATATTCAGCTTTTCTACTCTTCCTGCCAAAGTGCAAAACCTCCATTCTCCCACATTATATTCCATTTGCTAAGTTTTTGCCCATTCATTTAACTTGTCTATATCCTTCTGCAGATTTTTGTAACATCCTCACCACTTCACTTCCCACTTATTTTTGGCTCATCTGCAGACCTAGCTAGAGGACATTTATTTTTCTCATCTAAGTCACTAATATATCTTGTAAGTAACTGTGACCCCAGCACTAATTTCTGTAGCATGCCACAGATTGCCTACCTGAAAATGCCTCACTTCTCCCCACTCCCTGTCTTCTAACAGTTAGCTAATCCTCTATCCATTCTATACTATTTCCAGCACCATGAGCTCTTATCGTATTAGATAGCCTAATGTATGGTTCTTCTGAAAATCAAACTACACTACAATTACTGCTTTTCCTTTATCTATCCTCTTTGTTACCTCCACATCAAAATTCCAATAAATTTTCAGGCCTGATATTCCTTCATGAAGCCATGCTGACCCTGCTTGGACATATTATGTATTTCTAAATGTTTTATTATTACATCCTTCATTATAGACTCCAACAATTTTTTCCACAACAGATGTTAGGCTAACTGACTTAGTTACCTGTTTTCATCTCCTTCACTTTGTAAATAAAAGTGTTACATTGGCAGTTTTCCAATCTTCTGGGATATTTTCAGAATCTAAGAATTCTTAGAAAATAACTCTCAGTGCATTTACTATCTCTGTAGCTATTTCTTTTAATACCTTAAGATTCATTCTATCAGGCCCAGGGGACCTATCAATCTTTAGGCCCATTGATTTAACTGATACTTTTGATTTTATTAGAGTGTCATTAACTGATACTCTAATGATAGGTATTATGTTTCTTTTCTCTAGTATTTTTGGAATGCTTTTTGTCTTTTCTACGGTGATTATTAAACAATTATTCAACTGTTTTGCTTTTGCTGGTTTCCCATTATTATTTTCCCTGCTTCATTCTGTAAGTGGCATATGTCCACTATGCCTTCTCTCTTCCTTTTTATACATTTAAAGGAGATCTTGCCATTCATCTTGATATTACTTACAAGTTTACCCTCAAAGTTTATAATTTCTATCTTTATTATTTTTTGGTTGTCTTTTGTTGGTTTTTAAAACTTTCCCAATCCTCTAGCTTATCAATAATCTCTGCCACATTGTATGTTTTCTTTCAATTTAATGCTGTCCTATAATTTCCTGGGTTAACTTTGATTGGCTTATCTCCTTTCTAGAATCCTTCCTTACAGGAATATATTGTTTCTGTGAGCCATGACCAATTTTATTAAATGTCTACCAGCATTCCTCAAATAAATGTGCTATTAAACTCCTTTCCCAGTCCCCTCCAGCCAGCTCTTCCCTCATTTCTTTGTAATTACCCTTATAGAATCTTATTTCTTACCCAAGTTCCTCCTTCTCAGACCGAATGCTAAATTGGACCACGTTATGGTCACTGTTTCCTCTGGATTCTTTTACTTTGACGATATTTATTAAAGTCTGATCCCTGACTGGACCCACAATGTATTGTTGTAGGAACCTGTCTTTAATAGGGGTGGCAATCCTAACAGCAACAAATTAACTGCCTGGCTCCTATGAGATGTTGTGGTGGGTTGCATGTACAGCCAAAGTGAATTTTCTTCACGTTTGAACTTGCCATTGGATACAGCAACATCCCACACCTCACCACCTTCACATAAGAATAAAATTTATGTATAATAGCTTCATATAATACCAAAAATCTAATGTAATTTTGTATAGGAGGTTAAGTCTTATGATGACATAAATTGATAGCTATTCTAAGATATATGTGGTATATTCTAAGATATATAAGGGTTCAAAGTTGTGAAGAAGCGTAACACCTGAAATGTTGACCTCTCCTTTCCTCCAGATGCTGTCTGGCTTGCTGTGCTCTTCCACCTTCCTGTTTGTTGACCTTGGATTCCAGCATCTGCAGTTTTTTTTTGTCTCTAATTATTTTGGAACCTTTTTTTTCCCATATATGTCACCAATGAAATCTGAAGATATCAGTAGAAGCATACAGCTTTACATTAACTCTTCCAAAAGAAGCAAGATGGTACTTTGAATGTTTTATTCATTTGTGTGAAACTTAGAAACACTGATGTAGATAACAGAGAATTCATTTGTCGTTTTAAAATGATGAGACAACCAAATACTTCCTATGTTTGCTGAAGGAGAAGATCAAATGTTTTCAAAATGGTTGAAGTATAATATGTTCTGATGAAAGTTCATTGACCTGAAATGTTAGCTCCTGCTTCTCCCTTCACAGATGCTGCAAGACCTGAAATTAATTCCTGGTTTTGTTTCAGATTTCCAATAAATGCTATATTCTGCTCTTGTATAACAGTTAGACTTGAACAGACTAATAATCCTACACCAAATGTTATTGCAACAGATTTTAAATAACGGACAAGCCCTTTTTAAAGAAACATAGAAAATAGAATCAGAAGGAGGCCATTCAGCCCTCCCAGCCTGTTCTGCCATTCGATATGATAATGGCTGATCATCCGATTCGATATTCTATTCCTGCTTACAGCCTATATTCTTTGATTCCTTTAGCCCCAAGAAATATGTTTAAATCCTTCTTGAAAATATTCAATGCTTTGTCCTCAACTGTTTTATGTGGCGGAAAATTTCACAAGCTCACCAATCTCCAGAAATTTTTCTTCATCTCAGTCCTAAATTTCCCTCCTGTATCGTTAGACTGTGGTCAATGGTTCTGGATACCCTGGTTATGGAGAACATCCTTCCTGTGTTTACCTTGTCTAGTCCTGTTTGACTTTTATCAGTTTATATGAGATCGCCTGTCATTCATATAAACTCCAGTAAATAGTCCTAACTGATCCAGTCTCTGTTCGTGACATCTTCATCCAGTCATACCATCCCAGGAATCAGTCCGGTAAAACTTCTTTGCACTCCCTCAATAGCCAGAAAATCCTTCCTCACAGAAGAAGACCAAAATTATTCTAGGTGCAATCTTACCAAGGCAAGCCATTTCTGCTCCTGCATTCAAATCTTCCTGCTATGAACACCAACATATCATTTGCCATATATGCAAGATAAAAATGGAAATTAAGGGAATTAAGACAAGAGTAGTGACTGATGGTCTTAACTCCAAATGAAGGATGGAGTGGCAGGATCATGTATCTCACAGGTACTTTTCTTATAATTAACAATTTCTCTTATATTAGAGATGAGTCTCACAAAAAAGTTTTACTAGTGACACCCTGAGATTTTCTCAAATTAGAAATATGTATAAGTGAACAGTTTTTGAAATCCAAAGTAGACTAGATTATTCTTGTCAACTCATATAATTATTTCCTGAGAGAATTCCAAGTATATATTAAAACTTCTAAAACCATACCAACTGCTTTCTATCAGACCCGCACACCAACATCTCCTCTATACAATCACAAATGCCCTCAAACACTTTATATTTCAGATAGTGGATTTACAAAGTGTGTGAGCTTTTATATGTGCACAGGCTGTGGGTACATAAACTATTTAATCTGGGTCCTATTACAATTTGGCCAGACTTGTCCTTGTTCAACAACACATATATTAGATATTAGATATATGATATATGTTAGATTTATGTATGTTATTATTAGATAATTAGATATAATTTCATGTAGTCTTTCACAGAATGGGCTGAGCACCCCAAAACCATACAGCTATGAGTGGTAACTTGGTATATTCAACTCCTGGTGTCCACTGTTCCTGAAATGCACTTTAAAACATCACTATGTTCATGAGGCTTCAAAAAGGGTTTGTTACTCTAATGCCTCCAAGTTATCCTTCAGTATTTTTGGTCACAGCAACATTGTTTAGCACAGTGGAATAAGTTTTTGAAAACTCTATTCTCATAACGTAGGAAACAGAATTTCTCACACTATCAATCAAGCTGCTACTTTTGACGGATTCACCAAATATAAGTGGTTATGCACATTAAGTTAGGTCACTATGAATCACAGTGTGGAAACAGGCTCTTCAGCCCAACAATTCCACACTGACCCACACAGCATCCCACCCAGACCCATCCCCCTAATCTACACATCCCTGAACAGTATGGGCAATTTAGCATGGCCAATCCACCTAGCCTGCACATCTTTGGACCATGGGAGGGAACCGGAGCACCCAGAGGAAACCCACGCAGACACAGGGAGAATGTGCAAACTCCAAACAGACTGTCACCCAAGGGCAGAATCGAACCCGGGCCCCTGGCGTTGTGAGGCAGCAGTGCTAACCACTGAGCCACCATTATGTTTTCATTGGCCTTGCATATTTATATCATAACTTTTTATGTTGGTGAAATAAAATTGTATCTTATCTAATAAACAATAATGACAGTATAATGTCATTTCTGTTTTACAAGGCCACTTTTGTTTTAACTTTTTGTTGTAATGGAAATGACACATGTTGATATCATAAAGAAACTGCCAAAAATAAGAACATCTTTTGAAAAAGTACAGTGCACCAGAGAAATAGTCACAATTTTTCCTTTTTTTGATGATGTACCTAGGCAACACAAAACATCACTTGTGACGCTTGAGTGGGAAGACATTGTGATAGGTGGCTCATCTCATTGATTCCATTTTGAACAAGGTGGAAATCCTTCTGACAGAAAAGATTGAGTGCCAGTTGTGCTTTGAGAAATGAGAACCCAAATGCATTTGCACATGTGGAGAAAGAGCTGTTGACAAAATGCATGGTGGCAATAAAAAAAAGCGCAGAATTTTTCATTATACTTCAGTATTGCTTCTCGCAGGCTGCCACCTGTTGACCACAGTCCCTTTCCCACTGAACAAAATCTTCAGAATGTGTCATAACTTTGACAAATGAACCTTTTTTAAAAAATAAAACTGGAAAAATTGTGTGTCCATAACAAGATATAAACTGACTATTCACTTCTCCCCCCAAAAAAAATTTAAAAAGCTTTTACAAATGAATTGTTTGACTCACTGTTATTTTGCTTAAATTACCATTTTTGAATTGTCCCAGGGGCCTGTTGTTATCTTGCCAAAGAGTCACTGCCTTAATCCTTGGAGAATCCAGAATCCTATGTCAATGGTCATTAAACATATGATGGCCTCCAGATCTTTCGGGAATACCTTGTTTATCCCAAGAACTACAGGAAACATCACAACACATAGGATAAACAAAGTAAGAGGGTATGGCAAAGCCATTCAATGCAGTGTTGTCATTAGGATTTCAGTACAGTGCAATTGTGGGCGTATGAGATTATTCACGAAGTCATTATATTTACTTGAACAGTGAAAGCTTTGCAGCAGTATGATTTTACTCCTTGCAGACCTGCGCGGAGAAAGGATTGTGGGCTTTATAACATTTCGGTAAAATAACTTATAGTTGCAGTTTTTCATGTGGTGAAAACAAATGGAGCTGATTAAATATTAGAAGCATTAACATTGTTTCCATAAGTGTGAACTTGCTTGTCTGTTTTGCAAAACATATTTTTACGTTAATTTGACATAGCAAGGTGAAGAGTAAAACCTTGTACTGCAGAGCACCAGCAAGGCTGAAGGAGGAGAGAAAAAAAATTAGATAAACCGAAAAAAGTTAAAATAGATGACACCAACCTTGGGAAAGTAATACAGACATAAGCTGCTCCAAGATTTTGAGTTTCACAGGTAAAATACATTGCAGTATGAGACAGTACAATGTGTCTTGATTTTAGGAAGGAGGAAAATGTTGAAAGACAATCCAATTTCAGCTTAGGAGGAACAGAACAGGGAATTTGGAATAATGACAACAGTAAGAGTAAAATACTGAAATCAGAAAGGTTTCAATTGGGAAAACCGAGAAGTTGGAGCCTAATGGTTAGCGATAAGTCATCAATTTGACAAGATTTTCCTTGAATATGGTCCAAGTGTCTGACAGGGCCTTTGAAAGAGATTTTTTTGGAAAAGTGGAGACTGGAGAGAATAAAAGTTAGATAAATCTTCTTAAGGAGTGACTTGCAAACAGAATGACGGTTTGAAAAACAGGAATTTTGAGACAGGAGAATTAGTTAAAGAGGGGAAAGGAGGTGCTAAGTCATTTAAACCATGAAGCAATAGTAAATAAATATGTCAATTAATAGATAGTATTCAGTTAGATCTAAGATGATAAAATTCAAGTTTGGCTAAGTCAAGAATACCAACACAAAGGGGATCTAAATTGCATTAAATAAGCTTTTAGTATTCACAAATAATAAGTAAGGTTTAAAGAGATACGAGATGAAAACACATTCAGTAAACTTTGCTTTAACCAGCACGTTACGAACTGATGCTTTCGATAAACCAGCAAAAATTACATACTTCAAATACCAGAAGTTTACTGTATTATTGTGATCTATGCGATGTCCAAGTAGACAGCCCAGGGTGCGAGTGAAAAAGCTCTCCACTGATAAGTTTTATTTAAGGCAAGGTTGCATTATTATTTAAGTGATTTATGCTATAAGTAAAGTATAACAGTGATGTGTATACCCCGTGTATTAACGGTTTCTATTACATTAATGATATAGACCTATTGATCATCCGGAATATTCGATCAATTGACACACTTGTGGTCCTACAGATGCCGGTAAATAAAATGTTTGCTGTATATGAAAAACAGAAGAGACACAGATAACGTTTTTGAGTAAAATGCTGGGACAGCTGAGGCCTATTGCTTGGAATTCCAGTACAAATAGATATTTCAGGAGACTTCAGTGTCACTAGCATGAGGGAGGTGCATCCTACTGCTCAATCAGGTTAGGACATGTTAAAGGCTCAGAATTTCTTGGCTCATGTGTTCAATTGTCACTCCAGAATAGCAGAGAATTTAGCAGATGGCTCTCCGACAGGCTAGGAAAAGGTAGGAAACATAGGAAACCATTAGGAAAGTGGCACTGTCAGACTGGTTTTCAATATCAATGTGACAAAGCCTTGGGGGAATGCTGTCCTGCACACATCCACAGCACCAAGGGGAATATTACGGTCCAACAAGACGCAGTGAATTGTAGCAATGGACTAGTTAGAGGGCATTCAACAGCTATAGGTAAACAGATTTTTATTCAGTTGCTGATGAGTAAAGACATCAGTGAGATGGTAAAGAATGCTTTGCAAGGCGAAGGGGGAACAGTCAGAAGACATGACCGATGATGACCTAGGTGCCAATGACATGGGTAAGAAAAGGGTGGCAGTTCTACAGACAGAGTTTCAGGAGCTATGGACGAAGTTATCAAGACTGCCAAAGCAGAAGTTAAAGAACAGGACCACAGTGGTAATAATCTTCGGATCATTCACAGTGGTCTCTATTAATGTGTACAAATGCAATAAGAAAGGTCAGGCTCACAAAATGCAGGAGTTGCAGGGCAGGAAGGAAGGCTATAGATTCCTAGGGACTTTGACCAGTTTTTAACCAAGAGGCATCTGTCTGTAAAAGGAGGATGGGGTGTACTTCAACAAAGCTGGAAATAATATTGTCACACAGTGATTAACTAGTGCTATGGATTGAGGCTTAAAGTAAATTGATGGGATTATGACACTGAGGTGCAGGATTAAAGAAGAGGTACAAGGTACACAAGAAAGGGAGAGACAAGCAATACTAGAATAAAGGGTAATTTTGAAATATGAGGAATCTGAAAGTTAGGAAATGTGAGACAGACTACCTTGGATTTTGAGTTCATGATCAGGATTTCAAACACCCCATGGGGACAAGACCAAAAGCCGATGTGCTTTGAAAATTTCGTTCCCAGATGGTGTGTCAGTTTCCCAAAAGTTACCCAGATCTGTTAGAATGTTCAAAGCAGGAAGTGGGGGACAAAGGCAGAAATCTGCTCCTTTCAATGGCTGCATTGATACAAAATTAACCAGAGACAAAAAGCAAGGCACTGCTGAGTGAAGTATTGTGAATTCTGGAAATCAGAAAGCAAAGCAGAAAATGCTGGAAATATCCAGCAGGTCTGTCAACATTTGTAGAATAAGGGAGTGGAGTTAATATTTCAGGTCTGTGATCTTCCGTCAGAATAGTCATGAGTCATTGATTTTCAGACTGGAAGGGAAACCTGGAGGGGGATGTTGCCGGACCATTGATCATTTTGATATATGTTAATGACAGGACTTGGGATGACAAGACCACGTTTTAAAGTCTGAATACACCACTGACTGAAAAACCGAGTTAGCAGTGAGGTGCTCAATGTCACAAGTATTACAGAATTACAGGAGGGAATAGAAAAAGTTAATATGAAAGGTAAAAAGAAGTTATGAGAAAAAAAAGTAGAAGACAGTATTGACTTGAACATTGGCAAATTTTACAAATGCGTGTGGGTTAACTGGAAAGAAGTTGGGTTTGCCAAGGATTCTAAGAGAAATTGTCATGTAGAGCCAGAGGACAAGGCTGAACATTCGTTTTCTCAAAGAATATGAATGAAACGAAGGTTAAACTGTAAAATGACAGAGAAGTCATAGACAGGACACTAATTGAGAGGTGGACTAAAACAGAAATTTGCATTGCTAAAAGTTTGTAACTTGCCTATTCCAGATGAAATGCATCCTAGGTTACGAAAAGAACTAAAGGTAGAAATCACAGGAGCATTGGTGGCAATCTTTCACTCCTCATTGAATTTAGGAGAAATGCCAGACACTGGAAGGTTGCTAATATATTCAAGAAGAGGATAAATAAATAACAGTCACATCAATAGTGGGGAAGTTATTTGCAACCATTTAAGGACAAAATAAAACTTAATTTGGAAATGTGCGGACTAATCAAGGAAAGTCAGCTTGGAACAGTTAAAGTCAAATTATAACTGACTAAATTGATTGGATAATTAAATGAACTGAGATGATTAATCAAGGTTGTCCATTACATGTATTTGTGAACTTTCCAAAAGCATTTAATGAAGCATGTCACAGAAGACCTAATCAAAAGCCCATGGAGTGAGGGGAAAATGGTAGTTTGGATAAAAATTGGCTCAGTGACAGGAAACAAAAGGCTGTCGTGGGAAGATATTTTTAGACGAACAGCGGTTTGAAAAAGCTCGACTCAGGTACATAGAAAGTTTGCAGACAATACAATACCTTGCAAAGTATTAGATACTGATGAGGATAGTTACAAGCTTCAAGAAGACTAAGAAAAGATGGTGAAGCTATAGCAGGTGGAATTCAATGCACAAAAATGTGATGTGATGTGGGACTAGTATGGAAAAACAATTTACTATAAGTGGCATGGTTTTGAAAAGTCTTTTTGAGCAAAGAGGCTTTGCCCTATATGTACTAATCCTTAAAATTGAGGTAAATTGATAAAATTGTGAATAAAGCATACTAGTTATATGGGATTATAAACATAAGTTACTAATTAGGATTTATATGAAATATTATGGACAACTTTGGACACCATAGTTCAGGAAAGATGCAAAGAGTTATCCCTTTGGAAGGGAAATAAAGGACATTTAGCTGAATGATACCAAGGGGGAGAGACTTCAGTAATGATAATTGGTTGGAAACGTAGACTATTCTCTTTGGAACAGAGAATGTTGTGAGTTGAATTAAAAAAAGGTTTTCAAGATAATGAGAAATTTTGGCTAAGTAGATTGAGAAAATATATTCCCTCTGGGGATTAAATGGTTAACTAAAGGTCATAGATTTCAAATCATTGCTAAAGATTCTAAAAGGTAGATCAGGAGAACTGTTTTTCATTCAGTAATTTTCTGGGATCTGAAATATTCTGTCTGAAAGGTTGATGGAGGCTGATTGCAGTAATAATTTTAAAGGAAGTGGGATGGGTACTTGAGGGTGAAGGTAATGGGCAGAGAGCAGGAATATGGTCCTAAGCAAGACTCACTTGTCAAAGAAGGGTGTGACATGCTGAATGGTCTCCATCTCTGCCATAGGCTTCTATAATTCTATAGAAGTAACAGACTTCAGGAGGGCACAGACTGGTCAAGTGAGCAGTTATGTGGCAGGTGGAATTTAACACATCGGTATGTGAAGTGATTTATTTGGCTCGGAAATTTAAGGACAGACATTATAAACTAAATGGTACACTCTTAAAAGGGACGAACGAACATTGAGACCAGGGTGGCAATTATATCAGGGATAACCCACTTCAGTTAAATCAAAAGAACTAGATTAATTTGGTCATTGTCCTTGGAACAGAGAAGGTAAGGGAAGATTGAGTAGAGTTGCACAAATCTAAGGATCTTTATAGAGTAAATAAACAGATTTGTCAATGATTCTGTGTAGGAGAAAATTTTATCTTTTTTCTATGAAAATCAAGTTATTTTGAGGTTTCCTTGATAGTTCAACTGTTTATGACAGGATTAAGAAAACTATTCAACTGTCAATGCATCAAATTTGTTTTCTGGGCTTTCTGTGGCACACAGGGTTTCAGTAGGTGTACACAGTGACCTAGGGGTACCCTGTTCAAAGAAACAATGAGGAGTCAATTCCAGCTGTTGACTGCTATCCCTGCTTGTGGTATGGGTGAATATCAGGCAAAACCACCTTGGTAATGGCCTGTGCTGGCTTCCACAGGCAACTGTCTTCTTTTTTGTAAACTTGCACATGAAATATCTTTCAGGTACATTAGTAGGGAAATTCAGTATTCTTTGTAATACACATAAAGCACACAGGAAAGCACTATGATTAATGCAGAAAATCTAAATGAGAGGAAAAAAGACATATATGTAGTGCTTTTGATGACCACCCAGGCATCTCAAAGCACTTTACAGTCAATAGGTACGTTTAAACCGTAAACGTCTTCGTAAAGCAGCAAACACAGCTGTCAATATTCTACACAGCAAACAGCACTGTGATAAAGATCAGGTTTTTTTATTGTGATGTTAATTGGAGAATAAATATTGGCCAGGACACTGGGGAAACGTCCCTACTTTTCTTCGAAAATGCATAATTGGATCTTTTGCAGTCACTGGAGCTAGCAGATAGGGCCTCGGTTGTAACATCTCATCTGAGATATTTTCGGCAGTGCAGCATTCCTCGTTGCTGTGTCAGGCATTTTGTTTCCCTTCAAGTCCTGGCATAGGTCATGAATTTAGAGTAGAGTGGCTTAGTGGAAAGAGTACCACTTCCTGAACTGCTGCTGACGCAACAAAAAAGAAAATTGTCATCTGTTCCATGGAACTCAAACATAGGATTTGCTTACGCTTATATTTACACTGCTTGCCTACAATGTATAGTGGGTCAATGGACAGGGATGAAAAGATTCAGCTGACTGAAGTGATTTTTTTTCTTCAAAACTGTTGCGGAGTATGTTTAAGGTGGTCAAAACTGCAAGTCTTGTATAAGGGTATGAAAATAAATTTACCCATTATGTCAGCTTTTGTACATACAAGATAAAATATTGACAAAGGGAAAGTTTGCAGGTACATCTCATAACTGTGACAACAGGTTACCAATACCAACATTTTATCTCAACAAGGAGGTGTATCAAGTATTAATACTTGATAATAAAGAGGTGTAACCTTTTATATCTACAGTATGGGGGCTTTGAGGCTAAAGTATGCTGATGTATAGGTCAGAATTAATTAATCAAGTACATGGATTTTATTTTTTCTCCCCAAAACATTCAAATGCAATTAATCAAGTATAAGAACATGACATATAAGAGCAGGAGCAGGCCATAGAGACCCATGTATCTGCTTCGTCAGTCAAAAAAACATCATGGCTGATCTATGTACTCAACTCCACTTTCCTATCTGATTTTAAACATGCCTTGTGATAATGTCATAAACTGTCTGGATGATTACACATCATTTGATGCTAATCAACAGAACCCAATAGAATATATGATATCCTAAAATATACTTCAACATGTAAAGTTGTCATGAGCAACTGGAAAATGACTGCTGCTATCTCTACGCATAAACAATTGCAGAAGTATAGCAACTTCAATCATTTAATATAGCACCAATGAAAACAAGATAGCTTATTTCAAAATCAAAAGAAATAGCAAACATATAACAGCAGTGGGATATTCTAACCAACATTATCTTTTCCTCAAAGTGCTAATTCATTGCAATGGAAATTTCAAATCAGTTCAAACTAGAAAAATTCAAACCCTGTGTACGCTTGTTCATTCCAGCTTCTGTAGTCTGCAAAACAACATTCCTCCCTTAAGGTATCATTAAATAATGAGCAATCCAAGGAAAATACTTGGAAGTATTTACCTCTGGGGTATGTAGCATTATCATGCAGCTACCTCTTCCAGAGCACAGAACACACAGCTCAACACCAACAAATCTTCATATCAACAGTAGGAAGAACATAAGGTCATGAAAGGTCACTGGACTCAAAGCATTAACTCGGCTTTCTTCCCATAGATGCTGTACCACATGCTGAGTTTTTCCAGCATTTTCTGTTTTGTTTCAGAATATAAGCTGAACTATTTTTGCTCTTTCTTCAGTCAACATCGTTTTTGCCATAAATGGCTGGAGATGCAAATTGATAACAGTATGTATGCGTTAATGTCTCACCTCAGATATGATGAAAGCTGTACACAATAGCAAAATAAGCAGGATAAATTGGAGGTCATTGTATAGGGAGAGGGGAAGCAGGTGAATAAAGAGGTGACAATTGGACAGGATAAAACCCTAAGAAAATGTTTGAACCAACAGAGGAAGATGACATTGTCAAATCAGTTGGGGAATTGGTTTGAGAAGTTAACAATGAATCACTGGCAAGATAGGTGTGCAAAATATGTGGACATCTTTACTTGTACACTTCATGCCAAAATTAATTACTGAGGGAAATTTATCTAATTTCTATTTCTGAGTGGGAAAATACCTTTGCATCCTGAGAATGATTGACTTTGGGCACTAACTGGAGCGTGGATGGCATGATTTACAAAAAAATGTTGCAAAGGTCTAAAAAGAAGTTCAAAGCCTCCTCAAAAAATTCACTAACTGCTGAGTGAGGCTCAGCAGGTTCACTTATTCCTTTTCTGATCTCTGATGCTGAGTTTTATGTCAGGACAAAAATCATGCCATTAACAGGATCTTTATGACATTAATTACCAGGCCTAAATGACAGTGGCTGGGTAAGTTTGCATTAATGTATCAAATCCAACAATTTCATGACATGCGGTTAATTTCAGTGGGAGGTTCATGGAGAGGATGTTGGATTTTTTCTTTAGTCAAGGCTAACAGTGAAGCAGAAGTGCAAATCATCCAGCAATCTGTGGAAACTCCTAAGTCATTGAGTACCTCTTCCTAGGCACAGATGTCTGGATTTTTCGTGAACTAAGCATGAAGGGCACTGTTAAATCATCCTTAATTTTCCACCAATTTCTAATCCCTAAACATACATCCTACAAACAGTATACCCATTTTACATGTTAGTGTGTATCCATTACTATGAACTTGCAGATGAATTATAACGGCATGGGGATTATTTAGCGCAAAACTTGTAAAGTTCTTGTGCCAGCAAATTTTTTGCTGCATCTGAAATTTTCCTGCTTTCTTCTTCGAGTTTTGCAACAATTTTTTTATTCTCGAGGCATGCGTTCTTGGGCAGAGACACATCATGCATAATTGGAAAATGAATGATCGAACGTACAGATTCCTTTTAGAAACCTGCTTTCCTGTGAGACATCAATGTAATTATAGGCGTCCAATTGGCACATATCATTAACTGTGGGATATGAGAAAAATACATTAAGTGAAGGAACCAAGACTGCTAATTGTGGCACTGAACCATACCAAAGAGAACACCTTGCATTCTTGACTATGGTCAATTGGTTGATCTTCATGGAAACAATATAATGCTTCAGGTAGCCTTAGCATTCATAGCAGAGGAAGTGTAGATCTGGCCAATGTTACCTGACTCTTGCTGGGAGTTTGCACAAGTGTGCTTTGTGTTAATCAATATTTGCATCTCGTCAGATGGCCCTCCAGTTTAAAGACTAAACCGATCAACAATCACTATGCAGATTCAGATAAATAATAGTAATTTCATGATGCATTGGAGGCTCGTCACTGCTTGAACAAACATATTCCAGCACAAGTCCCTGTTAGAAATATAATAAGTGAACTTAAAAAACTTAAGCAGGAAAGAAAAATACCAGGCTTAATTTTAACAGGAATTAGCTAAGTATCAACTTGTCTTCATCTCTCTGTGAGACTGAGTTTAATTTCTCATGCTAATTTCAGAAACTCGTACAGTTACCTGGATGTGACGCCCCTATTGGTGTCTGACTCATTCGTCTCTACAGGCAGATGCACCTGTCACTGCCAGGGATCTCCTTGAATTTGCAGTGCCAGCATCATCTTTAAAATGCAGTTTTGTACCAGTTCAAACACCATCAGTCCAGAGTTGCCCAGCATGGTTCATGTAATTTGCCCCACACCTGGAGAATTTGTGACCTGCTTTGCCATCAGAGACCTGGAGGTCCTTCTGGATGGGTTCGTTCAGGGAAGGACCTTCCTCTTCCTTCAGAACTAGCAGAGGAGACCGTACCACCAGGTGCAGTAAGCTACTTCGAGTGTTGCCACCACAGTCAATGCTGTTTCCATAAATGTCCAGCAATGCAGAAAGAAGGACAATGACCTTCTGTACTCTGTGAGGGTAAGTGCCACGAGCTCCCTTCTGCTTCCACACACTCACTCTCTCTTTTCTACTGCACCCAATCCCCACAAAGGCTCATGCTCACTCACTCTCACTATTACATGCAGCATGTTCCCTCACACACTCTCCCCCATCAAATTCCCCCACACCACTCAACTTCATCGTCTCTGCCTGTCTTCATACTCAATCAGAACATGTCACCACCATTCCCCTACCTGCACCAGTCCTACCGATTGTGTTAGTCACTTCCATCTCACTCATTGCATCACTTTGTCTCATTCTTGGACTAAATAGCTCATAAGTGGGCAGAGAAAGCCAAGGTAGTTGTTGGAGTGCCCTACATTTAGTGCCTCATCCCTGGGAATCAGAGAATCCTAGCAGTAAGGACCATGACTGCACATGAGGTGATGCTGAAACTTCAGTGTCCCAGAAACTAGGCAGGAATTATCCATTGCTATGCTGCCCTCCCATTAGTGTGAATGTATTCATAGAATCATAGAATCACATCAGTGTGGAAACAGGCCCTTTGGCCCAACAAGTCCACACCACCCCTCAGGGCATCCGATTCTTAACATGGCCAAACCTCTATCCCTTTCTCGCTGGTCAAGGAAGGAATGCTGTAGACTGATGGCACTCGAAGGCCTGTTGGAGATGATGAACCTTCTTAGCCCCAAACACAAGAGGACCCCATTCTGTTGGTAGTTAACAACTTTGTAGAAATGCACAAGCAGACACAGGAGCAGCAAGCAGGCTTAACAGAGGCACTGGGCAAAATGACTCAAAGGCTGGAGAACTCCACCAAAGCTGTTTGTACCATGCTGCCTCTGAATGCAAACATCTGACTGCTTCCATGGACAGGATAGCAGCTGCCATGCACAGCCAGGCCCAGCCCCCATTGCAGCCTGCTGGATAAACACATAGACCTGCATTCCATTGCTCCAGCCATCAGTACTCAGCACCAACAACAAGGTGACAGGGGCATAAAGGAAATAAAGAACTGCAGATGCTGGATATCAGAAACAAAAACAGCAATTGCTGGAAAGCTCTGGCAGCATCTAGAAAGAAAGTAGATGTGATGTTTCGGGTCTGCTGACACTTCTTCAGAAGAAGACAGGTATGTCCCATTAGCTACCCAGCCAGAGAATGAAACATACACAGACTCCCTCCAAAGTTTCTCCTCAGACCACTCCAGAGGTGTCCAGGCCTCCCCCCTACATCCTGCAAGTTTGAGATGAGGAGGGTGCATCTGCCTCTGGGCCGGATGCACTCAGCATGCCTTGGTCCTTCAAGCCACATATGCCCCTGGGTGACCTGACCATAGCTACAACCTGACCAACAGGTATAATTGCAGGGCAGGCTCTCCCTACCTCAGCTGTGGAGGAACCACCATTTTAAATATGTTTTCTCATTTTGTAAATACATGTTCACTTTTCATCATCAGCTGTGTGAACAAATGTCATTCCAGCTGCAACTACAAGAATGATGGTACAGAGCCTTGGCATCCTTGTTTGATGGACCAAGTCATGAAGTGAGCAGCTGATGCACCATGTGCAGTTTGTGATTTTAGAAAGTGGTTGCTCCTTTGCTTGTACATTCAAACTATTAGTGGGGTTGATTTGTAATGTTGCATGATGTGGGTCAAGAGTGCTTGCGATCAGGATTTGGACTCCACTCAGAGGGGCAATGTGTAAAGTTGCAATGCGCAGGTATCATTCACATGCACTGTTTGGGTATCTGTTTAATCTTATTGTCCTTTGAGGGGTTTCACATTGCACAAAACTGGAGCCCCTCCCTCAAAGAATGAAACACTTAACCCACCATTCTGGGTAAAGTGACCGCCATTTTTATTCTTACTCGCATTTGTCATAGGATCCTGATGGAAGGAAACAGGGATCACATTTTTCTCAGTGAGTTATAAGCTTTCATTCCAGGTAATCCCCCAAATGTTCATATTCAGTTCTCGGTAGCCTTCCTGTCAACCTGTCAGCTTTGATCTTTCCTATATTGCTATCTATTTAATTGAGCACATCTTAACATTATGTGCAAGCCCCAAGCATATCGAGTCATCATGTTAGACCTAGGAGTGTACTGCTCCCCCGCCTCCCACTCGCCATCCCACCACCCTCCCTACCATTGAAGCCTGTGTGGTACTAACAGTAAAGACTCACCTCACCCCAGCTTTTCCTCTACCCTCCCATGCTCTATCACCTCTGCATCCCATCATTCTGCCCCCAATCCCCACAACTGAGTTCCTTAGTTTCCCTCCTGCAGCAGTGGCCCCTTAATAAAACCCTTTGAATTTTAATGGAAGGACTCCCCAGGAAAAATCATGATCCACCCTCTTGAATGCACAGACTCAACTGATAACCAAGCAGACCTGATTGATCATTGTGCAACTCCCTAACTGTCTTATCATGACACCCTGGACGAGTTACACAGGTCTGATCGTGTTCACTCCTTATTCTGTAGAAGTACAGACTCCCTAACTGCCCTGAATGGCTGACTGCCTGTCCGCAAGCTCTGTTATCAAAGTTTGCCCTTCACTTATTGTGCCGAATTCCCTTACTGAAGGATGTCTCCTTTAACATAGCTGAGGAGTACTCCCCTGTGAGACATGGCCATTTGGTTGAAGCACATGCTGTAGATAAGTTGCCGGCAAATGTTGCAAGTGTGAGACTGATGTAGCACGGTGATGTACAAAAAAAAGCAAGGCAAAAACTTGCAGCTCTGGCTAAGACAGAAAACCACAAAAGGCAAGGCAAGGTAGCGATGCTGAGAGTATCCAAGGAGACAGGAGGTGAATGAGTGCTAAGAGAACAAGTGAGGATCCCTGAGACGCATCCTGATCAAATCCATGAGTTGGACACCTGTCCCTATGTGCAAAATGCCTTGGCAGCTATAGCACAATGAATGGTGCCCGTTTGCTCCAAAGAGTGGCATTGAAATGGAGAACCAACTTGTGAGTGGATTGTGCCATGGGAGTACGGTAAGACTGGTACACGTCTGATGACTGTATCTGTGGACAGGGGTTGCAGGAATTTTCTGCCAATGGAGTGTGCCCTGAGGTGTTGGTGACTGCTGTGTAGATGGAGGCCCAAAAGAGCAAATGGTAAAAAAAAGGTTGCCATGTATCCAGTCTGACTTTCATGTCAGGAATTGTTGCTGTATTGTTTCTATCTGGTGGATGGGGAAATGAGAAAATGCATATTAATTAAGTAGGATCAGGTAATATTGACATGTTAATTCATGAAAATACATGCAAACAAGCCTCTTGTTGTTCACTAGCAATATTCTCATCTCATCGTTCAACGCCGAGATTGCAGCATGTGACTTTCTACTCCTGATGTCAAGATTGTCATTACTGCTGATCTCACCTGATATTTCCAAACTTTCTAGCAATGCCCTGATCATTCAGAGGCTGGGAAGATTCTTGCTATAGTTTCTTCATTCAAATTTAAGAAAAATCAAAGCCATTTTACATAAAATACACATGAAATATTCTGAGTCAACTTTTAGAGAGTGGAAAACTTTTGAAGAGAGATGTGAGTCTCTTCATGCCACTCCAGGAAGAAATTGTTCATCCAATGTCAAAAAGTACAATTGGTTCAATTTACCCGAACCAAAGCTGGGTGGGAGGGGGAATTGTGAGGAGGATGCAGAGATGCTTCAGTGTGACTTGGACAGGTTGAGTAAATGGGAAAAGCATTGCAGATGCAGTAAAATGCGGAAAAATGTCAGGTTATCTTTTTTGCCAGCAAAAACAGGAAGATAGGTTATTATCTGAATGGCAGTAGATCATGAAAGGGGAAGGTGCAATGAGACCTCAGTGTCCTTGTACACCAGTTGCTGAAATTAAGCATGAAGGTGCACAGGCACTGAAGAAGACAAATGGTATAATAGCCTTTAAAACAAGGGGATTAGAGTACAGGAGAAGAGATGTCTTGCTGCAAGTGTAAAGGGCATTGATGAGAATGCACCTGGAGCATAGTACGCAGATTTTGTCTCTTTATCTGAGGAAGAATGTACTAGTTGTGGAGGGAGTGCAATGAAGGTTTACCAGACAGATTCCCGGGATGGTAGGACTGACATACGAAGTAAAGACTATATTCACTGGGGTTTAGAGGAATGGGGGCAACTTCTTAGAAATCTATAAAATTCAAACAGGACAAGACAGGGTAAATGCAGAAAGGATGTTCCTGATGACTGGGGAGTCCAGAACAGTCGACGGATATGGGAAGACCATTTAGGACTGAGATGAGGAAATATTTTTTCATCTGGAGACTGGTGAGCTTGTGATTCTCTGCCTCCGAAAATAGTTGTGAACAAAACATTTCATGTTTTCAAAAAGGAATTAGATGTAGTTCTTGGGGCTAAAGGGATCAAAGAATATGGGGAGAATGTGGGAATAGCCCACTGAGTTGGATGATCAGCCATTATCATATTGAACAGCAAAGCACATCAAAAGGGCCGAATGTTTCTACTTGGGACACTAACAGTACAATAGGGGAATCCTTCTGCAGACCCTTTTTAAAACCCATTAAAGTATATTGAAACAAGTTGGCCACCCAGCAGTAAAGGAGTGGCCACAAAACTGCTGTGGGATGGAGAGGAAGTAATCCATTAAGTCGTTTTGTTTCAATAATCTAATTCATACACAAGGGCATGTCAAATTAGATCATAATTATTGAAGCTGAAAACAGAAACTGAAAATATCTGGTATGGATAATGAGATCAAGAAGAGATTCATGATTGGTACTATAAAAATCAATATAATACTTAGATTGCTGTTCCCACAAGTTTATTCTTCGCATTGACATATTAACTTATGCTCCAATGCTACAGATAAAACTAATTGACTGCCATTATTAGAGACATTCATTTCATATTCATCAATAACAACAATTTTTGTTAAATATAGGATAAATAATTTGAAAATATATTTTCCTATTGCAGCATTTTGCACAAAACAGTTTGGGATTTAGTGCATTCTGCAGGTTGTATATGGAACAGGTTTACACCTAGACATATGCTGAAAATCTAAAACTGTGCCAGACCATTCCACACTTTGCAAAGCAGACACTTCAATTGCACTCTAACACCTTTTTATTGAGCTCCTGCCAAACAGAACATTTTCTTCAAGCATTACCATGGCAGTACATTTGGAAAACCATGGCTCCAGGATATACACAATATACAATACTCAAGTGACATACTCGCATATGCTATGTAGGGAGATGAGTTTTTTTTAAATGCAGCAAGTTTTCTTGATATGAAATGCAAAGCCTCAAAGAGTAGTGACAGAAGTTTCAACAGTAACTTTCGAAGGGAAATTGCATGCATACTTGTACAGAGCTGTGGGGAAAGAGCAGGGGTGTGCAACTAATTAGAAGCTCTTTTAAAAATGTTGGCATCAGCAAATTTGGCTTATTTGGCACCTATTGCACTGCATGATCTTCTTTCATAACCTGATTTTTCTTCTACGTTTGTTGAATATTTATGAACTCTAGCAAATAAATTAAACACTCTGATAAAAAAAAGCTTATGAGCCATAAAATATTGCATACTAGATATCTGATCAGTAAGTTAATTTGTCATAATCTAATTGACGGGGCTTATTCATGTCATGAACAACAGCAGCCAAGATTATGTTAACGAATTTCCTATCTTCTTTCCACCAGTTTGGATCTATTTAATTTGCTTGTAACTTTTCCCCCATTTATTTTCCCTGGTGATGACCAATTTCCTTCATGCACATTGACAATCACAACAGGATATTAATACAGCACAACATCATCAACAAGCTGTTAGCAAATTATATATTGGTATTTTTTGGCAAGACGTTACAGATTATCATTCAAGCTATTTGCAGTGTTAACACAACCATATACAACATTGAAACTCAATAAAACTTGAACCCCACACCCTCAAATATATCTATTTTTGTTGAACATCCACAAAAGAACAAATAATTGGATAGAAAATCATAACAACTGTGATAGTGACAATGGCTGTTCAGTCCATCCTTTCTGTACATGTTGGATGTCTTACCGAAACTGTCTGTTGTAGCTCCATCTTTCTGCACTTTCCGCATGTCTATTAATAATTTTCCTCAAGTATTTAAATAAGTGTTTTTTTGAGGATCATGATTAACTTGATCTCTTAGCATTTGTGAGAGATTCCACAGCCAAGTGAAAATAGCATTTCTAATAGAGACAATTGTTATGGAAATACTTTTGTTTTAAAGTTTCAACTTTAAAGGTTGTGGAAATTGGTTAATTTAAGGAGTTGTGAAGATAGTTGGATCCGTTCCTTTTTAAAAATCATTGAAGGGACATTGTCGGACTTCTTTTTTAAAAAAAATACACTTACAGGAAGTCACATAACTTAAGCTAACTGTTCAAATTTCCCAGAAGTCACAAGCTGAGTTTATGCTGTCGGGGATAGTAAGAACTGCCGATGCTGGAGTCAGAGATAACACAGTGTGGAGCTGGAGGAACACAGCAAGCCAGGCAGCATCAGAGGAGCAGGAAAGCTGACATTTTGGTTCGGGGCCTTTCTGAAGAAGGGTCAGGGGTTTGGCTATTTGAGATTGTTTAGACTTGGAGTGTAGCATGTTAAGAAATAAGATCCCGGACTCAGCCTTTGCCATTTTTTGAGAGAAGTCTTCAAAGAAAAATGATGAATGATCCTTTCTATTCTGAACCTAATACAAATTAAGTATACAACTAGCCACATAGGCTAGTTGTGTAAGATATTGATACATAAGTTGTGACCAGTGAAGTGGCAAGACTGGAAAAATACAAACTACTCCTCCAATCTTGGTCATAACACAACCAGACTAAGTAGTAAGCTTTGCTGTTGCAATTATATACGACAAATAGTCTCAATGAGAACCACTGACCTTTGGTATTGAAGTCTGTCTCATTTTTGATCTCACTACATTATAGGCCATTTGGATTAACTGTACCTAGTAGACAAAAGTTCATTTCTGGAGGTGATCCTAATAAATGGTTCAAATTATTTTGTTTTAGTAGGATTTGTCCAAGTGCAGTGGGCCCATTAACACACTTTGTCACTTCAGATGAACTGCAGCAACTTGGGAAATCACCTCCGGCAAGGCAGGCAGGCAGATGGGCTGGGACCGATGGGGACGGGAAGGAGAATGAAGTGTGAAATTCAGAGGATTGCTTCAGCATAATGTATTTCACAGGAGAGTCAGCAAGTAAGAATGAAAATTTAACTCACCACAAGAGAGAAGAAAATAATGATGGCATTGAATCACTTACTCTACGCACAGAAAGATGAGATTTTTATGCATAATTGTCACTTTAGAACCCAAATGTAGCTATAGTGACACATAGTAGGGTGCAAAGTACTTGAAGACTGGAAAGATTTAGAGGGAAAGAGGAAGGAAGGGCAGAGAAGAACAGGTACAGATAAATATATGGATAAAGGCACAGTTAGAAAGAAACAGAAAAGGCACTTTGACAAATTTCGTCCTAAGTAGTGAATTGTGACATTTAGTTTTCCTCAAGCTAATTCTACTGAAAAGGAACACGGAGACATCCCTAAGAAAGTTATTAGGCGATAGTTTTACTGCAGTTTTTCTTCTCTTCTCTTTGATCCTGGTATGTTCGGTTTGATTGCACAAGCTCCATTCGATTTCCAATACCTCTTTTAATCCCCACATCCTTCTACCACTCATACTATATTATTTAAGACTTTTAAGATTTATATTATTTATGTTATAATCTGATTAGACACCAGTAACTCGTATTTATAAAGTAGACAAAGTGTGATATCCAAGTGACTAAGAATAAAGCCACAAGATTTTATAATTTTTAACGACAAACTTCACCATGCAACATTACAAAATTAATACACATACAACTTGTTTCCAACACTCAACATTAACAAGTGGGAAATATGGGCAATGGTCAATTGGAGTGATCGAACACCCCATAGCACATATCAAACAGCAAACGTGATCAAGACAGATCCCATGGATTTCTTAGCAATTCATCCCAGACATTAATAATGTAATATGTCATCGGATCTCATTAAACTTAAGAAGGGATAATAATTCTTCACTTTTGCTGATCTGGCCTTGAAACTCCCTCTCAAAAGCTGCTCCATTATGTTCAACCTCAAGGATTGTTCCTGTTCTGATCAATCACCCACCTTTCCTGGCTTATGCCCCCTTGGATTCAGAAGTTGCACTCTAATACTTATTCAAGGCACAACTCCAGCTTTTTACTGACAGCTAGTTTCATAAAGCTAAAACTTTCCGCTGGTTAGCTCCTGACATCCTGACAATTTTGCTGAGATGTATCAAGCAAATGCTGCCTCTGTGTTTTTCAACCACCCCTCAGCTCTCAGTTGTACTAAACTCTTAATAGTACTTGGCGTCTGAGTCTCCATAGTCCCAGGACTTTTCCAGAGCCCTGATCCAATACATAGCATCAAACGGATCTCACTAGCCAATAGGTGGGTGCCTTTATGGCCACAAGGGTGCAATCCATGACATCCTGCAACTTGGGTAAACCAGTATTACTGGCAAAATTTAATGTCCTCATTCCTTTTGAGGTCAAGTCTATTGCAAATTTAATATGCTGTCCAAATTAGCAATAAGAACATCAGTGAGATGTAGTATGAAGTGGCATGCAGATCTACACACAAACATTTCACGGCCATAATGTCCTTGGGTTGCACTAACAGAAGTTGGTAACCAGCATTGTGAGATATGAGGTATGTGATCTTATGTCTGTTGAGTCATGAATCCTGCAACTGTGGGTCCCAACCACTCAATTCAGAAACTCCAATTACATTGGTAGATCCTACATTGAACGTATAGCCTCTGCTGGCCATATGCTGTCCTTACCTCTCCTGTGCTGTACTGTTGCTCAGGGCTCCACAAATCTTACAGAGGGTTTTGCCTCCTCTATTGCCACTGGGCAAAAAAGTCTGTGACTCACAGTCTTTCATTCAGATTGATGGCCTCCCAACCGTGATTGGGATGCTTTGTTCCATGCTCCTCCAAACCGCAATGCCAGCGGGGGGTGATGATCTCATTTAGTGCCAAAGCATTAAATGGCTACTTTCCCTGCCACCTGCACAGCACCTAATGCTGTGTCCCCTTTTGTCCTGGGACACGTGTAACCGGCCCCATTCTTCAACCTTGTCCTTTCAGCTGATCTGTAACAGTCACTTTTGGAAACCTGTGAAACCCTTGCAAAACTCCTCCCTTCAGTTCACAGCATGTCCTCAGTGAGCTTTTAAAAAACTTTAATCAGATTCAATTTGCAGGAAAGTGGAGGCCCTGCCTGCCTTGGCTAAAAATGCCGGCATCAAGAACGACCTCCTGAAACTGACACACCAGCTGATGTCAGTTTCTTCAGGATCCCCACAACTCTGCTAAGAACCAAAAATTCAGCCAACTAACTCTGTTTCACTCCTCACTGAAGCTGCCTAGTGAACATTTCCAGTGCCTTCAGATTTTACCCCCAGTTTTCACCTTACCCAGGCTACATCTAACCTGGGGTGTATACTGAGAAGGAGAAGAAAATAAATTATTAAAATCGATAAGTAATGAGACAACTCCTAGTCTTGTGGCTGTTGGGCCAGAGAAACATTAATGATAATGAGCTCATTGTGTCGACAACTGTCCGGGATATGTGATTTACAAACACGTACTTACATCAAGTCACAAGCAACACTTCATTTTCTTTTAAGGAAACGGTTTCATTCCACTAAGGCTAGAATCCCTGAACCTGAACAGCGTTTTCATTTCTCCTGAGTAAATTCACACAACCTTTTCTGACCCAAATTTTCATTAATTGTGATAAATTGATTTTCTGTTTGGCCAAATATAATGAAAATCATTGTGCAATTTGCTTTACAGAATAAATCTACATGCACATCTCTTTCCCAAAATAACATAGGGACCAAATGCAAAATATATATTGAGCAAACATGTCATAAGTAAGCATGTAATGAGCAAGATTGCATCAAAAAAAATGGACGCATTCAAAGGTCTTTTGTGCCAATTCACCTCTTATGTGATCAGTGCCATTTGGAGTTTACTCCACATTAATCAGTTTGTGAAATAAATCTGGAATATTATGATCATCATGTAGCTGGTGCACAACAAATGTGACCAAACTAGCTATCTCAACAATCATAACTATTTATATCTTTAGCTTGCATCTGACTTAGAAAATTAATCAATTAAAACTAATTCATATATGATATGAGAGATTACTGCTACTAAGAGTGCAGATGCGTAGAATAACTGGTGACCATTTTTCTACCACAAATATATGTTGCATGCTAAATTGGGAATTGAGTGTAATATTACTCACTGCAGTGATACAAAATGAAAAGAATCCTGAGGAAAGAAATATAGACATTTGCATGTTGTCAGCTCGTGGGCTCCAGGCAGGGACATTAGGAGCCTTTTCGCAATTGTGCAAATGCCTTTTACTTGTTGCTCCTACACATGTACATTCCAATAGGTGCATACCCCTCCCAAAGTATTAGAAACTTGATTGTGCACTCTCATTAATTCTTAACTTCAAATTTGATAGACTTTTAATCTAGAAACTATTATTCAAGTAAGTTACATTCAGGTTATTTGTGCTCTAAGTAACTTAACCGTTATTTTCCCCAAGAGCCCACAAAGTACTGGTCTCTGTTCTTTGAGGCATTTTCCAAACTTTCACAGAGACACTTCTTACCTCTTCATGCACCCCTGTCTGGTATATGACAATATGTTTCCCCACATTCAAAGCAATTGATACAGACACCCTAGTTCCTCCGGCTGAGTTCAAGCTATTATTCTAAGATTTTAATTATCAGCTGGAAGTATATATAACCTCATTTGCCTTCTGAAAGTTAATGTATAATGAACCTATTCACCAATTTCAAAAAATGCGTTGGTCGTGGTCTATCTTTAATATAGCTAAACTGGCACAGCTAGCCAAATCTTGCTCTCCAACTACATCTTTTATAATTCATTGAATATTTGACTTCTGTCAAGTTGTCAAACTTATGGGTCTATAATTCACTACTCAAGGACTCCTCTTTCTATGAAATTGCTGACGTTCCAGTTTTAAACTGCCTTGTCAACCCTGCAAAGCATCCTGATTAACATGTGGGAACTTGTGCCAAAATTGGGAGAGCTGTTTCACAATGTCCCACACTCCACCATTACTATCCCTAGGTATGTCTTGTCCCACCAGATGTGGGGGTAAAATAGTATACCAATAGGAGGGAGGAGCTCTGGGAATCCTCAACATTCACTCTGGACCCCTGAAACCAAAGGGCATCAAGCTCCCCCTCCCCCCGCCACACTTCGATTGACAAATCTGTTCTTTGCTATGTTTAAAATCACTTGGAGGAAGCAGTGAGGGTGGCAAGGACGCAGATGTACTCCAGATCGTGTAATTCTATGCCCATCACCAAGAGCTGCTCAGTAGCACTACCACTGACCGGGTTGGTCAAGTCCTAATGGACACAGCGGTTAGACTGGGTCTGCAGCAGACGTTGAGAAAATCAGCAATGGATGCCATAATCACAAATCTACCTATCATATGTCTCTGTCCATGACCACATCAGTAGGAGTAACCACTGCAGTCATTGTGAAGACAAACTCCCATCTTCACACCGAAGATACTCTCCGTCGTGTTGTGTAACACTGCCAACAGTTTAAATGGAACAGGCTTCAAACAGATCTAGGAACTCAAAACCTGTGACTCAGCAGCAGCACAGTCGTATTAACTGACCGGCTGCAATGCCATGACCGGCATGTCCTCAACTCTGCACTACCAGGAAATTGGGAGATCAACCCTGGTGCAATGAAAAATGCTTGATGGCATTCCAGGAGCAGAACCAAGTATACCTAAAAATGAAGTGTCAACTTGATGAAGCTACATCACATGGCTACAGTGCATGTGTAAACAGCGCAGACAGCGT
This sequence comes from Rhincodon typus, assembly GCF_021869965.1. NCBI lineage: Eukaryota > Metazoa > Chordata > Chondrichthyes > Orectolobiformes > Rhincodontidae > Rhincodon > Rhincodon typus. The sequence continues at coordinate 95,632,871 of NC_063336.1, forward strand.
GCAATCACACAACTAACAGCTTAGGTCTAAGCTCCACAGTCCTATCATGAGCAGTGGTGAAAGCTGGTGGACATTTAAACAACTAACAGGAGGAAAACGCTCCCCTAATATCCATATACTTAATGAAAAGGGACCCTAAAACATCACTGCTAAAAGGCATGGCTGAAGCATGTGCACCCATCTTTAGCTAGATGCACCAAGTAGATGATCCATCTTGGCCTCCTCCTCCTCAGATCCCCAGCATCAAAGCTGCCAGTCTTCAGTCAATTTGATTTATTCCATGTGATATCATTAAATGACTGACAGCTCTGGATACTACAAAGGCAATGGACGCTGATAACATCCCAATGATAGCACTAAAGAATGTGCTCCAGAACTTGATGAATCCCCAGGCAAGTAGATCCAGTATTGTTGCAACAAAAGCAGAAAGTGCAGAAAAAACTCAACAGGTCTGGCAGCATCTGTGGAGAGAGAAACAAAGTTAACATTTCAAGTCCATCATGTTATTTCTTCACAATGCATAGCAATAGGCAATTCTTTTCCATATTGGATTTGAAATGTGAACTCTCTTTCTCAATTCAAAGCTTACGCCAGACCTATTGAGGTTCTTAGTGCTGTGTGTGATTTTTTTTTGGTTAGATCTCCAGCATCCACATTTGTTTGTTTTTACCCAGTGTAGCTGCAACACTGGTGAAGTGGAAAAGTGTCCATGTGTATCCTATCCCAAAAAGTAGGATGAATCCAACCTGGCCAGTTAGCACTCTCTAAGTTTGCTCTCGATCATTAGGAAAATGACAGAAGGTATTTTCAACTGTACTATCAAGTGGCACTTGAAAAAGAATGATCTGTTCACTGATGCTCGGCTTTGGTCCTGCGAGGTCTACTCTGCTCCTGACAGCTCATTATATCTTGGCCCAAACATGAACAAAAGAGATGAAGTCCAGAGGTGTCACACTGACTTCCCTTGACATCAAGGGAGTGTTTGACTACATATGCAAAGAACCCAAGCAAAATGAGAACTAATGGAAATCAGGGGGACTCTACCGGCTGGAGTTATTCCCAGTACAAAGTAAGATGGTTGTGGTTGTTTGAGGTCTTTAATCTCTGATCCAGAGCATCACTGCAGGAGGCCTTAGAGTAGTGTCCCAGGGCATACCATTTACCGTTGCTTCATCAAGGACCTTCCCTTCATCATGAGGTCAGAAGTGAAAATGTTCATTGATGACTACACAGCATTCAGCATCTTTTGTGACTCCTCAGATATCAAAGTAGTCTGTGTCCAAACGCAGTAAGACCTGGACAACATTCAGGCTTCTGCTGATAAGTGGCAAGTAACCTTGTGCCATACAATTGTCCACCAATGATCCTTTCAACAAGGGAGAATTTAACCATGGCCTTTTGATATCCAATGACATTACCATCACTGAATCCTCCACTGTCAATTTCCTGAGGGTTATCATTGACCAGAATCTGAACCAAACTAACCAAATAACTACTGTGGTTACAAGAGCAGGTTAGGGGCTAGGAATTCTACAGTTAATAACTCACCTCCTGTGGCTGTCCATATCAACGTAGCAAAAGTGAAGGGAGTGATGGAATACTTTCCCTTGCCTAGATGAATGCATCTCCAATAACACTCAAGAAGTTTGACATTATACAGGACTAAGCAGCTTGTTTGATTAATATATAATCCACCATCATCAATATTCACTCCCTTTGTGACTGTAGAGACCATATCTTTTTATTTTTATGATTTTTAAAATTATGGACTGAAATGATAAGAACTGTTTTAAAAGCAATGTTTTGAAGGATTGCTGCATGATTTGAAAAGCAAATAATCTTAGGCTATAGTAACTGAAGTGGTTGCAGATGAATAAGAGTCAAATGATTCTGCATTCAGATGCATCTCTGGTTGGGAACAAGAGGTTGATTGCCCTTTGGGCTAGTGACCAATTACTGATGACCTTATGCCTGCCAACAAATATATGATTGGCTGCCAGTTAACTGTACAGCTTGAGTCTCGGATTAAAGTATGGAGAAATAATTTGATTTTCACTATCTTAGGAAATGTCTCTCTGTTCTCTGCAGTCAAAGCAATTTGAAACCCCTGAAGAAAATCAGCTAACTTTTCCTTCAGCAGTTGCTGTAAGCTGTGACTTTTATTTGTTAAATCAGAGACATGTTACTATTGAGCCAATTACACCTTGGCTCTTGTAAGCCAGTCAAATCATTCAGAAAAAGGAAAGCCAGAAAAGAAGAAATTTTCAGATCATCAAGAACCAACATTTCATAACTTGGAAGCAAGGAAAACGCAACTGTCTTTCTTGTTTTACCTTCCAACCATGTGCTTTTCCCTGTCCATACATCTGTCTGTGTGTAAAGGGGATTAGAGTTTTAATTAGTAGCGTTATATGCTGACGGTTTCTAACTGTTTACCTGCAGCCAGAGTCCAATTACTTGTAATATCTGGTAATAACACCTACATTACCAGAACTAATAAAAGAAATTATATTTTCTAGAATGATCCCTGCCTGTAATGAGCTGTGTAAATCTTGATTTGGACTTCATCATTCACCTAACCACAAATTCTGAAATATTCTTTGGCAGATTCCATATAGTTCCATTGCCATATGAGTATTAGGAATTTTTAAGACTTCTTCATTCTTATTTTAATGGTAGCTGCATTACAAATTTTATTCTTTATGACCTCAAATATACTAAAGCAATTCTATATCTTATCAATTATGGTTCTATGATTGCAAAAAAAAGAGTTCAGTATATAAATCCAGGCTTCATCCACCATTAAAATTATAACTGGTGCAGAAAATTATCACAAACATTCCAAATTAGATTATATAATAATTAGAAATACACGTATAAACATTCCCAAAAATATTTATGTAAATATATGCACAAGATATAAAGTTCAATATATCCAAATTTTGTAATTGCACACAATGTCAAATAAATAGATATGACATTTATTATCTGAGATATGTTTAATGTCTCATTGCATTGTATGAATCTTCCTAGCATAGGCTTGACCTCATTGTCAAGCAAGGTATGGCCTTATCTTATTTATTTGCTCCCAGGCAGAGCCCAAACCTATGTTGTTGTCAGCTTGAAATAGCCATGGATTAAATGGAAGGTTAATTGTTTCAGTGCCTGTTGATTTTGTCATGAGGTCCTAATTCCATTACAAAATCACAACTTTATATGTCCTAACATCACAAGCTCCTGTTGCTAAGATTTAGATAACAAAAACAAAAATAGCTGGAGAAACTCAGCGTCTCGGATAGAAAGCAGTGTCAACATTTCAGGTCTAGTGACCCGTCTTAGAAGGAGGGCATTCTGGAAATGGGTCACTGGACTCAAAATGTTGATTCTACTTTCTCTTCACAGATGCTGCCAGACCTGTTGAGTTTCTCCAGCTATTTTTGCTTCAGATTTCTAGCATCTGCAGTTCTTTGTTTTTATTCACTAAGATTGAGATAATCGGTTCAGTTGTGGCTTCAGCTTGTTACTTTCCCTCACTTTGATCATCAGATCAAATCTGCTACCAGGTTGTCTCAGCCCTGGCTCTTAGCCTGTACCCTCCTCCATTCTTACTCCTATTGTGACAATAAGAAGTTTTAAGAAATATATTTTATCCTGGATTTTTTCTTAATAAAGAGAGGTTGAGCCAAGCCATCTGCTTCAAATCAATAAAGCAAATAGCTTGTTTTTTTTCAAAAAGTTGGAACAACAGAAGCAGCCTGAATGGGTGGGGTCAAGCTCCAACAGAACCAGAATTTTTAGTTTCGATTTCAAGAAGCTCCTTTTCCTCTTTCTGTTACAGCTAAAAGCTTGAATTCTCCTCCTGCTCCAAGAATTGCATGTGAGACAATTTATGTTACTGAATTTGCCTTTGCCAAGGATATACTTATGGGATGTTACTAACTCAAATTGGTAACCCTCCTTTTCATAGCCCCTTCTGATTGTCTCTTCTGATTTAGACACATGTACCCTTCATACTGCCTACCCCCAACCTCTACATCACCGTCTTACCCTTGCAGCTTTTTCTTTTCAGATGCCTATGAGTTACACCCTACCCAGACAGAGCAGGGATATGAAGACACTGCAACCTCATTTGATTTCACCAGCATACATGCTGGCAATGTATATATCTTACAGGATAGAGCAGGGCAGCATCTGCATGTTTTGGATACAGGCATGAAACAATTACAGCCAGAGTAATGGGCAAAGATAGTGCAGGAACTCAGTTCACTGGAGGGTATGATCACAAATGGGTTCTGCTGCATAGGGCAAAAGTGAGGATTGTGAAGGGACAGCATACAGACGAACCCTGACTGGTATGCATAGCAAAATGTTTGTCTTATTGGAAGGGTTGTCAGAAAGCTTGTCAAAGAACACAGAAGGGTTCAGAACAAACTTTGCACAAGACCTTGCGCAGACCTTGTTGAACATTCCTTCCAGCACATAAATAGCAGCTAATTTAATTCACAGTTATGGGTTCAACTATGACGCAGTGTCTGATAGCCAGTGTCAAGAGTTTTCATTGCCCATCAAATAGCAGGCACCAAATGTCAAACTGCTTAAGTGGAAGTTCAGCTTGCTACCAGCGTGTCTGTGAATCAGAGTGTGCAAAGGAACTTGGCATGTGGTAGAGTAAGACCGTATTCATCCTCCCACTTCTGCCATTCAACCAGAGCCATTGTTCTTATGTATCCCAGGCTGCTGTCTCCCATGTTAAGGTGATGCAGTCATTGCCAGCCTTTGTAGAGTCAGAGCTGTCAAGGTCATCTACTGAGACCATCTCCTTCACTCAACACCCACTTGGGAAACACTATAGAAGAGCATTAGGATAGCAAAGGTGCATGGAAGGCAGGCACTCGGAAAGCATATAGGATTTGTGACTTTTGTACACAATATGGCATGATTTCATTCATCAATTTCATTTGGAATATTTATTTTCTTATGGCTTTTAATTTTGCTTTGGGATCAAGTAGACACTGTATCAGAAACCAACAGAAGGAATATAGAGTCTGAAATTGTTGGCAAATTTTGAATTGGCTATTGATATTGCACTTTGATGAGCTTTTCAAAGATGGAAAGGATTATCTAAAAACCGAAAGAACTGCGGATGCTGTAAATCAGAAAGAAAAGTAGAAATTGCTGGAAAAGCTCAGCATGTCTGGTCGCATTTGTGGAGAGAAATCAGAGTTAACATTTCGGGTCAAGTGACCCTTCCTCAGAACAGATTGTCTCCTTCACTCCCTCTTCCTCAGCCACCTCCTTGTCTTCTTCATGCTACTTGTTGTGTAGCTGGTATCAAAGGCTGTCTCATTATGTTGGCAAGGTTGTACAGCATGCAGCACTGCATCACAAATCTTCACTTTTTCTCTGACAGGGACTCTTCCATATTATACATGGCAGATTGCCTCGCAGCGTATGCATCATTTTTATAATTATTTAATGGGATTTGGGCCTCACTAGCTAGGCCAGCATTTGTTGCCCATCCCTAAATGCTCATGAAAACATGGCGGTGAGATGCTTTCTTGAAACATTGATCTATAATAGGACGTAGGCTCACACATTAGGGAGTTCCAGGATTATGGCCAGCGACAGTGAAGGAACAGTAATATAACTTCAAATCAGGATGGTGTGTAACTTGGAAGGAAACATGCAAGTAGTGGTATTCCCATGCATCTGATACCTTCGTACTTCCAGGTGGTAGAGGTGGCAAGTTTGGAACAGTCTGTCTAAGCATGTTGTTGCAGTGCATCTTGTAAATGGTACATATTGCTGCCACTGTGCTTCAGTGGTAGAGGGAGCGAATGTTTAAGTTGGTAGATTGGGTGCTAATCAAGCATAGCTGATTTGTCCTGGTACTGTGTACTTGTGTACAGTTTGCCCACCAGAATCCTCAGTCATGTTGTCATGGAAAAGCCCTCATTGCCCAGTAGCCACCCTTTGGTTTGGCTAAAGCACAGTTGGCACAGCGGACTATTAGAGAATGAAAGAGCCATGACTACGGCCAGAATATTAGGCTTTCGCCTGTGTGATTCACTGCCAATAGAAACACAATGGGCCAGTGTTGAGAAGGTGGAATCATTTTAAATTCTACTTCAGCACATTGCAGGCAGTTAAAGCAAGCAAAGTATCAGTAGTCAATAGCATCATGCACCATGGAGAAGCTTGCATTCTAGGACATCCTCAGTGAAGCCAAGACATTTCAGTGGTTGTTCCTCACTAAGGTTTAGCTGGGATAATTGCTGATATTGCTCTTCTCACCCTCTTCCCACTCTGCCTGATCAACACAAGCAGTAACTGCCTTGCACAGAAGCCTTAGAGACAGCAGAAAGTTCTCTTCCAAATACCATAAACTCCCTATGGGCATTTGCAACTTGAAGCAACTATAGTAAGCAGAAAACTCTTGCAGAAAAGTAGCAGCAGTGGAATAAAAACACCCGGCAACTAAACTGTAAGGAGTTGATGATCCCTTTTAATAACGCAGGGAGCTGCCGGTTAGAAGGTTTTCTTCCTGTTGCTTAGCTTTGTATTCAGTGATGTAATCTGAAGACGTGTTATTGATGTGTGATTTCGAATGGTGCACCGCTGTTATCAAATCAGTGCTGCAAGCAACTGATGGCTGCATACTTTAGGCAGACATTCAATGTATAAGCTATGTTTGCATCAATGTGGCCTGATTCTTCATCTGCATCCTGCAGATACCAGTTTGGAGCTCCAAGGACACTCTCAGTGCACAAATAACAGGGGCTAACCAGCTGAATTTTTTGTTCAAATATTGGAATGGTTACCATGGTTATAGTGGGCAATTTACAATGGCAATATCATGGTTATAAATTATGAGGAATATCAACAGTGAATCTTCTGCTGAACAATCATCCAATAGAATTTAAACTTCATTTTTTTCTACCACTTTTGGATGAATGTGAAATGGATTTGGGTGGAGTTCTATGTGAGAAATGTACCTCAGGACAGGTCTCAATCAGAGTCCCACAGCATTATAATAAGAGTGGAGCTGGAGGAACACAGCAGGCCAGGCAGCATCAGGGGAGCAGGAAAGCTGACTTTTCAGGTCAGGACCCTTCTTCAGAAATGAGGGAGGGGGAAGGGAGCTCAGAAATAAGTGGAAAGAGGAGGGGTGGGGCTGTGGAAGGTAGGTGGGATGGTGATAGGTGAGTGCAGGTAGGCAGTGGTGGGGATTGGTCAGTGAGGTGGGAGGAGCGCATAGGTGGGACAGAAGATGGACAGGTTGTGTCAGGTCAAGGAGGCGGGGATGAGAGGGAGGGTTGGTCATGGGATGAGGCCGGGGGTGGAGCGATTTTGAAACTAGTAAAGTCCATATTGAGACCATTGGGTTGTAGACTCCTGAGGCAGAATATGAGGTGCTGCTCCTCCAGTTTCCAGGTGGCATCATTGTGACACTGGAGGAGGCCCAGGATGGACATGCCACCCAGGGAGTGGGAGGGGGAGTTGAAATGGTTCGTGACTGGAAGGTGTTGTCGTTTGTCGCAAACAGAGCACAGGTGCACTCATCTATTCACCATCCCACCCCTCCTCTCTCCATTTATTTCTGAGCTCCCTTCCCCCTCCCCCATTTCTGAAGAAGGATCCCGACCTGAAAAGTCAGCTTTCCTGCTCCCCTGATGCTGCCTGGCCTGCTGTGTTCCTCCAGCTCCACACTGTGTTATCTCTGACTCCAGCATCGGCAGTTCTTACTATCTCTGAGTGAAATATACTAAGAGTGACTGGATTTAACTGGGAAAGTATGTAAAGTGATTTGAGATAATTTTGAGTAAGATGCTTAGACAAAGAATAAAAGTTTTCTCAATCCAAGCAATGCAAAACTTTCTTTCACAGGATTTCTTAGATTGCTTCACAGCCACACCAGATTGAGTACAACTCCAATCTAGTGCAAAGCAGAATTTTAGTAATGTCTAAACTATGCGTTGGTCTATTTGTACACTTTCTAAACCTAGATATAGCTGCGCTGTAAAGTGGCCTCGGAAGGCACCTATTTTTGAAGGAATAAGAAAGTGGTTAATGTATCTCCTGCATTCTCTGACATTAGTGTATGTCCACCTGATTTGGTGAAGGGTGCAAGTTGTAGGCAGGCAAAGCAGATATCATAACTTGCGCCTTACCACATGCACTTTAGGACTCTACAGTTGCTGGTTTCAATAAAGAATATAGCGGACATAGGAGCAGATAATCATGTGGCCTTTGACTCTTTGTATAAAAACAGCCAAAAGTCCTACAATCAATTGGACAAGATGATGGCTTGGTCTTGGGCAACATTATAGAAGAAGCATGAAGATGAGATATGAAAAATTTATTGAACAGAAAACATCAAATTTTGTGCAGCTCAAATGCAGTTGTTTCTTCAGAGTAAAATAGGCAGAAACCATGGTTTAAATCAACACATTTGACATGTGATCTCCGAGACAGTGATGTACTGACATAAATTTACAAACTAGTCACCTTAAGAACAAATATAATCTTCAGGTGATTTAGGATTGATGTATGAGGAATAAGTAAACCAGGACATGCCAATAATTCAGTTACCACTTTACTAACATATCCTTATTCGTAAATAGATATTGTATTTTTTATTCTCAGGCATTGCTGCCAAGGCCAAATATTTAGTGTTCATCTCTCAAAGTCTCACAGAAATCAGTGCCTTCCTAGGCCACTTTACAGCACAGTTATATTCCATTTATGTTGGCATGAGACTTGGAGTCATACATAGGTCCAAACCTAAAGGACAACAATGAACCAATTGGTTTCTTACATCAATCCCACAGCTTCATAGTCATCTTTAGTCATGCCAGTTTTTATTTCCAGAGATTTATAAAATGCTCAGTGTGCCATAGTGTAATTTTAACTTGTGATCTTTCAAATATTGGTACAAGCTTCTGAATTACTAGCCCACTAATGCAATAAATGCACTATTACATTATATTATTTATAATTGGTGGTGCACAATAATTGTGGTAGTAGGTAAGTAAAGTTATTGGAGCTTCGTTGCAGTACAGGTTAAAGTGCGGGAAGGTACACAATATAAGCCTAATATGGCATCACTGCCATCAGAGCTCAGCTCAATTTGACAAGATTGCATTAACATTCCTTATTATAAATGTGGAAATCTCCAATTTATAATGGAAAGGTTGATGTGGTGTGCAGGATTATTTTAGCACACCTCCAGTCAATCTTCTGTGGAGCTGTATGCACAGAAGAGCAATCAGATCCAGTTTTTAGGTGAAAGTGAGTTGGAGTGCAAGGGATAATTGAACCAGGGCTGATAGATGTAATTTTGCACCCATTTTAATATCATATGTTCTACAGTTATTTTTATATAACATTATGACAAAACTTACAGCAACTCAGCAAGAAGGGAGAATTGGAATCAGAACAGAAGTATTCCCATTGTGCTGTTTGACCAGCTGAGTGGGTTTAAGTTTGTAGATGATACAAACAAAGGTGGAGGGACAGGTAGTGTTGAGGAGGCGGTGGTGGTGGGGTCGTGGGGGGGGGGGGGGGGGGGGGGGGGGGGGGGGGGGACGGGGGGGGGGGTGGTGGTGTCTGCAAAAGGACTTGGACAGGCTAGGAGAGAGGGCAGAAGTGGCAGATGGAATACTTTGTGGAAAAGTGTGAGGTCATGCACTTTGGCAGGAAGAATAGAGGCGTAGGTTATTTTCTAAATGGGGAAAGGCTTTGGAAATCTGAAGCACAAAGGGACTTAGGAGTCCTAGTTCAGGATTCCCTTATGGTAAACATGCAAGTTCAGTTGACAGCTTGGAAGGCAAATGCAATATTAGGTTTCATTTTGAGATGGCAGAGCAGAGGTGTACTGCTGACGCTGTATAAGGCTGTTCTCAGACTGTATTTGGAATATTGTGAGCAATTTTGGGAACCATGTCTAAGGAAGGATGTGCTAGCCTTCGAGGGGATGCAGACAAGGTTTACAAGGGATTCTCATATGAAGAGTGGTTGATGGCTTTGGATCCGTACTCGATGGAGTTTAGAAGGATGAGGGGGGATCTCACTGAAACTTACAGAATACTGAGAGGCCTGGATAGACTGGGCTTGGAGAAGATGTTTTCATCAGTAGGAGAGGCTGGAACTGGAGGGCACAGCCTCAGAGTAAAGGGACAACCTTTTAGAACTGAGATGAGGAGAAATTTCTTCGGCCAGAGGATGGTGAATCTGTGGAACTCATTGTTGCAGAAGGCTGTGGAGGCCAACTCAATAAATGTATTTAAGATAGATTTAGCTAGGTTCTTGATTAGTAAGGCAATCAAAGGTCATGGGGAAAAAGCAGCAGAAAGGTTGACAAACATATCAGCCATGATCAAATAGCAGAGCAGACTCGCTGGGCCGAATGACCTAATTCTGCTCCTATATCTTATGGCCTTGTAGTTGGAGAGGACTTTTTCCAGAGTATTTTTATTTCCTCTTTGGCCCAAGTTTTTCTCTCTTACTTGTCATCACTTCAAAGGGATAACATAGCTGCAGAAAGAGGAAAGAACTGTCCAAACTTAATGAGAACATTGAAGAACCTGCTGGTGTTTTCCTATCCAATATTCTTCTGCGATGTATTCAAAATTAAGGTAGTACAATGTGATTATTGGTTAAACAATGTGAACAATGTAAACAAGTTTACAGCTTTTATTCTAAATGTTGATTCAGTCTTAATAATAGAAACTGTTGACAGGAACATTTATAACAGAAAGAGATTAACTGGCAGTGCATACATGCAGAACTAATTGTTTTAGTATGTTACTGGTTTTTCATCCTATACAGAAGATTAAAGGATGATCTCGTTGAATTGTTTAAGCTGATTAACAGATTTGATAAGGTAGACAGAGAGAAACTATTTGCTCTGGTGAGACAAACCAGAACAAATAACATAACCTTGAAACTAGAACCAGACTGTCCAGAAGTGATGTTACAATGGTCCTCTTAACAGAAAGGGTAGTGCAAAACAGAAATCTCTCTCCCCCCAAAAAACCCTCAAGTCTAAGTCAATTTAAAATTTCAAACCAAGGCTGACAGATTTTCACTATACAAGGGTTTTAAAGGCTACGGAACTCGTGTGGGTGGATGGAACTAAGCAGTAGATTGGCTATATTCTAAATGCATGTCACGGCAAGCTCAAGGAGCAAAATGATTCATACTTGCTCCTATAGGGAACAAGTAAAAGTAAAAGGGAAGATAAAGAAGCAAAACGGTAAGAAACTTTTCTCATTATTTCTGACATCATGAAAATGATTGAGAGTTATTGTGCCACGAAGATGGATCAGTACCTCTGAATTACTCACTGGTCTATTGAACTTTTGGTCATGTTTATTTGAAACAAAGACTGCAAGCCAAGCCTAGCTTATAATGTAACATTCAAGGATGAAATGCACTGACTGCTGAAAGATTCTTTGTGAGAACCCTTTGAATATCACACCTTGTAAGATGCTAAGGAAGCTTCAAAGACCAGGTCTCAGTGCTGGGAGTGGAATACCTTTTCATATTATTTCAGTGACCAGTATCAGTACAGACAGATGTACAATAAAATTGGTAGCACCACACTCCAAATTAGTACCTCAGCCTAAAAACGACTTTTTATCAGCAGGAAACACCTCCTGTGGGTTATACTCCTGATCATGGGCATGATTTGAAAGATATGACTACATTTTCCCTTCCAGGCATACACAAAACAGTTCTGAGGAAGGGTCACTAGACCCGAAATGTTTACTCTGATTTTTCTTCACAGATGCTACCAGACTTGCTGAGCTTTTCCAGCAACTTGTGTTTTTGTACACAAAACAGTTATTACAACGGCAACAACAGATTTGTGTGTGTTAGTGAATGAGTGCATTGCAGAGCTTGAAGTCTGCCATTTAAACAACTCTACAATCCAGGTAAAAGGGAAGAGGTACTCACTCTGAGCATTGCACACAAGCAATTGTTCAAATAACAGGGCGAAAGAACTTCAGATGACTTGCAAAGCCATCCATCTTAAAATTAACTACATACCTATCAACATCAGCGGTACAAGTATCACTCAATGAGCACAACATCCTATTACTCCTCTTCATGGACCTCCAAGACTGATCTGCATTTCTTTAACTTTTTTTGGGCTCACTTTTCATTTCTAAACTTTCTGTTTATGTGTTGCATTATTAACTTTTCTCATATTAAGCAACTAATCAACTCATTATTTTGTTAACTCCAGAAACTCTGGTTAAGTTGATTCCTTACAAAAGAAACTCATGTTGGTCTGGAAGAAAAGCTTCCATAAAGGAAGGGATCCCTTATAAATGAACCTTATTGCAACCAACAAAAGAGGGTGGATTCATGAAGAACGGGAACCACTTCGTCCCTCTTCATACAGGAGCTTGACATTTGTGGTACTGCATCTGGAACTGTAATAAATTGGAGGTCCTCACCCAGGCACTTGCTGTAATAATTATTCAGAAACTCACCCAATGATCTTAGTTATTCAACGTTAATGCACCTTTTGAATGCCAACTGTTTGCTAATTTCACATGTTAAGACCTCAAGAAATAGAACTATAACCACAGCACTGCAATCCCTTGAATCCATTTCATCATTCAGGATTGTGAGCTGAGTTTCACACTTACCTGCTGTCTCTTCTGATTCCTTTGTGCCACAAAGGCAATGTACCTACATTTGACTCAATGATTTTCAACCAGTGTGTCACGACAAGGAAAAGTGTGCCTCAAACTTTTCGAGAAGTAGCAATGCTTCACCTGACCATCGAGGCCATGTTTGTGCTTCTCATCTCTTCCAGAGCCTCTGTGTCTATTAGTAAAGTCAGTATCTGATGACATGAGGTGCCCCTATCAACTGTGCATGCGCAAGACTCCACAGCCATGCATGCGTAGACTTCTGATACCGTGTATGCGTGGACATTCGCCACCTCATATGCACAGGAGAAAAGAAATCTATTTGGAATGCAGCTTGCACATGCACTGGAAAAAAATATTCAGTACAAGCATGAGCAATGATTGCATATCATATTTCCCGTGTGAGAAGAAACTGTGTGTGCGTAACAAAGAGACAAGCAATTGAAATAGCTGTTGAACTGGCCTACCTGCATGGACACATTTCTGTTAGTATGGGTTTGAAAGTGAATACTTTTGGAATTTTTTTTGTTATGCCACTGATCTAAGTCTTAGAAATCTAAGAAGAAATTCATAAGTTTCTTGTCAAAAGAGGTGATCCCTCTGCTAATTCGGTTGATGAAACATCTGAACAAAAGAGAGGTTTCTTTGTGCATGTTTAGGCTGACTGCGGTACATGAATACCCGACGATCTCTGACTATGCTAATGTTGAACTCTTGCCATTTGCAACAACATACTTCTGTGAGATAGCATTTTCAACAATACCGGATATGAAAAGCAACAACAGGAGTGCTTGGTGGTACAGCAAGACTTGCAGGTGGCCTCATCATCAATTCCTCCCCGGATCTGTGCATACCATCAAGCCCAGGCTTCTCACTAACCCAGTAAACTGCAATTTACTCTACATTGCATTTTTTCCCTCATCCATTGGGCATGGATAGTTGGAAATACATGAGCAAATTTTGAAAATGTGTCTGTGCTCATATTCAAAGATGGTGTATTTTTGACGCATTTGAAACATTAATGCGTTTGATCCTTTTTTTAGCTTGTTGTATGCATAATATTGCACACTTCTCTAGTAAGGCTGCAGCTTTAATAAATATAGGTAAATGTGATGCTTATGAGCAATCAGTTCAATTGAAGAAAAGTGCAATTGTTTGTCTCATTGAAGTGTGCCTTGATATGGAAACCACCGAACTATAGACACAGCACAATTATCTAATATCTATCTATAGATATTCTATTGATCTGAATATACTCAGCAACAGACTATTTACAGTCTTTTGAGATCTGCATTCTCAGCAAAGAACCTCCTCCTCATTTCACTAGGAAATAGCTGATCCCTTATCCTGACTCTATGTTCTAGAGCCTTCAGATGGGCAAACAGCTTCTCAGCCTTTAGCCTTAAGAGGGTCAGTTGCCTCAGTTGGCTAAACAGCTGGTTTGTGATGCGGGGAGGCCGATTTTGTGTGTTAACTTCCTGCACGGTCTGAGGTTACCATGAAGGACCCACCTTGTTCCTCATCTGAGGCTTGGTGACCCTCAGGTTAAACCACCACCAGTTGTCCCTCTCTAATAACAGAGCAACCATATGGTCTAGTACAGCGACTTTCGTTCCCCCCAACAACCTTCTCAGAATTTAAAGCTTTTCAATTAGGTCACTATTAATTCTTCTAAATTGTTGAGAATATAGACAAATTCTCCCCAATTTCCCTTCATAGAACGATCCTCTCATCCCATGAACCAGATTAGTGAAAACTTTGTTACATATATTCCAAGGCAATTGTTTGTTTCTTTTGTAAAGTATAGTAAAGCTGTACACAGTACTCTAGGTATAGACACACAAAGTCCTACATTATTGCAGCAAAGTTTTCTTACTTTTGTAATCTAACTGCATGCAGTAAAGGTAAACATAACATTTTCATTCACAATTGCTGGCTGTACATGCCTATTATCTCTCTGTAATTTGTGTACAAGGACACACAACATTAACTGGTCTATCACCTTTTAGAAACTATTCTTTTTTTCGCCATTCTTCCTAACAAAGCAGATAATTTCACACTTCCTCACATTACACTCCATTTGTCACCTTACCCAAAACATTTAAAGCTGTTCTATATCGCTTTATGGCCTCTTTGCAAAAGATCAAAAAACATTGGAGCAGAAGTAGGCCATTTGGCCAATTGAGACTACTCTGTTATTCAATGAGATTGTGACTGGTCTGATAATCAAAAACTCCACTTTCTTGCCTTTACCACATAGCTCTCGATACGCTTACTGATTAAAACTCTGTCTATCTCAGTGTCAAATATGCTCTGCGATAAAGAACTCCACAGGTTCACTAATTTTTCAGAGAAGTAATTTCCCTTCATCTCTGCTTTAATTGACTTACTCTGAGATTATGTCCTCTGGCCCTTTCCACATTTATCCTGTCAAGCCCCTCTTCCTCACAGCCAACTTTCTCCATCTAACTTTACATCATCAATATGGACATATCATACTTGGTCCCTCATCAAAATCACAAACATAGATACTAAATAGCTGAGGCCTCAGTGCTGATCCTTGCTGAACTTAAACAGTTGTACCCTGCCAACTAGAAAATGATATCACTGACTTTCAATTTTCTGTCTATTAATCAACCTCAATATGTACTAATACACTAAACTCAATGCCACAAGCCATGATCTTCTGTAGGAACCTATTTTCTGGCACCTTATTAAATGTCTTTTGAAAATTCAAATATACCACATCCACTGATTTCCATTTACATATGGAGCTAGCTACACTTGAAAACTCTGACAGGTTTGTCAAGCACAATTCATGACGCTTTCAGTCTCAAGTGGAAATTTACATAACAAATTTCACCACCATACGATATCCCAAATTCTTTTACAATCAATTAAGTAGTGTTGTCACGATTGCAATGTAGGAAATAAGCAGACAATTTGCACACACTGAAGTCCCACAAACAACTGTATAATGAAGAATAATGTTTAGGCGTTACCCAGGAGATAAATAATGATCTAGGCCACTATTGGAACAGCACTTTTTTTTTCTGAAATATCATTCCTTTTGGAAACTAGTTTATTTTTTTTAATGCTCAGAAATGTATGGGATGTCAGTGCTGGGAATGGAATACTTTTCCATATTATTTCAGATACCCAATATCTTTATTAAACACTCGGTGACCAGTATCAGTGCAGACAGGTGTACAATAAAATTGGATCCACTATATTCAAAATTAGTACTTCAGCCCAAATCTAAAACAGCACCACAAATTGCATCTCAATGTCAGATGTTTTCTTCATTTCACACGCTAACCCTTCTTAAGATCTACCTTAATGACTTGCTTTAGGGTTGTTTTCACACATCACTCAGCAAAATCAATGTCACATAAGACCTTTACAGCCAACCTATTGAATAAGCATGCATACCTCTAGCCTAGGATGGAACTGATCTGGAGTCCCAGTCGCAAACAATGCTATTTCAGTACTATTTTAACAGCCTATCTGTCATTTTGTGATTTAAACCCATGTCCTCAGAACATTAGCCTGACATACAAAATTACCATTATCTCCGCTCAGCACTTCCAGTTGAAAATGGTTGCAAATGCTTCACCTTTGTCTTTTGAACTGAGGGGCTGGGCTTTCCCATAATTGAGGATAGTGAGATCTGTGTTGCATCCTTCTCTAGTGAGTTGTTTATTTGCTCATCACCGTTCATGACTGGATGTGACAGGGCTATAGAGCTTAGATCTAATCCATTGGTTGCGGGCAACATTCCCTCTAAACTGTGCAGCTGTCCAAACACACAGCCACTCTGAGCACAGTGATTGACATTGGGCACGCCGATCACAGCACTGACTTTCAGTTCCAGAAGTCACTGCTGCGCACAAACTTTGGAGGTGCGAGCAAGTAGAATGCAAATTCGAAGGAATGCTGGCTGTGGGATAACTTAGCTTTTTCTATCATATGTTGGTCTGAATTGCTTGGCATGCAAGCAGCCCTATGTTACTCCTACCAATACAGTTATGGACGATGCATGTGCTTCATGTAGTTTGGTGAAGATGATGTCAAATACATTTTTTTATTCTTGAACACTTGAGCCATGTTTGATGATGGACATTGAAATCCCCTAGCAGAGTACATTCTGTACCCTTGCAACTCTGAGTTGTCTTTCAAGTGATGTTCAACACAGAATGTAACTGTATCACCAACTGAGCAGGGAATGTAGGTGGTAATCAGGAGGGTGCTTCTGCTAGAACTGATGCAAAGGACTTCATGGGGTCTGATGTCAATATTAGGACTCCCAGGAACTCATTCATGACTGTATAGCCCTGTGCTGCACCTCTACTGGGTGGTGATAGAAATGCCTAAGATAAGATCTGTAAAGTTTGATTCTGTGAGAATGCCTATTTCAGGCTGTGCAACAGCTCTTGCAATTTTGGCACAAGCCCCCAGATGTTATTAAAGAGGACTTTGCAGGACCATTAGGTTTGCAAGTGCTGTAGTTATTTCTGGTGCCTTGGTGAATGCTGAGTATCCTTGTCCAGTTTCACTTACTTTCTTAGACTTAGCATTTGATATAACTATGTGCCTTGCCAGATCACTTCAGAGAATATTTACGAATCAAGCACATTGCCGTGGATCTGGAATTATGTTTAGGTCAGATAAAATCTTCTTTGTTTAAAGCGCATTAGTGGACTAGATTCGTTTTCACAAGAATCAAGGTTGGTTTGATAGTTACCATTAGAGTACCTTTTTAATTCCATATTTATTAATTGTATTCAATTTCACCATCTGCTGTTATGGGATTTCAACCTTGGGGCTGAGTCTATTGGGTTCCTCAGTGACAATACCGTCAGACCATCACCTCCCACGTTGAACACAAACGAGCATTACTTTTAGCCTAATTTCTCTCATTCAATCAAACAATCTCAGTCCCCATTGAAGCATCCAACTCTGTCTTAAATGACCCCTAGAGTTTCACTTTGTTATAGATCTGAATTTTTCAATTAGATAGCACCTTGGTTTCAACATCAACAATCAAAAATGGGCTACGTTGCCTGTATAAAGCAAAGTGGATCATCTTCTGCCTGATGCATCAGTAAACTAAAACAGGATTCAGGAACAGAACCCTTATCTGTACATTCACTAATGGAACGTGTCACAAACTGGCTTCTCAATATCCCACTCTGACATAGGAGGCGGTTTGAATAAACAATCTGCCACTTAAAACACAAACCTTTGGATCCAAGTGGCTTAATTACATAACCTACAAAATCAAACAGTGCACCATTTACACAGGAATATCTTTTCTCTACACTCTTAGTTAAATAAAAAATACTGACTGTATTACTAAATTATAATTTCTAGCTATAGGTTACTCTAGCCTAGATTTGTGTGTCATAATGGCACTTACACCGTCAAGCCTAAATCAAAAGCAAAACAATGGAGGTGCTGGAAATTTGAAATAATAACAGAAAACTCATCAGGTCTGAGGTGGAAGGTGACTCTCAGAGAGAGAGGAAAGGGTCAGAAGTGCAGGAAATCAGTGAGGAATAGTCAAGGATCATGTGGTTGAGGAGAAGACAGATCTCACTAGTATAGAAAATGATACTGTCAGATCATATGTGACAGAAAATGAAAAGCTCAAAGAATAGAATAAAGCTTTTCCAGGAACCTGCAATCAGTTGTATTGTGGGCATTGGCCAATAGGCCAACCTTATAATTGGAGATGACTAATTCAACGAAGGGAAGACTCACAATTCTTACTACAGTAAGAGGCCTTTCGGCCCATCGTCTCTTTCCAAATAACCAATTCACTTGGTCCCATTCTCCTGCCTTTTCCCCATAATCCTGTAATCCTTCCCCTTAAGATAATAGTCTAAGACATTATGTATCATGTGAAGGTGAAGAATAGTGAAACTTTGACAACATCATCAAACTTAGGAACGAGCAGAGGAAACACCAATATAGTCATCAGTGTACTGGAATAGTCTCAGCTAACTCTAAACCAGACAATTGGCTGTTTTAAACTGATAATTTCTATTTGCAAACTGCATTTATTAGCCCCTTTCAAGATAATTTTTATACCACCAACATGTTCGGGTAAAAACAAAATCTATTTTGCTGCAACTACCTTCAGAAATTCTAGTTGATTACTTCTTTTGTAAGAAAAATTCTTCCTGGCAACTGTGCCAAAACGATCTTGCATCATTTTAAACATATTGTCCTTGTCCTATTGCAATGATTTACCTTGAAGAAGTCAATTTCAAAACTGTTTGATGTCATGTGTTTATTAATCACTCATTTTCAAGGCTAAAGATTCACAGCTTTTCCATTCATAGCTCAATCTATTGACCCCGGGAATTAGTTTTGTGATTCTTCACAGTACACGTGGGTCTTGAACGCTTCAGTTGTGTTGAAGTGACCAAAATTGGACATGGGATTCAAGGTCTCATAAGAACAGAGTACTCTGCATTGTCAGAAAAGCATTCTCTACCTTGCATGCTATTAAATCAATAATATAGTTCAGCATGCTGCTCAGTTTGATTGATTGCTGCTTCAGAGTCTTTGACATGTTGAGTGCCAAGTCTGCTAACATTCAAAAATCCCTTCCAATTTCACTGTTTGTTTTATCTGCTCCATTTATTATTTATGTTGCCCAATTTTTCCTTCCACTTACTTCACATTCATTGGAATAAAAATTCACCATTTTTCTACCCACTAGTGGATTTTATTTAAGACATGTAAGATTCCACCCAATTCAGTTTGCACAAAATTTTACTGTAAATTAGAAATAACATTGATTTCAGCAAGTATCGCGACTTACCAATTAGTACTGCAACCAGGATCATTCCCCGAACAAGCAATCACAGCTTCCTTTCCACTAGCCCTCATTATCTATTTCCAAACTTCACTGACTTATTCTCACACTTTAAACAAAGAATGAGAAAAAGAGTATTAGGCCCATCAAGAAACTGAAACTTGATATATTGACTAATGGGATGTGGGTGGTACGGTGGCTCAGGGGTCAGCACTGCTGCTTCCCAGTGCCAGGGATCTGGGTTCAATTCCAGTCTTAGGTGAACGTCTGTGTGGAGTTTGCACATTCTTCCTGGGTCTGTGTGGGTTTCCACACGGGTGCTCTGGTTCCCTCCCACAGTCCAAAGATGTGCAGGTGAGGTGGATTCACCATGCTAAATTGCCCCATATGTAGGATATGTAGGCTAGTTGGGTTAGCCATGGTAAATGTGGGGTTACAGGGATTGGGCGGGATGCTGTTTGGTCAGTGCACTCTTGATGAGCCAAATGGTCTCTTTCTGCAGAATACTGATTCCATACTTACAGAATTTATTGACCATGCCCAATTCCCCTTGAGAATGTGGTGCCGAGCTGTGGTACACCCTGAGTACTGTTAGGGATGAAGTTCAATGAGTTTGACCAGTGAAGAAAGAAGATTAGCAATAGATTTCCAGGCAAGGACGGTTTGTGACTTGGAGATGCATTTACAGTTGGTGGTGCTCCCATGTGTCTGCTACCTTTGTTCTTCTAGTTCGTCGAGGTCACTGATTTGTGACAGCAATCAGAGAAGTCTAGGTGAGCCGTGGGATTCTGTCTTGTATACGGTACACATAGCCACTACAACACATTGATGGTGGATGAAGTGAATGTTTTGGATGGGATGCTAATTGAACTAGTTGTTTTGTCATGAATAACGTCAAGCTGTTTGGGCATTGTTGGAACCTCACTCATCCAAGCAAGTGGGGAGTATTCCATACTCCTTACTTATGCCTTGCAAGTCGTGGACAAGCTTTGGGGAGTCAGGGAGATATGTTACTCTTAACAGAATTATTTGCCTTTGACCTGCTGTGGTAGCCACAGGATTTGCATGGTTTGTCCAGTTTTGGTCAATGGTGATTCTCTGAATGCTGAATCCCTACAATTGAAAATGTTAAGGGGAGATGGTTGGATTCTCTTTAGTTGGAGATGGTCATTGCCTGCTATCTGTGCGTCATGTACGTTGTGCACTATTATAAGCCCAGTCCTGAACACTGTCCAGGACTTGCTGTATGTGTGCATGAATTGTTTCAGAAGCTGAGGTGTTGCAAAATAAAAAAAAAACGCTGTGCAACTGATACTGAACATCCCTAATTCTGTCTGACACTTTGACAGACAGAAAGTTGTTGGTAAAGTGTTAAAAATGTTGGGCAAGGTACCAAGGATTCATGTGATGTCCAACAAATATATACTTAATGCCTAGTATGACTCCAACCAGTAGAGGAGAAGATTCCTCTTGATTGCCACTGACTTCAGTTTCAGTAGGATTCTGGTTCCACATTCGGTCAAAGACTGCCTTAATGTCAACAGCAGTAACTCTCACTTCACCTCTGGAATTTAGATCTTTTGTCCAATTTTCAATCAAGTCTGTAATAAGATCAGGAGTACAGAGTCCTGGCAGAATCCAAATTGTCCATCGGTGAGTCAGTTGGCGGTGACTAAGTGCTGTTTAATATCTCTGTCAACAACACCTTCTCTAAGCTGAATTTACAATCTATCTTCACTCCTGGAAGCAGGAACAAAGGTGGAAGATTCCACTCTATACTGGCTCATGTGATTTTTTGTTCAGAAGATCATACCTGCTGGTGGCAAAGATCAATGGGCTGGGGATAGAGTGGAGCAGGAATGTCTCACTCCCCCATATTTAGACCAATCTTTTAATAAGCTCACTAACAGCTTGTTAACATTGAAGGAGGTATTTATGAAAGGGATACATGCATTTCAGGAGATGGCTATTGTAGTTCTGAAGGGAAACAGACACAGAATGGGAACAGTCATGACTATCCCCCCCCCCCATGGATCAAGGAGTCCCCATAACAGGATCATTTGAGCCAAGCGGGATCCTGCCTTTGCAAAGCAGGCAGCATCGGTGCTGCATGGTGTGGGATGGTTTGCTGGGGGATGCAAAGGTGGTGAAGTGGACACCAACACATAGGAACTGAAAATAGTCATCACCCATCTGACATCGTGGGCCACAAGAGAAGGAGTAAAGTCTGCCTGTCACAATTAGATGGTCACCTATTGAAAAGAAAGGCTGCAGCAGAAAATGGGGAAACAATGGTCAAATTTAGCACCCAGCAATAATGAAGGACTCTCAGTTGGAAAAGCAGAGGCCTAAGCAGCAAGATCGCAGTGAGGCAGCAGAGGCCAAACCTTCTACACAGGTTCAACTGCTGAAGATGGATCTACCTGGAGACAACCAATTCTCAGTGTCACAGGTGACTCTGACTCGCCAGGTGGATAGTCGCGGACTTTGTCAATCGGTTATTGAAATTGTTGCACCTCATCGCACTAGTCATCATACCCTAATCAGAGTCACCCCAGCCTTGAATCTCCTTGCTTCTGGATCCTTTGCATCTCGCTGGTCAATAATACCTTTTGCGCCAAGTTGGGCAATACGTTCATTTCTAAAGAAGTATACCTTCCCTCACAGGCTCAGAGAGCTGTGTGTTTTGCCACCATCACTGGATTGTCCCATATACAATGCATTGTCAGTTGCACCTAAGTGGCTAACAAGACATCCATTGACAGACACCAGTTTGACTATAATCAAGGTGGTCTTCCGCTCTCTCATTATCCAACTGGTTTGTCGCAATATCAAAAATTTCTTCCATGTGTTTGCTCATTTTCTGGACTACTACCTTGATTCTTTCATCATCCACCAGCTCAAACTGCCTCATATAACCACAGAATCTCTACAGTGTGAAAACAGGCCATTCGGCCCAACAGGTTCACCGACCAGGCCTCTGAAGAGCGTCCCACCCATCTCATATTTAGACTCTCATCCCAAACTTGTGTGAACAGATCTAAAGGGGAAAATTAATATCCCTTGAAGATAAAACCACTCACCCCACAATCGGAGCCCAAGACAGAGGCAAAGTAACCGTTGCCTCCTACACTGTAGGACAAGCATTAAGTAGGCCATCGGCCTTCATAACATGTGAATCTGGTTCCTGGACTAGTCGGCAGGTGCCCTCCAATGTCATCTTTGAAAGGGTCTCAGTTATTGTGATCGCCTGTTTTATAAGTTGGCCCTCAAGATAGATGTGACTGTTGAGTATAATAAAACCATGGAAAAAGACAGCTCATTGGGAAAGAAGCAGGTGTGAAGAGTCGAGGTGGAAAAGGAAATGCAAGGGGAAGACATTGAACTGAGGTAGACTCCTTCTGCCACCCTCTGGGAAGAAAATCTGCCTTCTCTCACTCACAGCTTGAAGTTTTAGCTCTGATTTAGGGTCAATGGAGTGACAGTCAGCCCTGGTCCTTGTGTCAGACCTCTGGTTCTTCTCTAACATCTTCCTTCCCTCTGGACTGTGGAAAGCATTAGCACAATCAGCAGATATCTCCCTTTAGATTAACAACAGCCTCAGCAACTAATACCATGGGGAACCTAAATCAGTTCTGCACTTGATTGATCCAACTGTCTCCTCACTCTGCGTGTTCTATTTGGAAAGGAAACCTGTCTCCATGTAAGTCAAGGCCCCATCACAGGCAGGTTCCTGGCCAAAATATAGACCTGGTTCCTGTTTCCCCACTCCATGATGAAACTTCAACACCATTACTTTGCTGATAAATGATAGGAGATATGTTGACAGTCTTGGGCTGCATTGAATTTGTCCTGCTTGTTACATGGCAATTCCATACATCACTAATGTACACATTTGATCTCCTGCGAGGGGATATTTAAACGATGTCCAGTTCAAGGCAAGCTGGGAGAAAATTTTTGTTTTCAGAATTGACAATGCAATAAAGTAAATCTCTGGGTGTTTGTAATGGTTCAAATCTCCTCGCTATCTCAATAGAAGTTACTTTCCAAAATTGACAATACCTTCTTCACTCAGTAAATTGTCTGAAGCGTTTGTATAAGAAACAAAGTTCAATGATGAATCTTATAAAGCTGACCAAGATGCAAATAATGTTTCAATTTAACTGTTCAATATTCTATATAATCTACAGAAGCTGATTTCCTTCAGAGTTGCCAGACTGCAAGTGGAAGAAAGCAACAATTTTAGGTTGCAATGATGAAAAAGCAATTTATTTATTTCTGGTATATTACTTTTTGCTAGGTTGACATTTGATAAAATGGAACATCTGAAATGCATCAGTTCTTAACATACCTTTTCTGAGCAAAATTAAACCTGATAACTGTGCTTTTAGCAACGTAATTAACCAAGTTTGCAATTCACATGATTCAAAATGTCACTAGCAGACCAAGGAATCTGTAAAACTCAGTGCAGAAATGGTGGATGATCTGCTGAGCAAAGCAGTTGATCGTCTTCTGCTCCTATAACATGCAATGCCACACCCTCACAAATTTGGCCTGTCCTAGGAGGACTTTGGATGGACAGAAAACTGAGCACGTCATGGCCAGTCGAGATATTTTTCTCAGCCTCCTCTACTTGAAAGACAACAAGCCCTGCCTACTCAAACTTTCAAATAGTTAACATTCCACAGTCCTGGCAACATAACTATAAATCACCTCTGTATCTTCTCAGGTGTAATTATATATTCCTGTAATATAGTGAATAGAATGGCACACAGTACTCAAACTGTGGTTTTATCTCGTGCCTTCAGTAGTTCAAGCAGTATATCCGTAGCTTTTATATGCTGTACCTTGGCTAATAAAGAAAAATATCCCATATGCCTTCTTAACTACCTAATTACTTTTCCTGATTAGCTCAGTTGGCTGGATGGCTGGATTGTGATGCCAACAGCATGGCTTCAATTCCTGTACTGGCCGAGGTTACCGTGAAAGGCTGTCTTTCTCAACCACTCCTCGCCTGAGGCATGATAATCCACAGGTTAAACCATTATATCTCTCTCTAATTTGAGAGCAGTCCTATGGTTTGGTAGGACAATGGCGACTTTATCTTTTATCTGACCTGAAACAATCAAGGATTTGTCAATGAACTCCAAGGTCCTTCTGCCTCTACAAGTGCCCCTGTACATTCTCTTGCTTTGATTGTCCTCTCCAAATACCGTTTTTACTTTTCTGCCAACTGACCAGCCCACTGAAATATTCCTAAAGTCAACAAATTTCTTTCTCACTGTCAATATATACAAAAATTTACACACACAGACACACACACACACACATACAGACACACACACACATACATAACACATTCTAGGTTTTTCTGTGCATCTGAAGTTCATAACCGACTTGTAAGTATTTCTGTAGTCATGTTTTAAAACAGTTCTTGAGATGTAACTTTAGAGTGCATGGGGCTTTTTTGTGTATTTGGTAGAGGTTTATGACAGAACAAGACAAACAAGCCACAGTTTAGAAGATCAGGAGAGATTTTATAAGCTTAAGGGAAACACCTATAACTTCAAGAGGATTTTGCTTTCTATTTCAGTTTTCCTTTAGTTTGGAGTAGTTCTTTCAATGGGATGGCTGAATGGAGCAGTGTTCCTGTGATGGAAAGGTTAATAGTGAAAGAGATTACCTTAAATTGAAGAGTTAGTGTAAGTCCCAAACCAGAGGAGCTGAGATAAATCCCTGAAGAGGTTACTTAAAGCTGAGTACATTTAACCAGGTACATAATAGTTCCAGGAAGAACCTATCTGCAGTTTCAGTCTAAAAGTTAAAGTCATGAGTGACTTAAACTACCAAGGTTTTAGATACAGCGACTCTGGTGTGAGTACTGCATGACTTGTGTTTTGGGTACTATACCAAAGCTGTACTTGGCTTCTTTTCAATTTATGAAGGAGTATTTTGGAATTAATGGGAGTATACTTTCACTGTGTGGTCGAAAGTCTTTGAAAATATAAGTAGATGGTCTGGTTTGTTCTAGCTTGTCTTTATTTCTTTTGTAATAAACTTCTATTGTACTGTTAAAGCAAAATCTGCAGCATTGCGTGCTTATGTTTCAGCAAGGGAGCATTTTGTGAAAACCAAACAAATCAAAATATGATCCAGGAAGCCAGGTTTCTCTATTAGATTTAACTTGACTGATAATAACATTGGCTGGCATCATAACAATTTTTTTGTATTATCTACAAATTTCCTTGTCATTCCCCTTATGTTTAATCAAAATATATCACAAAAACAAAGGTCCTGATACTCAGTATTGTCAAACTCCACTGGAAAACTACCACAGAATTAATTTTAGATTTAACTTACTAGTTTCTTCTGAATCCCAAATTGGATCTCATTTTGTTCCTAACTAGACTGCCTTATGGAAGGTTGCCAAATACCTGTTAAAATCCACATACACCTTCTCATGATAGTTATTGCCATTAATCTTTATTAAGACCCCAGAAAACTGACTTCCATAGGGTTGGAGAGAGCAGATAGGGCCTCAGTTCAATGTCAAATCCAAAAGGCAGCACCTCTGAGAGTAAAGCACTTCCTCAGTAATACAATAAAGCATCAGCCTAGATAGTTGTGCTCAAGTCCTGTAGTTGACAATGAGAATGTGTCAGTATGTATACTGGACAAAAGATATTCAACTGATAGAAATATGTCATCAGATCTCAGAGGTATGTTGTATTTATTCTCTACTTTTGTGGATTTCAGTTTTCCTGAGAGCATGTCAAGATAATGCAAATATCAGATAAAAAGTGAACGCATTTGACAG
The DNA here is from genome assembly GCF_021869965.1 of Rhincodon typus. Classification (NCBI taxonomy): domain Eukaryota; kingdom Metazoa; phylum Chordata; class Chondrichthyes; order Orectolobiformes; family Rhincodontidae; genus Rhincodon; species Rhincodon typus. Next base: position 95,659,182 of record NC_063336.1, read on the forward strand.
ACAAATGTCCTGCAATACCAATGATAGATCCTAACTTTGTTGAAGCAATGGCCTAGATTTTTGACAAGTCATAATCACTCAGAAGCATCTTTTAAAAAAAAATGACAGGTGGATCTTGATTTCTGGCATCCTGACCCCTTTCCTCGGATTTCTGACTTTTGGGAGCGCCCTTTAAGGCTGCAATCTGGTTCAGGTCACGAGACTGCATCAAGCATTTCTTAACTAGTCAGGTCTACAGTATTCACAGAATCTAGCCAGTTTTGTAAAGAGTCGTGGCCAGGGCATCTCAGTGGTATTATGAACCACAACCTGAACAAGGAAAACCTTTGCAAGACAAGTTCAGAAGGTTCCCTTCATGCGCTCCCTCCCCCCAGCACCGTGTCAGACTACACACACCCAAACAAGCCCCATGACTCCTCAAACTCACGCCAAGGTACGTCCCTCATACATCCGTATCCCTTCACACCTCCTTTGTCAATCTATGACATTTCTATGCCCAGTCGTCCATCATATACCTTACAGAAGAAATGGCTCTATAATAACAGGTATGTTAAAAAAGAACTTTAAACATTTATTGATAAATTTCCACTATCTTGGGAAAAGTGCCTTTCTGACTAAAGGACGAAGAAGCAATAACAGTGGTAACTCCAGATCATTTACACTTTCAGCAGCTGAAACTGCAAGCATTTGAAATAATCAAATTTTGTGTAAATGGCGTTAAGAAATTGACAGGAGAGATCAAAGAGCCACAACAGTTAATTAAACAGGAGCATGGGTGATTCAAAAGAATAATTGTTGCCTGAACTTTCAATAAAACCTCATAATGTGTTTTGAATGAGACTATGGACAGACATTGCGCGCTTGAAACACCGGAGCCATCGTTTGATTGACAACTCCAGCTCTTTAATCTCTGCTGTAAATTTCACAATCTTCCTGCAATGTTTGGAGTGGCGTATGAGGAGCGATAAGGGTTGTTTGGTGGCAGGTAGAGTCATGCATGAGCCATGGGGAGTGTGTGGGAGGTGAAGGGTGAGAGCTGGTGGGGTTTTCTGTGCATATTCTGACTGGAATGAAGACTCAAATCACTAAGGCAGGTGGGTATGGAGGTGGGCGGGGGGGGAGCTCAATAAATAAACCCTGTGGCTGCTGTTGAACCTTCCTTGGAATTGGTTGGACTGACTACAGCTTGCAACTGCTTCTGCATCCCAGCAACGAAAATCCCGTCTTCACTGGCATTTTCTCCCCAGGAAGGAGGGCTAAGCTGAATATTTCCCCAATTCCCACTAACTTCCTTGACACATCTAGGTTTAAGGTTCACTTCCACAAAATTATAATGTCATGTGACAAAAACAGAAATTGCTCGAAAAAACTCAGCAGGTTTGGCAGCACCTGTGCAGAGAAAGCAGAGTCTGGATCCAAGCATAAATTTTGCTTTCATATCATAGATGCTGCCAGACCTGCTGAGTTTTTCCAGCAATTTCTGTTTTTGTTTCGGATTTCCAGCATCCAGAGTTCTTTATTTTTCTGAATAATGTGATGTAATGTTCTCTGTGTATAAACATGTAAAACACAGTGTAGTATTTTGGAAAGATCGTGAATAGACTGTGAAGTGAAGCACCTTCCCTGCATTTCTGTCACTTGCCTCTAATGTAAATGATGGGTTTGATTTCCCAGCTGGCCATCTGCTGTATTCTTATCCTCTCCCTCAACTTACTGTCAAAGTACCATGACATATACTGGGGAAAAATGTTACAACAGTCCTTAACCAATTTGTTACACCCTTTCTCTTTTGTTCTGTGTCTGATCTCCTTGTTAAGCCTCATAATGAATTAGCATTGACTGTTACACAATTGAACTGTTCAAGAAATGGCATACACTGTCCTATTAAAAGTATGGAAATTAGAACTCGACAGCCACCTGGGAAGATGGCATGCATTTGAAATTAATTAGTTTTCATAACAACATGTAGCTTTGCTTTTTGAGACAGGTAAAAATGCAATTTGAAGGGCACTCAAAACACTGACATATCAAGCCACGGCACCCTGGGGGTCCTCCAGAAATACAATGGCAAGTGGTCAAATATCAGAATACCTAGGTCAAGCACCACAGAAATAAAATTGTCAATCACTTCACTGTTGAGTAAAGGAGGTTCTTGCTAAAGAAACATAATAATGAGCTTGGAAATTGCATGGGGCTCCTTGAAATCTCCTACAAAGGCACAGCAGAAATTCCCAAAGGAATTTTAGTGTTCAAATGTCATGCCTTCAATTAAAGCTTTGAGGTTTATTTATATGTATGACATGTGAAAAGTAATGATTTCCCTATTTACAAGTTGGCTTATTGAGGCTTTCCAATGCACTCTTGCCATGTCAGTAATCAACATGCTGCATAAATAATTGCTTTACAGGATTGTTTTGAAGAAATATTGAATATTATATACTGTATTCACACATGGGAGTGATAGAGCATGAGAGTATTATTACAGAGAGGAGTGGCAAAACAGACATTATGGTATTTTACACAAGGGAGCAATGCAGTATAATGGTACTTTTACAAGAGAAATGAGAGAATATATTTTGATAATGTACATAAAATAATTATATTTGCACATGTATACACTACAAACTGCAATAAAGATGAACAGGCCATTTACTACGAAGTCACCGGCTAACATATTCACAAGGCAATGACAAATTATTGCGGCAAGTAAATTACTCACTATTTATTACTATATTAATTGGATACAAATTAAAAACTGAAAATTTATTATTGCTACGATGAATTCTGAATCTACTTTATTATGGGTATTACTTTCATCCTTAAGCTTGCTTGACCAATCAGAGCAGTCTTACCATGGTGTGGAAAAGAAATAATGTTACCTATGTCATTTTGTTAACAAATTCAGCCTGTTTTAGTGTAAAGACCATACCTTTTTTAAATTTTTATTTATTTTTAATTGTGGTATTAAATTAGAAAAGAATTGTTTTAAAACCAAGGATTACTGGAAGATTGCTGAATGTTTTGAAAGCCAATAAGTTCTGCAACTCATTGTGAAACTGTTTACACAGTTGATGGTTCCAGCGACAACTAATTTGTGGTTTGCAGATGAGCTGGACTGAAGAGTTGTGTAGAAAATGGAGTTTTATTTGCCAAAATAAGCTGATTGTCTGTGGATTAGTGAACATTTAACAATGACAAAAGCCTTCTGCCTGCCAAAGACTGTGTGTTTGGTTCCCAGGTATCTGAACACTTTTGGGCTGTGAAGAAGATAGTGAGAAACCTTCAGACGTCAGACCAGCTCAGGGGCAGTCTCTGTTCTCTGCAGTAAACAGAACACTTTAAGCCCAAAAAAAAACAAGGTTATTGTTCATTTCGCGGTTGTTGCAAGCTGTGACTTCTAACCGATAAGTCAGAGACTATTTTATTCATGTATAATCAGCCACTCAGTGTCTCTTGCAAACTAATGAAAACATACAGAAAAGGAAGCAGCATTTTGATCAGCACAAGAACCATCTCAGCAGGTCCTGTGAACAGAGTCAAATGAACTGCTTTCCCAGTTTTCCTTCCATAACACCTACATTTTTTTTCTTCTCTATGAATATGGGGTGTTTATGGGGTCTGGTTGTAACACCATGAAATATCATTTGAAAGGCCTCTTAAGATCTGAGATAAACAGTAGAATTGTGCATCTTTTGAATAGATTGGGGGTAATTGGGAAGGACCCAGAATAGTTTGTGGATGTTTTTCCTAAACTTTTGAAATTTTGTGTATTTATATATTGTAATGTTGGGCAGTGAGGAACTGTCATGGCAATGGTAATGACATTTTTTTAGGTGGAACTTAATTGGTTGTTTTCATGACTGATTCAATCATACGTGACATCTCAAAGACATTTCTGGACACAGCACTTAAACAGCTGCCCTCGATAATATGTGTTAATGAGCTGAAGGTGGATCTGATGTGGAGTGAAGTGTATAAAGTTCTGACAGGGCTGCACAGATTAGACACAAATAGTCTGTTTTACCTGGTTGGGGAGTCTAGAGCCAGGGGTTACAGTCTCATGATATGAGGTGGAAATAAGATAAGGAGAAATTTCTTCACTCAAAAGGCAGTGAACCTGTGGATTTCTTTACTACAGGAGGCTATGGAGGTCAAGCCGCTGAATGTATTCAAGAAAGAGATATATACATCGATATACTTCAAAGGCATCAAGGGATATTGGGAAAAAGCAGGAACAAGGCATTGTGATAAATGATCAGTCATAATCATATTGAATGGCAGAGCAGGCATAAAAGCCTGAATGGTCTACTCCTACTCCTAGTCTCTGAGTTTCTATGCAACAGGGCCTTCGACCTCAACTCTGCAATACAAATACGCAGAAAAATGGGATGTGACCCAGCATGACCCGAGAGTTTAACTTCTGTTGTACGTGTACACCGAAAATTCTGTCAGCAGCATAATACTCCTGTTAGGTCTCAAGGAAACTTCAAACATAGAGAGAGAGAGATAGAGAGAGAGGGATGGAGACATAACAGGAAAGGAACTGTCTATCCTCCCTCTCTCAGCAGAAAACCACTTCTGGAGTGGTCAAAGCCATGTGATTTGTCCATCCAGCAATATATAAAAAAACGTTAAAAAGGAAAAGTGACCCTGGAATGTGTGTGTTTATGGAACCAGGAGTGCTAGTCTGGATTTGATCGCTACTCTGCTGTGCAAAATGCTGCTGTGATGGCAAAGAACATTCAAGCCACACAAGTGACAAGCCATGGCTATGCTCAACAAAAGAGAATGTAACCATTGCCCTTTGGCATTTCTTGGCATTAATGAATTCCCCACTATTAATATCCTGGAGAGTACCATTGATCAGAAACTCAGTTGGACCAGACACATAAATACTGTGGCTACAACTGGATTCTGTAGTGATTAACTCAACTTCCAATGCTTCACAGCCTATTCACCAACCACAAGATGCAAATCAGAATGTGACGGAATACTCTCACTTGATCCAACAACATTCAAGAAGTGTCATTACTTGACACCATTCAGGACAAAGTAACCACTTAACTGGCACACTATTCTCCAATTTCAACATTCACTGCCTTCACAGCAAAATACAGTGACAGCAGTTGAACCATCAACAAATGCACCACAGTAACTCATCAACGCTCTTTCAATATAAACTTCTATGCCCATGATCTCAACCAGATAGAAAGACAAAAGGACAAGAGCAGCAGATGCATGAGAACACCACCGTCTGCTAGTTCCCCTCCAAGTCACACGCCATCATGACTTGTAACTATTGTCATCACAATAGATCATTGCCCTGAATTATGTACAAACATATTGATCCTTTAAGTTATTCTGATTTTTCTAAAAAGAAAATACAAGTTAGTATGGTGCATTATTGTTGAGGTACTCACCTGGTGTGTGAAGGTGTGAGATATGTATTATGAATTGCGTTTCCATTCACTCATTCATAAAACCGCATTTTTGTAGTACAGTTTACTTTCACAAAATAAACTAAATTAAATATCCCTTCCAACCCAGTACTGTTTCTTTATACCTTCCAGTTCTTATCGGCCCCATGCTGCAAGCAGCATTTAGACCTGTTTCTGTATCAAAGGCTACCCGAATAAGTGTTAATACTGTTACCTACTCAGAATAATGCCATAACCACCATCGTGTCTCCAAAACTCACTCAAAACTATGGAAAGATAATAATATTAATTAGCCTATAGTAACCATCTCTCGGGACCTGAATATGATGTAGGATATCAATTTCCTCCACTAGCGAGTCCCTAAAGCCTGCTGTTCTTTATCTATTTGAAATTTCCTTATACACTACCCATTTCCACGACACAGAACTATCTATTTCTAACTTTTAATTAGGACTACCATCCTGTACTAACGTACGGATTTATACCTTTTAAATACACATTAAATAGGGCTGCTACCCCCTTTAAGAAACTTACTATCAAAACATTGCTTCCATGAAACTGCATGAATGAATGTGTAAGTGCTGTCAAAACTGGCAACAGTAAATGAAATCTCACAACCTAGCTGCAGGAGTTTGATTTAATATTCTCTGTACTTTTATTTAGTACACATATAATTTCTCACTTATTTAGATCACATAGGTCTGATATTTTTATGAACAGTACTAACTTTAAAGACAAAAGGACTAACACCTTTTAATTATGCAAGCTCAGACTGGACAGACATTCTAATCGCATCAGGAGAACCAGCCAGCACTCAGTAAGTGCTTAAGTCATCTCTAGCTTCCTCAGGACTATTTGCTATTTATCTATCATTTTATCCTGTCTGTCCCTTTCTGTTTCAATAAAATCACCCTTCATTCTTTGAAGCTTCAAAGATTACAGGCCTTGTTTGCCTAATCCCTCTTCAAAGGATAGTCACACTATTTTGACAAGTTTGATGATTCTTTGCTGCAATAAAAATAAGTCCCTCTGTTCTATAGCTTTCTGCACTCTTTCTCCATTTAAATAAGATTCAGCTCCTCTATGCTTCCTGCCACAGAGAATAACCTCACATTTTCCCACATTAGATCCTATCTGCCATGCTTTTGCCCACCATCCGCTCTGTCTATGTCCCTCTGCAGACTCTTTGTGACATCCTCATCACTTCCCTTCTCACCTAGTTTTGTGTCATCTGCAAACTTGACCAGAGTACATTTGCTTTCCTCATCCAAATCATTAACATATATTGTAAATAAATTTGGCCCCAGCAGTGATTCCTGTAGCAGACCAATAATTACATGTTGCCATCCTGAAAATATCCCCATTTCTTCCAACCCTCTCTTCTGTTAGTTAGCCAATCCTCTGTTAATATATTACCTCCAACACCATGTGTTTTTATCTTATTAAGTAACCCAATCTTATCAAATGCCTTCTGAAGATCCAAATACGTGACATACACTGTTTCTCTTTTACCTATCCTGCTTATTACTGCCTTAAAGAATTCTAGGAAATTTGTCAATCACGATTCCCCCTTCTTTAAGCCATGCTTAATCTGCTTGATGATATTATGTATTTCTGAATGCTCTGTTATTACTTCCTTTAAAATAGACTCTAACATTTCTCCCAATAACAGATGTTAAGCTGATTGGCCTATAGTTCCCTATTTTTTTGTCTTCTTCAATCTTTAAATAAAGGTTATTCATTGGCAGTTTTCCAATCCTCTGGCACTTTTCCAGAATCTGACAATCCCAGGAATATTACTACCAATACATCCACTATCTCTGCAGCTACTTTTTTCTTAATATCCTACAATGCATCCCATCAGTTACAGGGGACCTATCAGACTATAACACATTAGTTTCCCTAGAACTTTTTCTCCAGAGCTAGTTATTGTATTCATTACCTTTCCTCTTTTTGTCCCTTGAATATTTAGTAAATTTGGAATGTTATTTGTACCTTCGACTGTGAGAAATATTTATTCAACTCCTCTCCATTTCCTGATTTCCCCATTATTTCCTCAGCCTCATTCTCTGTGGGGTCTATGTCCAGTTTGTCTCTCCCTTCCTTTTTCGCAAAAACACAAGAAGCACTTGCTGTCCATCTTGATTTTACTTGCAAATTTATTCATTGATGTGGTAAGTCTAACTTCCGCAAGGTCTACCACACAAATCAGCAAGTCAAACAATGCATTTTCTCAACATATCGATTCCATTAACAAGTAGTGGTTCCGACTTAAGACTGACATAATCTGGTCACAACTATTTTGGACTGTTTGCTTTGGGACTTTGACACTGAAAATTTATTTGCTGCTGTCGGTAACTTAGGTAACCAAACTACTGCCCAGGTATGAAAGCAAATAATTTGGGAATAAAGTTATGCCAATAAATCAATAAATGTAATTATACACGTCAAAAATAAAATGTGAACTATGTCCTGCATCTGTTTCTACAAAGGGGGCGAGACTAGACATTTATTTTAACTTTGGCATGAGAGAAGGGACCCCTGACAGCAGCTTCCACTTTACACTAGACATAATTGTAGAATATGCAATGCTGAATGAGAAATGTTTACAAATATGAGTGCATGAAACAAAAAGCATTGTTAACTATAATGGTACCTGCAACATTCAAAGCAGTAATTCATTACAATGTACAGTGATGTAGTTACAGATAAGGTGTGTAAACAGCAATTCAACATTGCACACAGAGGTATTTCCAAACTAAAGATGGTGTCCTCGAAGAAGTGAAATGTTTATATCTGACAGGATTTTAACCTGAGGGAATGTTACAGAAGCTTTAATCTCATATAGTCATACTGTATCCAAATGAGAAAACCAAAACAAAAAAAATTACACTACACAAAAATAAAATGAAATAAACAAATATACTTTTATTAACTACGGACAACACTTGCTTTGTGAAATAGAAGATAAAGTTTATACTTGTTTCTTCTCTCCATTAAGTTTCTGTTCAGTTATTAAATTTCCATCTGGCTCTTGACTTACAGACTGAAATGTTCTGTCATTACTGTATCTTCATGAGAAATGGTACATTTACATCCTAACACACAATACCAATTATCATTTCATTTTTCCTCAATTTTAATCCTTTAGGCAGTATTATCTGACATGTATTTTGATACTTTCTCAGCACACCTGAGCAAAAATTAAACTGCCTGGAAAATAACCCTCATTTAGAAGCATTCCATGTTTCATCAAACTGCTAGTTCAAGAATTAAAGTAGTATGAATTATCAAATGTCTCTTCAAATAGCCCACAACATTTCGCATACAAAGATAATCTTAAAGTGTTGCAATGTCGGTGACAGTAATGACTGTTTTTCTCCCAGTATGATCCCTGTGCATTGATTATATTAATGACCAGCCATTTTAACTTTGGTCTTTGTGAAATTAACGGTTGCCAGGATACCATTTTCACCCTGCTCTTCTTCAAACAGTGCTACTGCATCTGTAATGTTTACCTTTATTTGGAACAGTAGCATACTGATTTCATTACTGGTTTAGTAACTCATAGATCTGACCAAATTCTCCAAAAACATGTTCAAATACCATTGTGGCAGTCAAAAAGTTTAAATTCAATTGATTAAGTAAATTTGGAATGAAACTGCAGTCTTCAAAATAATATCTGTTATTGGGAAAGTGTGAGAGTCTGTTATGAAGGATGTAATTACATAACATTTAGAAATACATAATATGATCAAGCAGAGTAAGCTTGGCTCCATGAAAGGGAAATGATGCCTAAAAGATGTATTATAATTTGTTGAGGTAAGCAGAGGATGTAATTTATTTGGAATTCCAGACGGCATTTGATAAGGTACCCCATGTTAGGTTACCTAATCAAATTAAAGTCCATGGTGTTGGAGGTAGTATATTAGCACGAATAGAGGTTTGACTACCTTATAGAAGACAGAGAGTGGGAAGAAGGAGGGCATTTTCAATACTGCAATCTGTAATTATTAGTGTGCCACAGGGATCAGTCTTGCGGCCACAATTACTTCCAATATCAATTAATGGCTTTAATGATGAAAGCTTGTAGTCAAGCTTGTAGATGACAAAAATATAGGTGGGATGGCAAGTCTTGAAGGTGACACAAAGGATCTACAGAAAATATTAGCATCCAAGTTTAGCAGAGAATGGGAAGGCAAATGGAATGCTGGCCTTTATTTCAAAGCGCAATGGAGTGTGAACATGGGGAAGTGAGTGTAAATCTAAACAGGGCACTATTTGTACCACATCTGGAACACTTTGAACAGTTTTGTTCTTCTTATCTAATGAAAAGCATGCTGGCATTGAAGGCAGTCAGAGAAAATAGGTTAACACAAAAACAGAAATTTCTGGAGAACCTCAGCAGGTCTGGCAGCAGCATCTATGGAGTGAAAGCAGAGTCAATATTTCAGGTCCAGTGATCCTTCTTCAGATTGATCATAGGTATGGAGGGATTATCGCATGAGGAGTGGTTGAATATATTGGCATGGGCTTCAGAAGAATGAGGGAGAAAAAAATCAGCTTTATTGAAACATACAAGATTCTCAGGGGACCTGACAAGGTAGATGCTGAGAATTGATTTCCTTTGTGGGAGAGTCATAGACGAGGGGTTATAGTCTCAGAGTAAGATGTCACTCAGTCAGGACAGAGATGAGGAGTTTTCTTTCTCTTAGACAACAGTGAATTCTTCACCACAGACAGCTGTAGAGACTGGATTTTTTAAAGAATATTCAAGGCTAAAATAGACATTTTTAATCAGTAATGGAATCAATGGTTATGGTGTTAAAATTGTAAAGTGGAATTGAGAATTGTCAAATCAACCATGATCTCATTGTATGGCACAGCAGAGTGGATGGGCTGAATGGTCTACCACTGCTCCTAAATCTTATGGACTGTCAGATAGACTTAAATAGCTGAGGAGCTTTACTCCACAGCCTTCAACTTCATGTCCAGTAAGAACTAACCTTAATATTAAATGCCAGCTTTAGGCAATGTTAAGGCACAAAGACAAATTGTTGAAACTCTATGTTATCTACAATCACACACACTCACTGCACACCACCAGAGCCTGAACAGCCATCAACCTCATCCTTAAAGTAGACACAGTTCTCAGTTCAGAAGTTGTCTGTCACGGGAATGAAAACAATTTTCAAAGAGTAATAATGATACAATTTATCACTCAAAATGGAAAACTTATTATACACGTTATAATCAGTGACAGTGAAATGTCCACAATCTCAACTGTGTGAAACCACAAAATGGTCATCATGTATGGGGCAAGGCTCCTTATAGTCCACACTATTGCACGTAATGGGAGGCAAAGTCCTAGTGTTTTTATCGCTGGACTGTTAATCCAGAAATCCAGCTAATTTTCTGAGGACAGGGGTTCGAATCTTGCCATGGCAGATGCTGGAATTTGAATTCAATAAAAATATGGAATTAAGAGTTTAATGATGAGCATGAATCAGTTGTCGATTATCAGAAAATAAAATCGGTTCACTAATGTGATTGAGGGAAGGAAAGTGCCATAAATAAATGTTGGCCTAACCACATCTTGTGAAATGAATAATAAAACATACTTGGGGGAGTGGGGGAAGCGGGGGGGAGGTTTGCTTTCAGGAAAAAATTTCTCCACATATTGGCTTAATTAATTCATCTTCTTTGACCTGCATGCATTTGCAAAGTGAAGTACCTTTGTTGTATGCTTTCCCTGTACTAGAAGTGGTGTTGTGAATACATGGGTAGCCTAACAATTTATGCACATTTTTGAAGGTGTTTGACATGATGGCAAAAGTGTTAACAGACCTGTGAAGGTTAGGTCTCTTTGTCACCAATGCCTGCATTTGGGCCAATTGGTCAAGCTGCGACTGTGATCCTGAGCCCAAGGGTATATCTTTCTGTAACATCTTCCAGTCCAACATGGCGGATTTGATTTGAACGGACCAAGGTCATGGCCTTTACCAAAGTCAAACTGTTATCCTCCATGAGCACCCATTCCCAAATTTGTGGTATTGAAATATTTTTCAATCAATTGTTCACAGAACAGTGCATAAGATAAAGTTCCAAATTTGCATATAAAGCCAACTGACACAACATTGCTACACACTGTTGAAGGACTTAAAATTCCCCTGGCATCCATATGTTAAGATGGCTTCACGAAGACTGAGCATGTATAACAGCTGTCCTCTGTTTGTATTCTACGAGGCTGACACCCTCTAGGCTGGCTGTCACTACAATGAACAGTGTCACACACAATACTATCAGGTTCAGAATTAAGGATTGATAAGTCTCCTGGCCCTGATGGAATGCATCCCAGGGTAATAAAAGAGATGGTGGGAGAAATAGCAGGTGCACTGGCGGTAATTTTCCAAAATTCGCTGGACTCTGGGGCAGTCCCAGCAGATTGGAAAACAGCAAATGTGACGCCACTGTTTAAAAGGGGAAGTAGACAAAAGATGGGGAACTATAGACCGGTTAGCTTAACCTCTGTAGTGGGGAAGATGCTTGAGTCTATTATCAAGGAAGAAATAGCAAGGCATCTTGATAGAAATTGTCCCGTTGGGCAGACGCAGCATGGGTTCATGAAGGGCAGCTCATGCTTGACAAATCTTTTGGAATTCTATGAAGACATTACAAGCAAGGTGGACAATGGGGACCCAGTGGATGTGGTGTACCTAGATTTCCAAAAGGCCTTCAACAAGGTGCCGCACAAGAGGCTACTGCATAAGATAAGGATGCATGGCGTTAAGGGTAAAGTATTAGCATGGATAGAGGATTGGTTGACTAACAGGAAGCAAAGAGTGGGGATAAATGAGTGCTATTCTAGCTGGTAGTCAGTGACTAGTGGTGTGCCTCAGGGATCGGTGTTGGGACCGCAATTATTTACAATTTATATAGATGACTTGGAGCTGGGGACCATGTGTAGGGTGTCAAAGTTTGCAGATAACACTAAGATGAGTGGCAGAGCAAAGTGTACAGAGGACTGTGAAACTTTGCAGAGGAACATAGATACATTGAGTGAGTGGGCAAAGGTCTGGCAGATGGAATACAATGTAAGTAATTGTGAAGTCATACATTTTGGTAGGAGTAATAGTAAAAAGGATTATTACTTGAATGGTAAAAAGTTGCAGCATGCTGCTATACAGAGGGACCTGGGTGTCCTTGTGCATGAATCACAGAAGGTAGGTCTGCAGGTACAACAAGCAATTAGAAAGGCAAATGGAATTTTGTCCTTCATTGCTAAAGGGATTGAGATTAAAAGCAGAGGGGTTATGTTGCAGCTGTACAAGGTGCTGGTGAGGCCACACCTGGAGTACTGTGTGCAGTTTTGGTCTCCTTACTTGAGAAAAGATGTACTGGCACTGGAGGGGGTGCAAAGGAGGTTCACTAGGTTGATTCTGGAGTTGAGGGCATTGGCTTATGAGGAGAGACTGATTAGTTTGGGATTATATTAATTGGAATTCAGAAGATTGAGGAGGGATCTTATAGAAACATATAAAATTATGAAGGGAATAGATAAGATAGAAGTAGAGAGGATGTTTCCACTGGCAGGTGAAGCTAGGACAAGAGGTCATAGCCTCAAGATTAGAGGGAGCAGATTTAGGACTGAATTGAGAAGGAACCTCTTCACCCAGAGGGTTGTTAATCTATGGAATTCCTTGCCCAGTGAAGTAGTTGACGCTACTTCAGTAAACGTTTTTAAAGATAAAGTAGATTTTTTTTGAACAATAAAGGAAATAAGGGGTACGGTGAGAACGCGGGTAAGTGGATCTGAGTCCACGAAAAGATCAGCCATGATCTTATTGAATGGCGGAGCAGGCTCGAAGGGCCGGACGGCCTACTCCTGCTCCCAGTTCTTATGTAGTAGGAGACACCACTGCAGAGTGCTTGTGAAGACAGAGTCCTGACTTTGTATTGAGGATATGTTGTGTGGCACTATGGCTATGCTAAATAGGATAGATTCAAAACAGACTGAGCAGCCATGAGCTGCTGTAGAAACCTGATTCCGTGTCAATGATAGTAAATCTCACATTCCCTACAAACTAGGCCATATCTTTTCATACATGGTCACAGAAATAACAAGACTCAACAAAGAGCCTTCACTCTGTACACCAGCTAATAGAATTAGTTAAATAGTTTGATGTAATTTTGCTGTTTTCAAAAAGCAGATTGAATATACAAGTAGTCACATTGAATCTTAAGTTTTATACCAATGTTATTGGTGTGTTCCGCCTTCGGATGCTAAATGAGTTGTCAAGTGTTTTCAACAGCTTCTGATTTTGTTTTAAATCTGTGTAACCTGTTTTAAACCTTCAGCAAAATGATATGTAAGTAACACAGAGTGAATTAGATTTTTTCCTCGATAAGATACTTTGAAAATTAACTTTTGTCAGACTGTTATGAATGTTAATCTTAATATTCATTATTAGGCCATGTGGGCCCCCTTTAATTTCATTCCAGTGCTGGCATTGCAGCAACTTAATAATTCCTAAAAGGAGAAATTAAATTTCTGAGGTAACCTAAGTTTGAACTGGTGATGAATCAGCAACCAAACATGAGTTTTCAGCTCAGGAATTCAGTATCAATCGTAATTTTTAAAAAAAATTCAAGCATACTGGCTACCTCATGAAAAGAAAATACATTCTCCGCTTTCATTCAATAGGCTCTATGTGCAGAGATACTTTGGGTTACAGAGGGGTGGTCTCTGATAATCACCTTTTGTGATAATTAAAACCAAAACACCCAGAAAAACTTGCCTTGCCTCATAATCTGTTAAATAAAATGTGAAAAGTGGTATAATCTGCCTCTCGCCCCCAATCTGTTATAAAACAGGTTAAATGAAAGAAATCCCTGATACTCACTTTATAAGCAACGATTTATTTAACTACAGAAGTTGCTGGATAAGCTCAGCAGTTCGCACAGCATCTGTGAAGAAAAATCAAGAGTTAACGCTTCGGGTCCAGTGACCCTTCCTCTGAAGAGACCTGAAAACATTAACTCTGATTTTTCTTCACAGATGCTGCCATACCTGCTGAGCTTTTCCATCAACTTCTGTTTTTGATCCTGATTTACAGCATCCGCTGTTCTTCTGGTTTTTAATTTATTTATCTAACTCTAACAGTGAACAAATTAACAGAACTACTAACAAACCAAGCAATTCCCCCCCTTAACTACTAATTATACCTGAATAAAACAAAATTCTAATGGTATATGGTTCCAATAAATATAAGTCCCACTTATATAGTCCAAAGTAATAAGAAAAAAATTAAAACTTAGTCTCTCAAAATTACGAGACAACAAGGTGCAGGGCTGGATGAACACAGCAGGCCAAGCAGCATCATAGGAGCAGAGAGGCTGACGTTTCGGGCCGAGATCCTTCATCAGAAAAGGGGGAGGGGAAGGGGGTTTTGAAATAAATAGGGAGAGAGTGGGAGTCGGATAGAAGAGGGATAGAGGAGAGGATAGGTGGAGAGGAAACAAACAGGTCGAAGAGGCGGGGATGGAGCCAGTAAAGGTGAGTGTAGGTAGGGAGTTAGGAAGGGGATAGGTCAGTCCAGGGAGGACGGACAGGTCAAGGGGGCGGGATGAGGTTGGTCGGTAGGAGATGGAGGTGCAGCTTGAGGTGGGAGGAGGGGATAGGTGGGAGGAAGAACAGGTTAGGGAGGCAGGGACGAGCTGGACTGGTTTTGGGATGCGGTAGGGGGAGGGGAGATTTTGAAACTTGTGAACTCTAACCCTCCCTCTACTGACCCCTTCTCCCGCTTCCAACACACCCCCTCCTCCTGGACACCACCCCAAGGCCTCCTACCCTCCCTCAACCTCTTCATCTCCAACTGCCGTCGAGACATCAATCGCCTCAACCTCTCCACCCCTCTCACCCACTCCAACCTCTCCCCTGCAGAACGTGCAGCCCTTCGCTCCCTCCGCTCCAATCCCAACTTCACCATAAAACCCGTGGACAAGGGAGGCGCAGTTGTAGTATGGCGCACTGACCTCTACATCGCCGAGGCCGGACGCCAGCTCTCCGACACCTCCTCCTACCGCCCCCTTGATCATGACCCCACCCCTGAGCACCAAACCATCATCTCCCAAACTATCCACAACCTCATCACCTCAGGTGACCTCCCACCCACGGCCTCCAACCTCATCATTCCCCAACCTCGCACTGCCCACTTCTATCTCCTTCCCAAAATCCACAAACCTGAATGCCCTGGTCGACCCATTGTCTCCGCCTGCTCCTGCCCCACCGAACTGATCTCCAACTATCTAGACTCCATTTTCTCCCCCTTGGTCCAGGAACTCCCTACCTATGTCCGTGACACCACCCACGCCCTCCACCTCCTCCAGAACTTCCAATTCCCCGGTCCCCAACACCTCATCTTTACCATGGACGTCCAGTCCCTCTACACCTGCATTCCCCATGCAGATGGCCTTAAGGCCCTCCGCTTCTTCCTGTCCCGCAGGCCCGACCAGTCCCCCTCCACTGATACCCTCATCCGCTTAGCCGAACTTGTCCTCACACTCAACAACTTCTCTTTCAATTCCTCCCACTTCCTACAGACAAAGGGGGTAGCCATGGGTACCCGCATGGGCCCAAGCTACGCCTGCCTCTTTGTAGGTTACGTGGAACAATCCCTCTTCCGTACCTACACCGGCCCTAAACCCCACCTCTTCCTCCGTTACATTGATGACTGTATCGGCGCCGCCTCGTGCTCCCACGAGGAGCTCGAACAGTTCATCCACTTCACTAACACCTTCCACCCCAACCTTAAGTTTACCTGGACCATCTCTAACACCTCTCTCCCCTTCCTGGACCTCTCTGTCTCCATATCGGGCAACCACCTAGAAACCGATATTCATTTCAAGCCCACCGACTCCCACAGCTACCTAGAATACTCCTCCTCCCACCCACCTTCCTGCAAAAATGCTATCCCCTATTCCCAATTCCTTCGCCTCCGCCGCATCTGCTCCCAGGATGAGGCATTCCACTCCCGTACATCTCAGTTGTCCTCGTTTTTCAAGGACCGTAACTTCCCCTCCTCGGTGGTCGAGAACGCCCTCAACCGTGTCTCCCACATCTCCCGCACCTCATCCCTCACACCCCGTCCACGCAATAAAAACCAAAAAAGAATCCCCCTCGTCCTCACGTACCACCCCACCAACCTCCGGATCCAACGCATCATCCTCCGACACTTCCGCCATCTGCAATCCGACCCCACCACCAAAGACATCTTTCCCTCCCCACCCTTATCTGCTTTCCGGAGGGACCACTCTCTCCGTGACTCCCTTGTCCGCTCCACACTCCCCTCCAGCTCCACCACACCCGGCACTTTTCCCTGCAACCGCAGGAAGTGCTACACCTGCCCCCATACCTCCTCCCTCACCCCCATCCCAGGCCCCAAGAAGACTTTCCACATCAAGCAGATGTTCACCTGCACATCTGCCAATGTGGTATACTGCATCCGCTGTACCCGGTGTGGCTTCCTCTACATCGGGGAAACCAAGCGGAGACTCGGGGACCGCTTTGCAGAACACCTACGCTCGGTTCGCAACAAACAACTGCACCTCCCAGTCGCGAACCATTTCAACTCCCCCTCCCATTCCTCAGACGACATGTCCATCCTGGGCCTCCTGCAGTGCCACAACGATGCCACCCGAAGGTTGCAGGAACAGCAACTCATATTCCGCTTGGGAACCCTGCAGCCCAATGGTATCAATGTGGATTTCACAAGTTTCAAAATCTCCCCTCCCCCCACCGCATCCCAAAACCAGTCCAACTCGTCCCTGCCTCCCTAACCTGTTCTTCCTCCCACCTATCCCCTCCTCCCACCTCAAGCCGCACCTCCATCTCCTACCGACCAACCTCATCCCGCCCCCTTGACCTGTCCGTCCTCCCTGGACTGACCTATCCCCTTCCTAACTCCCTACCTACACT
>NC_063336.1:95676696-95698557 GCF_021869965.1 Rhincodon typus
CAGACGACATGTCCATCCTGGGCCTCCTGCAGTGCCACAACGATGCCACCCGAAGGTTGCAGGAACAGCAACTCATATTCCGCTTGGGAACCCTGCAGCCCAATGGTATCAATGTGGATTTCACAAGTTTCAAAATCTCCCCTCCCCCTACCGCATCCCAAAACCAGTCCAGCTCGTCCCTGCCTCCCTAACCTGTTCTTCCTCCCACCTATCCCCTCCTCCCACCTCAAGCCGCACCTCCATCTCCTACCGACCAACCTCATCCCGCCCCCTTGACCTGTCCGTCCTCCCTGGACTGACCTATCCCCTTCCTAACTCCCTACCTACACTCACCTTTCCTGGCCCCATCCCCGCCTCTTCGACCTGTTTGTTTCCTCTCCACCTATCCTCTCCTCTATCCCTCTTCTATCCGCCTCCCACTCTCTCCCTATTTATTTCAAAACCCCCTTCCCCTCCCCCTTTTCTGATGAAGGGTCTAGGCCCGAAACGTCAGCCTCTCTGCTCCTATGATGCTGCTTGGCCTGCTGTGTTCATCCAGCCCTGCACCTTGTTGTCTCGGATTCTCCAGCATCTGCAGTTCCTACTATCCCCTCTCAAAATTACAGCCAGGATAAGTCTTCCATAATGTTCTTTGCCTTCTCTGCTGTTGTTCTTGCAGGAATGCCTTTCTCCGTTGAATTTGTGTGTCAGGAATATTAGCTAAGAGTGTTGTAGTACCTTTACTTGGATGGTGCTTACTCTGAGAGCTTAGAGATTTCTGTGAAAGCCAATGAGTTTCTCTTCAAATGGCAGTTCGCTCTCACACCAATTTTCAAATGCCGTCTTCTTTTACACTCCTGATGACCTATTAATTTCTTACAATAGGATTGATTCCAGGTTGTCAAAACCATCAGATATAAATTTAATTGGATTTTGGTATCTAGGGCCTGGTTTAAATTAATTGGCTGAATTCAAAAACCTGTTATTTTGGTAAAAGTGCTGCTTTGCCAGCTGACAGCGTATAGCTAACAGCCTATAGCTAACAGCCTATAGCTTTTTCATACAATGTTTCAATTTCAAGAAATCTCTGTGTATCTGCTGCTGCCTTTTAATCCAAGCCTAAAATAAGACATCATCTTTTAAAGGGACCACACACTCTTCCCCTTTATCATTTTACAAACATCAACTCCTTCGTAACACCTCCCCCCTTAAAAAACCCATCATGATGAAAAGATGCATTTTTTTTTCTAAATTTTAACACCATTATTACTAGATACATAGGTCATTAATCTAAAGTAACACATATCATACTAATTTTATCGACTTATATAACTTTGAGCATTACCATTTCTATCTTATATACATATTTTCATTTTAAACTCACAATAATGCATCGGCAATAACATTTTAATGACCCGCAACATGTACAATCCATAAATTAAATACTTGAAACGTAAGACTCCAACGAAATAGGCTGGTGTTCTTATTTTTAAATCTTTCCAAAAATGTCAAAGGGTTCTGATCAGTGTACACAACCATCTCTTATACACTTTTTGCAACATAAACATTAAAATGTTGTAAGGCCAGTACCAAACTCAATAACTCCTTTTGAACAGTTGAATATTTTCTCTGGTGGATGTTAAGATTCTTTGAAAAATAGCTGATTGGCCTTTCAATTCCACAATCATTCTCCTGCAACAACACAACTCCAAATCTTATGTTGCTTTTGTCGATAGCGACTTTAAAGGATTTTAAGAAATTTGGCATGGCTCAAACTGGTGCTTTTAAATTCTCAAAAGCCTCCTGGCATTGGTCTGTCCACTGGAATTTCATGTTCTTCTTTAACAAATCCGTCAGTGGTACCATCACGCTACCAATGTTTGGTACAAATTTCCCATAGAATCTGCTCAGTTCCTAAAATCTTAGCATTTCCTTCTTCGAGGATGGTCTTGGAAATTCCTCGATGGCCTTTGTCTTCACCTTCCTTGGGGTCATCTGTCCATGTCTGATGTTTTGCCGTAAGAACGTCACTTCTGCCTTTGTGAATTCTGTCTTTGACTATTCTGTAATCTCTCAAACAGCTCTTCCAAATGCACTACGTGATCTTTCCATGTATGGCTATAGATCACTAAGTCATCTGTATGGACGACATAATTAAGTCAATCCTGCCACAACTTTGTTCATTTATCTTTGAAATGTGGCTGGTGCATTTTTCATTTCAAAGGGCATTACTTTAAATTGGCACAGCCAATTTGGGGTTACCAAAGCAGAAATTTCTTTCGCTCTGTCCGACAAATATACATGCCAGTAATCATGAAGTAAGTCCAATTTTGTGATGCTAATGGCTTGTCCTACTGTTTTCACATGATCATCCAGCCTTGCAACTGGGTATGAGTCTGATTTAGTCACGGCATTGACCTTCCGATAATCCACGCAGAATCATTGTGTACCATCAGGTTTGGGAACCATCATGATCGGCGAACTCCACTCGCTTTGACCCAGCTTGATGATGTCTTCTTGGAGCATCGCTTCCACTTCCTTCTGTACCTGTGCCGATTTGAGAGGATTAAGCCTGTAGGGGTGTTGTTTTATAAGAACAGCATTCCCTGCATCGACCTCACGTACTATGGTATTAATCCTACCCATTATATTTTTACATATGTCCACATAATGCTGCAACAAGCCTTTCAATTCAGTTCTCTGTTCCTGAGACAGATAGCTTACTACCCTATCCTATTCTTTCAGGACTTCCTCATTATTCAATTTATTCTGAAGCATAGGTTTTGGTATCTAGAGCCTGGTTTAAATTAATTGGCTAAATTCAAAAACCTGTTGTCTTGGTAAAAATGATGCTTTGCCTGCTAACAGTATAGCCTTTTGATACAACGTTTCAGTTTCAAGAACGCTGTCTGCCTCTGCTTCTGCCTGCAAATATTTTTTTAATCTTCAAGCGTAAAAAATATCATCTTTTAAAGGGACCACACACTCTTCACCCCATCATTTTACAAACATCAAATACTCTACCGAACTTCGCAAGAGTTGAATGAGCTAAGCATAATCATCGAGGTTTTACAGTATAAAAGGAGGCCATTTAGCCTAACGTGCTTGCAGTCTGTTCAAATGAGCATCATTACCTAGTTCCAATCTTTTGTTTCTTTTTCCTTAATACTTTTGCACTTTATTTCCATCCAAATAGTCACCCAATTCACTCTTGAATGCCTCAGTTGAACCTGCCTGCATCACATTTCCAGGCAGTGCATCCAAACCCAAACAACTTGCTGAGTTAAAATACTTTCCTCTCATATCACCCTTGCTCCTTTCACAAAACACCTTAAATCTACTTCCTACCAGTTTTGCTCCTTTGCAAGTGGGAAGAGTTCATCCCTGTCTGATCTAAATAGCCCACACAGGATTTTTGAAAACCACTTTCAGATTTCCTCTCGGCCTTCTTTGCTCCAAGTGAAATGGTCCTAAATTCTTCAATCTATCTTCAAAACTAAAGGTTATTGTAAGTCACTTCTGCTCTCTCCCTATGTGTTCACATCCTTACGCTCAGTATGGACTCATGATCATTGAAAGGCCAAAGAAGAACAAAAATTATGGAAGCCAGCAAAGAATGACTTTAAAAAGAGGATTAAATAGATGATGAAAGCAAAGGGCAATCAGGGAGGGACAATAAATCTTGATTCAGCCAGAGATACCTACACCTACATCCCAACATGAAGCAGAAAATGTTTGCCTTTGGAGGCGGTGTCAAAAATATATTCAAGGCTAAACAGACTGATTTTTAAGCATAGGAAAGTGAAGGGCTACAGATGGCCAAGAGACCTAAAGATCAGACCAACCACTATCTTGTTGAATGATAAATGCAGGTTTAAGGAGCTGTATGACATGTCCTCTTCCTGTTTCAAATATATGCACTTTAGGGTCCACATCAGTAGTCACTACTTTGAAATGAGCGATTTCTGATGTGAAGTTTAGTACTTGCTTATTGGTGTCATTTGGGGCAGTTGCTGAAGGAAATAATGTATATGCATGGGGATGTTCCTTTTTTGCAGATGCTGTGACCAGAAGGGCCTTTGTACGTGTTCTGCCTTGGGTCTGTTGGGAACTTCTACCTGAACTAACCACCTAGAAAGCCATGGATCATGACAAGTGTGGAAGATCACTTGCAAGAATTCTTGATGGAATTCTAAAGCAAATGATTCATGAGATCATAGGTAACATCCAAGGACTTTTTTTTTGCAGACCTCTGCCATAGTCTTAAGAACAATGTTTGAACTTTGAAGGTGACAAAAGCATTACCATTTCAGTTACAACATGCTACAAAACTAAGGTTAAATTAGATAAGAGATGGCAAGTTCAAGCAACATACTCTGTACTGAGGAAGAGTATAAGAGATTTCTCATTTCAAGCTAGATCTTTCTGAGCTGTTAAAGACCATAAATCTCCTTGGGCTTTATACACTTCCAACTGCAATCAGATTTTGGATCCTCGTTTCAAGTAGGTTCCAAAAAAGAAAAATTGAAAGGCTCAGGGCAACATCAATTCAGTTGCCGGCAGTACTTTGAAAACTCAACTTCTGCTTGTTTTCTCTTACATTTTAGAAATTCTCTAGCCATCACTCAATAATTGGACTGTCTAGTTCAAAAATAGATGAATGATCTTCACACTGGGACCCAAAGCTTACTGTTGCTACTCAGTCAGATCATTGGAGTTTGCTTCATACCTGGTCCATACAATCAGTTTTGTAGTCTGGTTAATCATTCAGAACAAGACTCAGGTCAGTAAGACTCCTGTGCAGAAGTTTGGAACTATTCCTTTTAATGGGACTTAACTTCTTGTACAAACTTAGCATTTACATTTGCAAGTAAACTTTTTTTAAAAAATTCCAACTAATTGAGTCGAATGTTTGCCAAAGTAGGAGTGGATAATTTGTCCTTCCTCTTAGTAATAATCCAATAGGTCTTGTTATAGTTTTTACATCTTTTTCAACTGTGGTTTAAAAACTATTTAGCCTCAGTAAGCCATGAAAGAACTGAAGGAGATGTCTTGTTGGTAGTAGCCCTTAAACTATGTGGGGATGAAATACTCTGATGCTTCCAAATCCCCTTGAAAGCATGTATTGAGCTGGATCTCTGTCATTTCTGAGAATTCAGGATTTGCCTTTTAAAGAGACGTGTCATCAAGAAGATTGATTTGGTGCAAGAACTTCCTACAGCTGATAATCTACTTCATTGGGCGCAATTTTAACTCCGTACATATGAATGAGTTTTGAGTGAGTTAATAATTTTGATTCTCCCACTCTTGCCCCAATTTCTAGAGGTCAGTATGGCCAAAGAATGGAAGCGGATGTGTAAAAGCAGATTGAGCAGATGGGCAAGAGTGTCACGATATTTTTTCATACGTTTCAATCATAAGAATGTTACCTTTTTACCACTGACCATGCATAATTGTAATTGATTGGACTTTAGAAAGGCTGCGATTCAATAAATGTGTCTGAGCTGAATAGGGTGGGACTGAATGTTGAAATGGATTTTTAAGCTGTCAGTTAACAACTGGAACAATGTGGTGACAGAAACCCTGCAAGTCTTCATTTAAAGCTGTCCCATTGACTGTCATTTTGATTCAACATTGTTTTGCTTTTGGCTCTATATCCCTGGTTATGGTCATGTTTTAATGTCAGGTTCAGTCTGTCCATTCCTGGCTGTATTATTGTGAGCAACATCATTGTACACAATGCTAACATCAGACATTGTGATCCTATCAGCAATGTTGGGCCCCGTGATTGAATTGGTGTCATTTTGTCCCTGCCCTGTGGTTGATTGTGGGGTGCTACTTCTACTGTATACGTGGAGTGAAACTGCTTTCCTGGCCGTGTTTTGGTCAAAATACTGCACAGTACCTATCTATAATAGCTGAGGCACAGGAGCCAGCTCAAAACCAGGGAGAGAGCAGGCAAGTCTGTGAAGCTGTTTCAATGTCACTTAGTCCACACTAGTGATTTAGTGCTGCAATACCTTTTGAACATGAGCCAGAAACACAAAGTGAATGGTGTTTGCAAACTTGTTACTGCAAAGAGACCAAGGAAAACCATCAGCCTCATATTGAAATTGAATCTCTTATGATGTCTTGAAGCAGGAAAATGAGGAGTCAACATTTCTAAAGTGTTGGGCTATTCCTACGACAGTGAGAACAAACCATGGTATCACTGACAAAATTAAGCAAATCTCACACACTTCTAATTGATGGCAGTGTGTGTCTGTCCTAAAACAGCATCATGGAGAAGGAGGAAAGCCACAAGTCAGTCTGAATCGCTGACCAAAACCAACATAAGGGCCCCCTCGTTTGACAACCTTAGAGGAAAAGCTGAATCCTTTATGAGGCCTCACAGAATGAGCAAGTTGAGAGTTCTCAGTTGGAAATTGCAAACGCTAGTCATGGATGGGTTTGAACATTTCAAGAAAATTCCTGTCTGTACAATATTAAATTGAAGCTTGTGATGTTACAGGAATGGCTGATGAATTCTGTGCCCATTTAATGTGCGTAATTGAAGAAGGTGGCGGCACAGCAAAACAAATTTTCAATGTTGATGAGACAGGGCATTTTTGAGCCATCTGATGGTTTGCTGGGAACACTCAAGCAGATTTTAAGATTAAGCCATTTAGTGATGTAATAGTCTGAGATAGATATTGAGGGCTTCCTCCAAGGAGCATCTATATTTCATGTGGCAATAAAATCAGAAAGCCTGAAAGACAGTAGAACTCTTTCAATAATGGCTCTCCATACGCCAGACAATATTGTGACAGAGAAAATTTTGCCTTCAACATATTATGCCTGAACAGTGTGTGGTGTGGATTATGGTTGGGTGAGAGGAACAAAGAATTGATCCTATGTCACCAACCCAAAGCTTCTTGTGTGAGGCATTAGCAGAATTAACCATCATGTTCAAGGTGTTGATGAAACACAGAATATTAAGGCCTATTGCAACTCACATCAATGCCGCCATTGGCCTTTGTCAAGTTGCATGCATCATGGAGTCTGATGGGGGACTATTGGATCCTGAATGAAAACATTCCCAAAAGCACCCTCAGTTGCAGTCGTGTCCTTGGCCACCACAGTATTTTCTATTTTCAGCATTTGAAGTGGCTTGTGGCCAACACCAGTGAGGATGAAGCACCAAAACATTCACCTTTACTTTCAACAGTCAGCAGTATACATGGGCGTGACTTCCTCAAGACTTCCACTCTCCATTTTATATCAAAGTACAGGCAGGCAGATTGAGGTTTCGAGCCAGCCTATTTGTGTGATTCAACATGTTGATGATCTGCTCCCGTTCACAGCAGCTTTGAACTTGTTACACTCCTGAATATGTTACAAGGTCCATTTGTATGTTTGTACTTATTTGATCATACCTGAGGTTGTTTTCCTTACATAAGAGGATACTGAGAGGGTCATGATTCAGATTTATAAAAATATGAGAGTCATAGATAGGGCAGACAAGAAGAAACATTTCCCTTTGATGGAGAGATTACTGACAAGGGCACAGATTTAAGTTAAGGGGCAGAAGGTTTAGAGGTGATGTGAGGAAAAACTTTTTCACTTAGAGGATGGTGGGAATCTGGAATTCACTGGTGGTAAGGGTGGTAGCGGAAGAAACTCTCTTAACATTTAAGTAGTATTTAGATGTATGCCAGTGCATTGATGGCAATAGGTCAAGTGCTGGAAAATCAGATCAGAATAGCTAAATGATTGTTTTTGACAGGCGCAGATGTTTTTCTATGCTCTAGATCTCGATGACTCTAATGGACTATAGCAAGGGATCTAAACAGAATGTAGTCAATGGAACTGACTGACGTTGAAGTAAAGTGGGGAAAATCATTCTGTAATGATGCTGTCCATTTTTACTATATGGGTTTAATCCTGATTCCTGGAGGGAAGACATCGAGGTTATAGAGAATTGAAGCCCAGGGTGACGAGTCAATAGCACAGCACTCATTGACTTATAAAACGGTGGAAATGGCTGACAGCTCAGAAGGACATAATGAAGCATAATGCTTGAATCAGTTTCTAAGTGAGGGCAAGGCATTTACATATGTGAAAACAGAAATCAGGAGCTCATGTGTTCAGCCAGCACCATGTATAGGTTAAAAGGGTTAGGGGTGTCATTGCCTAGGAATCTCCTACCCACTAATTATCCAGATAGTGCCATGGAGTGTCTGAGGTACAACATGGCCCCAAGAATGACCTTCTAATCCTTAAGGTTAAGTCCTGTTTTGTTAAGTATCAATAAAGTATCATCAGTGATGTTGAACTTGACTGAAGTATAATTAGCCAGATGGTGCACTGCCAAAGACACAGATATTATACTACAAATTGTTACACCAAGTCATCGACACGGGAGTAAAAGTAAATGGTGGGTTTACTAGCTGGAGGCAGAATTACCATGTTAGTAAACTGAAATGAAGGAGGAGGAGAGAATTAATCAATGATAGGGCCATGGTCTTTAATAACAGAACATCACAGTAAATAGTTTGGCTTAAAATGGACGATAAACTTAGTTTGCAAATTTGAAGGCAAAACTGAAAGATAATCTTTGGAGAAGTAACATTTAACCAGAGCATCCAAACTCAAGAAGGAGCCAATAATGATAGTTCATCTTGAAATAATGGTGGAGAAATTGGAGGACCATGCCATGATTGTGAATAAGTTAATCAGGGAAGGTCACAACTTTCTTAATGAGGCTGCCCAAAATGATATTTATAATCATCGATCCTGGCTGATAGAACCGAGCCCAGAGGGTTTGAGGCAAATACACAAGGATGAGGTTCCCCACGGGTTACCAATGAGGAGTCATCAGCTCAAGCAAAATACAACAGCAAGATCACAGCATGCCAACTCAGGAAATTGGTACAGTTTTACTCTTCCCAGATGAGATGTTAAGAGATTAAGTGAATTATTACAGGCATGATTATGTATCTCCCATTGTTGTCCCACAGATCCAACCCCTGCACACTCCATAACCCTCAAAGGGTTATCAATGAGGAAAGGATGGGTGGTATCCCACCCATTCTTGGTCCAACTTTTGGCTTCATCCCAGAAATACGCGTCAGAATAGTTGCCAGGGAAATGGTTAGTACATATCACCATCATTTCAGCAGCTTTAGAGTAAGAGTTGTATTGAAAGGACAGCAATGGGAGTGCACGAACAGATTTGGTTATGATGCATTGCATCTCCCTGAACAACTGAATAACTTCTGAGAAAATACAGACAAATCTCAGAAAGTGTATTTTCACCTGCAGAAAGATAACAAGCACATTTGGTAACATTTCAATGGTCTCCATATGATGGGAGGAAAAATCAAATTGGAGAGCAAATATAGATATCCAGGATGGATCAGAATTAGCTTTCATGTATTGATCATTGCTCAGTGACAGATTAATAGAAGGAACTCCCCCTGAAAATAGATGAGCTAGAATTGAGATGTATATAGAAGACCTAAAATATCCGTATGTAGATAATATAACATATAAATGCTTAAAGGGGAGAGTCTGAGACCAGTGCTAAGAACATTTACAATTTTTCAAATTTTTCAATTGTCAGTAAGTTACTATTTTGCAATTAATGGTTAATGGTCTCACATAATTCATCGGAGTTTAGACTGACTGCAATTTTATACTTGATGCATTAAACAGAAGGGAATGAATTTTGAATTGATTAGATTTCTCAGATTTTAATGAGTAACTGGAATAATGTGGTCACAGAAACCAGAAACCAGATATGATTTATTTGTAACAACATAACCACAAACCCAGTCTCATGGGCCAGCTTGAGATGAGAGTGACTAATCACAAACCAGTGACCAGTTCAATACAGAAAGAGTGCTCAATTAGACATGCAGGCATCTCAGACTGATTGTTCCAATGAACTGCATCTACATGAATAAGGGGGATTATCCTGTATGTCTAAACACAAAATTTTAGCATGAGCTGGCCATGAAATCAATTGGGTCATCAAATCTACTGACAAAGAAGAGATTGCCTCAATATCAGGAGGGCCCTGTGAAATATAGGAAAATCGACATAAGAGGAGGATACCTGGAAATCCAGACTGCAGTTGGGAACTGATGGTTTAGTTTACTGTCAGAAGATACAGAGAAATGGGATGATGGTTGAGTGACTAACTCTCAGAGTGGACTACCAGGCAGAGGCAAAGCCAAATAGCTTGGGTTCATGAGAATATTGGTGTATTACTAATTCAGTGATCAATAAAAAGTTACTGTTTCACTAAAATATTTAATCTCTATTGATTCACTGTCACCTGGAGTAAGAGTCTGAATTCAGACTTGTTAACACTTCTAATGTCCCTACAGTACCAGGCCAGATGAGTGGTCAGACATTTCACAGAAGGAACACATTATTTTTCCATCTCCCATATTTTCTATATATGTGCTCACATGGTCATATAATTGTGAATGGCCCATTCGTGATGCTTACATGTGCTTGTCTAATGTAAACTAGTTGAAGTACCCCCCCACCCATGACCGTAAGCAGGAAGGGCACTCAAGGCCACTCATAATTTTGCAGGGGTCATTTTCAAAAGATTTTTTACTCCAGTCTTTCCTCAGTCAAAACACTCTGAAAAAAAATTACCTGTAAATGATATAGCATCCAATAACCTTGAATATTCAAATTCCTTAGATTAATCAAACTTAGACATTGTACTGTCTAGCATTTCTTTCTTAAATGAAGAAAACCTGAACAAGTTATGTTTTAGTGTATAGAACACTAGTGAGACTGCACAGGGAGTATTGTGTTCAGTCCTGTTCTCCTAGCCTAAGAAAGAATATACTTTTCAAAAAAAGGAGTGCAGCAGAGGCTCACTAGACTAATTCCTAGGAAGGTGGACTGTGCAAAGAGGAGAGATTGAGGAAGCTGGCCTGTTTCTGTGGAATTTAGAAGAATGGGAAGCAACCTCATAGAAATTTAGGAAATTCTTCAAGGAGATTAAAAAGAGTACATGTAGAAAGACTGTTTTCCCTGACTGTGGGATGTTGTAACAAGGGACAGACTTAGAATAAAAACCAAACTTTTAAGGACTGAGACGAGGAAGAATGCGCTATTCAGTGGCTGGTGAATATTTGGAATTCTCTAACCAAGAGGACCATGAAAGCTCAATTCATTAAATAAATTCAAGACACAGATTACTAGGTTTCTAGTTACCAATGACATCAAGGGATATGGAGATAGTGCATGAATATGGCATTGAGGTGGCTGATTAGCCATGATCTAGAGCTGGTTTGAGGGGCTGAAAGGATTCCTCCTGTCCCACATCCCTCTGTTGCTAGCTATCCCTCAAACACATAATGTTACATTGTTAAAATAACATTTCAAACAGTCCCGTTGGAATGGGTTTGGCATTCTACAAATGTTGTATTTACTTAGAGTCACAAGTAAATCATAAAATGAGCTACATCTTGCCTTAAAAACTGTTAACATCTTAAAATACCGATTTTACGTACAATTTCATACATTGCGCACAAATAAAGATGCAAAATAATAAATGCTACGTACTATTATAATTTTGAAACATCGCAGTGTTGATAAGAATACAATATTTGAAAGGTTTTGTCAGGCCATAGGTTATTTTGTATATAACTTTGGAACTGAGATGTGGATATTTCTTGTGGACTAAGTCACTGTGATTGTCAGCAAGAACCCAATCTCAGGAGATGGCTTAATGCAACTGAAATTTGAACATTTGCCTGTAGGTCACAAAATTCCACTCGATACAATTAGCTGGTTCAGTCAAACAAACATACATTTTTACTCCTATTTTATTTAATATGATTTGCAATATTGCTTTACACTTTGCTATATGGAGTCAACTTGCTGGTTGGAACAGGAATGCCTAATGTATGTTCAATACTGCACCTCAGGTTAATTTAAATTAGGCTGCTCACCATCAAAGCAAATATAAATTTCTGGCTCTCAGTTAGCTGATCAGAAGAAGAGCAGATGATCAAGGATGGGGTAGAGAAGGTAGACATTCATATGATGTGAGTTCATTCCAACGAGAAAGTGGGCTCATCTCAGGATATCCTAAAAATCCACCTGGCCCATGTTCCCGCAACTACATGTTGTCCCCTAGTGAAATAAATCTTAATCATGAGATCACTTTTCATGTGAATGGCATAGAGATCTACCTCTCTGCACTTACACTTGACTCCTTGACCATCTCAAGCCTTCACCCTCCATTTATTAGCCACCATCTATTCCCACATAGAATCCATTGAGATTTCCTGCATAGAAGGAAGTTATTCTTCACTTCATGATTTTGCTGACTCTTTGCAATCCAAGATGGACTATCAGACCCACGTATCTTCATAACCTTTAATCTTCCTGGCTACAACTGTTTCTTCATTTTCACTGCAAAGGTGCAATATTCTTTGACTTAACTGCTCCCTGCTTCAAAGCAGTCCATGCTCCAAAAACTTTTCTCGTAAAGATTTTTTTTTCCAAACAGATTAAAATAATTGTTAATGGAGTGAAAAAAAAACACTTTCAGCTGAGTGAAGGTATTCTTTGTTTAGTCATCCCATCAATAATCTTCATCATTTAAAAATAAACTGTATTTAATACTGCCTGTGTTCTATACTAGTAATCCAATATCTCCAATATTTCCTCATCATTATGTTTCCTCATTGACAGTGCAACCATCCTCAGCTGCTTCATCAATGTCCTTTCCTCCATCATAAAGTCAGAAGTGGAGATTTTGCTGATAAGTGCATGATGATCAGCATTATTCATGACTCCCCAGATACCAAAGTAGTGTGTGTCAATTGGCAGCAACATCTGGACAATATCCAGGTTTGGGCTGATAAATGGCAATGGTAAGTGACATGTGCACCTGACAAATGCCAGTCAATGATTATCTCCAAAAAGATAGAATCTAACAATTGCCCCTCAACATTCAATGGCATTGCCATCACCAATCTACATCCTAAGGACTTTCATAGAAAAAATTGAAATTAAACCAATCATATGATTAGTGGCCACAAGAGCAGGTCAGAGGCTAGAAATTCTGAAACAAGTAACTCACCTCCTGACTCCCAAGGCTGGTCCACCATCCAAAAGGCACAAATCAGGAGTGTGATGGAATCCTTCCCATTTGCCTGGATGATTCCAACAACACTTAAGAAGCTTGACACCATCCAAGGCAAAGCAGCTCACTTGATTGGCATCCCATCCGCCAACTTCAATATTCAAATGTTTCAACACTGAATCACAGTGGCAGCAGTGTGTAGCATCTACAGATTGCATTGAAGCATCTCATCCATGTTTCTCATAAACCCACAACCTTTACCACCTAGAAGGAATGCCATAATTTGCAAGTTTTCCTCCAAGCCACACACTACTGTGAATTGGAACTATATTATCATTCCTTCACTGTCACTTCATCAAAATCCTGGAACTCATTTCCTAACAGCACTGTGGCTGTACCTAACCCCCAGTGGCCTGCAATGGTACAAGAAGGAAGTGCACTACCATTTTCATAAAGAGCAATTTATGATGCACAATAAATGCTGGCTAGCCAGCCAAGCCCAAATCTCATGAGTGAATTTAATGAAGAACAATATACAGTGTACACTTTTTATTGTTTTAATGAACTTTCTGTATGCCTAAGCACCTACTTTACATGGCATTGGTGTTGCCATGAATAAATGTATCAATATATCTTTGCTTCAAATACAGACCACAATTATAGTAGAATAACCTGGTGTAGTGTGACTTTTAATTTTGTCCACCCCAGTCCAACACCAACACCTCAACATCAAAGTAGATATAAGGCAGTTGGGAATTGAGAGAGAGAGAGAGAGGGCTCATCAGCTTGTAGATGGGGAATACTTCTCTAACTACTCCCCCTCTGTCACAAGGTTTGTTTATTTTATTGAACCTGTTATTGATCTAGTTGATTTTTGTTCAAAACTTCAAACACACTATTTTACATGCTTGCTCATTGCACTCTTCTAAATGTATTGAAATCAACAACAAATTGTATTGCCTCTTACTGCCATTGATTGTGTCTGTGGATCTAAACATTCCATTCCCCAACAGTCAAAATAAATCCAAGGTCTGATGTCAGCCAATTACCACTTCTTGATATGTTCCTTCTTTTATTCTTTTCAGTCCTGCACTATAACTGCAGTTCCTTCTCCTCATTTTCTGAAAAATGATATGGAGTTTCTGAGCAGGTTAGAGGGACTGGAAGAAAGTAGTTGGATAGAAAGGGAAAAAGGAAAAACGAAGGGCAAATGAAAATGGAATATTGGGTTTGGAGAGAGGCTAGAAAGGAGTAAATGTGCAGAGCAAATGGAGATGATTTGGGAACAGGGTGCTGTAGGATTAGAGACACTTGGAGTTTGAGGAGTTAATGCAAACTATAAATCCTCCTTTCCTGTGGCATAAATAATTCCATTAAATCCTCACAGATTTTGAAATCTTTCATGAGGAGAAAAGGTAACCATGCCGATTTTCCAGCTGACGCTTTTAATTAACTGACTCAGTATATTACAATACTGAACGTCATCGGCTGTCTATGAATTGTCCATGTGTGGGTTGAATGGAAAAAAAAGGTTCAAAAGTTCACTCCCTCACAGGTATAAGTCAGATATTCCAAAATCTCCTGAACTAAATAGAAAATCTCTGATTACTTAGGCATGAGAAAGAAAATTTGAGAATTCAACTGTGATGTTTATTTCAGATATACAGTTAGCAAGGTAAAAGTGCAGCTGTAGACACAGAATTCTTTCACACCATGAATATTTAGAAGCAACTTATTTAAAATAGACATTCCTGTAAATTCATAAAAATAGTACATTATCATTCACAAACTTTGCACCATATGGATTCTCAATTTTAATTTATTCTTACATTGCAAATATGTGGAAGTACCATTTTTGCATCTTAAATACAATGTGGATGCAGGCCTTTCAGCTCAACCAGTCCATGCTAACATTTATGTTCAACTCGAGACTCCTCCCATCTTTCCTCATGGCACAGTGGCTCAGTGGTTAGCACTGCTGCCTCACAGGAGAAAATCTTTGGCTGATATTTAACAAGCCTAATAAGACATGGCAGTTCTCAACTTAGATTTAAGAAATGGCACAGCATTTTCATGGTAGTGATCATAATTCAGTTAGATTTCGCATAGTTATGGAAAATGTCAAAGATAGACCAGGAGTAAAAGTTTTCAACAGGGGAAAGACAATTTTACTCAGCTGAGATGTGATATGGCAGGAAAGATGTGACAAGAACAGGAAAAACAACTTGAAGGTAAATCAGTGTCAGAGTCAGGGAATCATTCAACAAGTAAGTAATGGGAACATATGTGCTCTGAACATGACTTAAAATCCACAAATCTAGATGCTCCGGGATGTCAAAAAACACATGGAGTAAGATTTAGCAAAAAAAGTGAAGTACTTATAATATGCCAAGATTTCAATACTATAAAAGACTAGAGGAGTATAGAAAGTGTATGTGTGATTAGGGAGTGGAGGAATTAAAAAGGAAATTAGCAAAGCAAAGTGAGGGCATGAAAAGATATATTAGCAAGTAAATCCACGAAAATCCAAATGTGTTTTATACATACTTAGAGCAAACAGGATAACTGAGCAAAGAGTTCAGCAAAGAGCTAAAAAACAGACCAAAAAATTACCTTGTGTGGGGAGGCGGAAGATGTGGGCACGCTTTTTAATGAATACTTTGCATCTTTTCTCAAATAAATGGGAATGATGCGGACACACGTTAAAGAGGAGCAGTGTCAACCAATGGATATGATAAATATAGTGAAGAAAAAATAGCAAGTTGTTTATCATCCTTGATAGTGAATAAATCACTAGCTCTGGATGAAATATATCTCAGACTGCAAACATCAACATGAGAAGGAATAGAAGGCCCTGACCATCATTTTCCAATCTTCCCTGGCTACAGGCACAGTGCCAGATTACTGCTAAGTTAATACTGTTGTTTAAAAAGAGAAGGAACAGATTGATTAATTACAAGCCAATCAGGTTTACCTTGATGATGGCCAAATTATTGAAAACACTTCAAGGACAGTATAGACTGACATTTAAAAAGCCACAAATTATCAAGGGAAATCAGATTGAATTCCAGGAAGCTTGTGTCTGACTATCTTGACTCAATTTTTTGAGGAGGTAAGAAGAATGACTGATAAAAGTAGCATGCTTGATAAAGTCTGTATTGAATTTGGCAAAGCTTTTGACAAGGTACCACATGACAGACTGATCAGAAATTTAAAACACACTGGATCCAAGGAAAAGTAGCCAGCTCAGGCTAGATTGTACCCCACTGGTGTGTTTGAAGGCAGTGCAGGTAAGGGGAGCACTTAAAGTCCAATATGTAGCTTACCTACTGCCTGCCCACACTGGATCTTTTTGAGGTACTTAAGAGACAAATGCCCCACTACTGTTTATATTATTCCACGGGGGGGAAAGCCTTGCTTTACGTGAAGCCAAGTCGCTCTTGTCATCAACCTCTTTAAGCCTCCTCACCAGCTTCTTGAAACCTGTGCCCTCACTCATATCCCCAAGATCCTGGGCTTTCCTGGGTTCTTCAGTGTGGTGGGCCTGCTTGTAGTCCCAGCACTGGCCACTGCACCTACCTGCTGCTGCTGGGACAACAGAGCTATCAGCCATCTGATTGGCTGGAAACTCTCGAAGGCAGAACTTTCTCCCAAGACAGGATAAGAAATTTTGCTTTTAAACAACTAATTCTACTTCCAGCATTAAAGTGCTGTGGGCTGGCTGTCACGATTGTGTAGATGCTACCCCTCGATTTTTTTAGCTGGGGGCAACAGAGGAGGTGGGCAGAAACTGCTGTGTCCCACAAAATCTAACACTTAGATCAAAAGCTCAATAGTGAGAAGCAAATGGTTATGTTTAAGAGTTGTTTTTATGACTGAAAGCTATTTCCAGTGGGGTTTGCAGGACTCCACATTGCATGCTTTGCCGTTTATGGTAAATATTAATGATTAGGATTTGATATTCAGGAGCATGATTAAACTCTTTGGGGATGATATAAAAGCTAACTGCATTGAGAATGAAGAAGAAAGCTGTAGACTGGAGTAATTGGCCAACAAAATGTGACAAATGTAATTCAATCATGAAAAGTTAGAGGTAACGCAATGTGTCTGTGTGTGTGTTGCTGGGTTGGGGGAGAAGAGGTGGGGAAATGCACGATAAGTAGCAGAATACTGAGAAGTGTAGAGGAACAAGATCTAGGCATGCACATCTATACATCCCTCAAGATTGCAGGACAAGTACACAGGTGGTTAAAAAGCCATTTAGGATACTTTGCTTTTTTGGCTGATACACAGGGTATAAGAACAGGGAT
This sequence comes from Rhincodon typus, assembly GCF_021869965.1. NCBI lineage: Eukaryota > Metazoa > Chordata > Chondrichthyes > Orectolobiformes > Rhincodontidae > Rhincodon > Rhincodon typus. The sequence goes on from NC_063336.1 coordinate 95,694,091, forward strand.
TTAATATTAAAATTGTCTAAATCATTGGTCAGGCCATACCTGAGGAAGACATATACAGCTTTTCTGGAATAGAAGAGGCTGAGGACAGATTAAGGGGTCTCAAATCATAAATAGCCTAGGCAGTATCTTTATGAATGACCTATTCTGTGAGCAAAAAGGTCAATAATCAGGACGTACAGAAATAGAGTAATTGACAGCACGTTAGAGATGAGGTGAGGGAATATATTTTCACCTGGAGAATAATCGGAGTCTGAAAAAGTAGTTGAGGCAGAAACTTTCATTGGATGTCAATGTACTTGAGGTATGCGTTTGAAGTGCCTTTACCTACAGAGCCACAGGTCAAGAGCTAAAATTGGGATTCGGCTGAATAGCTGCTTTCTGGCCATAACAATTGGTTGAATGGCTTCCTTCTGTGTTCTAGTTTTTATACCTTTTAACTCACTAACAAAATACAGAACAGTATAATATAAAGGCAGCCATCTGGCCCAGCATGCCTATGCCATCTCTATTGAAGATCTATTTAATTTGTCCCACTCTACACTTGACTGAAAGATGTAATCCCTTGCTATATTGTTGCAGTCATGGCTCTGATTCCAAAGATAAGGAACCTGCTTTGTGGATAGATTGGAGAAGATGAAGCTGTTCTATTTGAAAGTGAAAATATTAACAGAGCTTATGGTGATGATCAAAGTCAGGAGGGGTCAATTGAATGTACAGGGATAAACTGTTCCCATTGTTAGAAGGATCAAGAAGTATAGGAAACTGATTTAAAATGATGACAAAAAAAAAACATGTAGAAAATCTCTTTTAGCTAGGGAATATTTGGAATCTGGAATTCACTGCCTGCAAGTCTGATGGAAACAGTTTCAACTGAGGCCTTCAAAGAAGAATTAGGCAATTCTGAAAAGACCAAGAAAGAAATACAGGGCTACGAAGAAAAGGTGGGGGAGCAGGATTGGGTGAGTTGTTCTTGCTGACACAATGGGCTACATTACATTCTCAATGTCGTCACCATTCTATGGTAGGACTGCTTGACATGAAGAGGAAAGGGAAGAAACTCTAAGAGGGAAAAAAAGGGAGATAAATACAAAATGAAAAAGAATGGCAACTAAAATGCATAATGATGTCACAAGGTAGGCAGGTGCACCTCATAGAATATGACTGCCTTGACTGAGTCATGGAGTCATAGAGTAATACAGCATGACAAATGATCCATGCTGACCATGGTCCCCACTCAGATAATTCCAATTGCCTGCATTTGGTCCATAACCCTCTAAATCCTTCCCATCCATGTACCTATCCAAATGTTTTTTAAATGTTGCTATTGTACCTGCCTCAACCACTTTCTCTGGCAGCCCATTCCATATACACACCACTCTCTGCATGAAGAAGTTGCCCCTCAGGTCCTTCTCAAATCTTTCCCCTCTCACCTTGAACCTGTGCCCTCTAGTTTCCAATTCCCCATCCCCAGGAAAAAGATAATATGCATTCACCCTATATATACCCCTCATGATTTTATACACCTCAATAAGGTCACCCCTCAATCTCCTACGTTCCAAGGAATAAAGTCCTATCCTGGCCAACCTCTCCCTATAACCCAGGCCTACTAGTCCTGGCAACATCCTCATAAATCTTCTTTGCACACATTCCAGTTTAACTATGTCTTTCCTATAACAGGGTGACCAAAACTGTGCCATACTCCAACTGTGGCCTCACCAATGACTTATACAACTGTATCATACCGTCCCAACTCCTATACTTAATGCCTCGACCGATGAAGGCCAGCATACCAAATGCCTTCTTCACCACCCTGTCTACCTGTGACACCGCTTTCAACGAACTATGTACTTGTACTCCCAGGTCCCTCTGTTCCACAACACTCCTCAGGACCTTACCACTTACTGTATAAGTCCTACCTTGGTTTGACTTTCCAAAATGCAACACCTCACACTTATCTGTATTGAATTGCATTTGCCAATCCTCAGCCCACTTCCCCATCTGACCAAGATCCCTCTGTAATTTTTGAAAACCTTCCTCGCTATCAACTATACCTCCTAATTTTGTATCATCTGTAAACTTACTAATCATGTTTTGTCCATTCACAGCCAGATCATTTATGTAAATAACAAATAACAAAGGTCCCAGCACCGACCACTGTGGCACACCACTAGTCACAGGCCTCCAATCCAAGAAACAACCTTTACCATCACCCTCTACTTTCTACCATCGAGCCAATTTTGGATCCAATTAGCTAGCTCTCCCTGGATCCTATGCAACCAAACTTTCATGAATAGCCTGCCATCTGTTACCTTGTCAAAGGCTTTACTGAAGTCCATATGGAGAACATTCACTGCCCTACCCTTATCCATTCTCTTGGTTACCTCTTCGAAAAACTTTAAAAGATTTGTCAGACATGACTTCTGTGCACAAATCCATGATGATTATCCATAATCAGACCTTGACTATCCAAATATTGGTTGATCCTGTCCCTCAGTATCCTCTCCAATAACTTACCTACCACTGATGTCAGGCTCAATGGCCTGTAGTTCCCTGGCTTGTCTTTGCTACCCTTCTTAAACAATAGAACAACATTAGCCACGCTCCAGTCTTCCAGAACTTCATCAGAGGCTAAAGATGAAGCAAAAATCTCTGCAAGGGCCTCTGCAATTTCTCCCCTGTCCCCCCACAACATCTGAAGATGGACTTGATCAGGCCCAGGGGATTTAACCACCTTAATGCGATCTAAGACTGCAAACACCTCCTCTCCGGTAATACGTATGCAGTCCAAAACAGCCCAACTTGATTCCCTTATTTCTTTAGCATCCATGATTCTCTCCTCAGTAAACACACAGGAAAAATATTCATTACAAATCTCCCCCATCATCTGTGGCTCCACACATAGACAGCCATGCTGATCTTTAAGGGGTCTATTCTCTCCCTAGCCACCCTTTTACTCTTAATATAACTATAGACCCTCTTGGGATTATCTTTAACCCTATCTGCTAGATCCATCTCATACCCTCTTTTTGCCCTTCTGATTTCTCTCTTAAGCGTGCTCCTACACATTTTATAGGCATCTAGGGACTCACCTGAGCCCGACAGCTTAAACCCAATGTATGCCTTCTTCTTTTTCTAGACCGCAGCCTCAATATCCCTCATCAGCCAGGGATCCCTAAACCTGCCAACTTTTTCCTTCACCTATCAGGTACGTATTGTCCCTGGATTCTTGATATCACACTTTTAAAAGCATCCCATTTTACAGTCATTCCTTTTCCTTCAAATAGACTCATCCAATCGACCTCTGCTAGATCCTACCTAATGGCCCCAAAACTAGCCCTGCTCCAGTTTAGCACCTTAACCTGTGGACCTGCCCTTTTTTTTCCATAACTATGTTAAAAGTAAGAGAGTTATGGTCACTGGACCCAAAGTGCTCTTTGACTGACTCTTCAGTCACTTGCCCGACCTCATTTCCTCAGAGTGGCACCCTCCGAAGTAGAGGCCATTAATCTGGTCCAATCAGGGAGCCTTGGCTGACAGATAAGAACAGGAGGTTCAAACATCTTGTCCACTCTGAGAGCTAGATCTGAGGGTGCAAGATCAGTGTCAAGGAATCTCCACATGTAATTAAAGGGTGACTCGGCGACAGGATACCAACCTCTGCATAGTTATGTCAGTAACAACGAGAGAAAAGCATGCTCCTGAAGAAATTTGCTCACAACAGATATCTTTGAGTTGAGGTATGCTTTTCTGGCATTATGCCATTATTTGGAAAGCTTGACTTGTTCAATCCTGCCATTAAAGATGGGCCCAGTATGTGGAAAGAATGCGTTAGCTTTTCTGGGCAAATGAATTTGGGGCAGTTAAAAAGCAATGAACAATTCTCTTGACAGCTTGTGGACTAGCGGCTTTCTCAGTTATTAGGAGCTTAACTTTCCCAGAGGCACAAGATACCAAAACCTTTTGAGAGTTCAAAGATTTAGTTAAGGAATATTATGACCCCAAGCCTCCTCTAATTCTAAGACACTATCAGTTTTGCTCGGCAATTTAAGAAACAGGGGAATCCATATCGGGATTTTTTACTACATTAAGATGACTGAAAGAGGCATGTGACTTTGGTTTAACCCCGAAAGAGATGTTGAGACTGTGTTTGGTATGTGGGATTAATGATGTAACCATGCAAAAGTGTCTACTAGCTGAAGCCCAACTGGACTTCAAACAGGCACTACAACTGGCTTTATCAATGGAAAATGCAACAAGTGGAGTTGCAGGGTATTCTGATGTAAGTTGACACCCTTGCCGGTCCAACTGAGCTTGGGTCAACCACTTGAGTGAAAGCAATTCCATTGCCTCTCTCAGGACATGTCCTGAACAGAGGAACTCTAGATCAGCCCACAGCAAAGCCCGAAAACAATGCCAATCTTTGGCCAGAGATAACAAGGTGTAGAGCTGGATGAACACAGCAGGCCA
>NC_063336.1:95698957-95719478 GCF_021869965.1 Rhincodon typus
GAAGGACAGGTTAGGGAGGCGGGGACGAGCTGGGCTGGTTTTGGGTCTCGGCCCGAAACGTCAGCCTTCCTGCTCCTCTGATGCTGCTTGGCCTGCTGTGTTCATCCAGCTCTACACCTTGTTATCTCAGATTCTCCAGCATCTGCAGTTCCTACTATCTCTGAGCTAATCTTTGGCCAACTGGTTAATATTCCTTTTAGGATCCGGGCCACCAAGCCATTGTAGTTGCTGCCAGTATGTGGACTCGAGACAGCAAAGGAGTCCTACCAGACCTAAACTGAGTAAGATAACTCATAGGGTGGTATCCAGGAGAGTGCACACCCTGGAAAGTCCACCTACATCTCGGTTGGAATTGTTAGATTGCTTAACAACATCCAAATCAGAACCAATCAAAATAAGCATCTGGTTAAATGGTCATCTAGTTCTAATTGAAGTCTATGATACCAGGGAAGACCAAAAAGGAGCACTTAGCAAACTTGGACATAGTCCTTAGATGTTTCACCCAGGTGAACATGTGCCTTAGAAGGGAAAAATGTGTGCTAGGTACCCCAAGTGACCTACTTGAGCTGAAGAGTTGAAAAGACCGGGTTACACACATTGGAAGATAAAGTGAGGGCAATCAAAGGTGCCCTGTTTCCCATGTCTGTACCAGAGCTTAGGGGTCTCCTTGGACTGGTGAATTATTAGTGGAAAGTTCATAAATAACCTGACCTCCATCCTAGCACCTTTGCACCAACTGTTAAATAATGGGTCAGCCTTAGAAATTAACTCATAGTCAAGCCATAGCTTTCAGGGAAGTGAAGGAATAACTATTATCCTCTAAGTTGGCACACTATGATCCCAAGCAAGATCTCGTATTGATATGTGATGTCTCCCTACACAGCATCAGGGTAGTATTAACACAGACGTGGCCCATACATCCAAGACTTTGGACGCAGAAAGGGCCAGTTATGGCAAAACTGTAACAGCTGGTGGCAAAGGGAAAACCAAAGGGCCATCACAACTGGAATTTAAACCTTTTTGGATGCAGAGAGACCAGATTATTTGAGAGGACAACATATTACTATGGCGAGTAACGTGATTGTCCCAAGCAACGGTTACCGCCAGATACTGGCTGAACTCCACGAGGGTCATCCAGGGGTCTCCAAAATGAAGATGTTGGTGAGAAGTTATGTCTGGTGGCCAGGATTGGATGCAGACAGTTGCATTGGTGGGGCAGTGTCCTGAGTGCCAATAAGGACAAAATTACGGCCAGAAGCTCTCCCACATTTGTGGAATGGCTGGGTAACCTGGAAATCGTTACACTTTGGCTACGCAGGTCCTTTCATGGGCTTAATGTTTTTAGTCATTGTGGATGCCCACTCAAAGAGGCTGGACATGCATAGAGTTCATTCATCGAATACAGGGATGACAATAGACAAACTGTGCACATCTTTTGCAATACACAGACTCCTGGAAGTGTTGATCACAGATAATGGACCATCGTTTATCAGCAGGGAATTTGGGTATTTCCTATATTCAAATGGCATTCCATATATAAGGATAGTTCTGTACCATCATCATCCAAAGGTCTGGCAGAAACAGCAGTCTAATCTTTCAAGGCTGACTTAAAGAAACATCTTACAGCTTCACGAGATACCAAACTGTCCCAGTTCCGATTTGCTTATAAGAACCACCCCTCATGCAACTATAGAGATAATTCCAGCAGAGTTTCTAATGGGGAGACGACTCTGCGCCTGATTAAATCTGATCTACCTAGGCCTGGGGGAGGGTAAAACGGCAGCAGGAACGTCACTGCTAGACACAAAACTCCACGAAGCGAGAGAGACAGTTTACTTCATGGGACGAAGTTTGGTGTAGGAACCATGGGAATGGCCCTGCATGGGTAAAAGGTGTGGTCGATACGTGGTCAAGTCCAGTGAAATATGAAGATCAGGTACATGCGACGGTCCTGAACAAGCAGGTGGACAGTATGAAAACTGCAAACTCACAAACGGTGTGGGAGCAAAATGTGCTTCAGTCCTCAACAGCCTTTCCGACTATTCTGGAACACATGGGTTCTTCCTCTTCAAGGATCGAGGATACCTCAGAAGCTGAGATGGACATGGCAGATGTCGCTGCCTCGGTGCCTTTGCAGCCTGAAGAGGAGAACGAATTTCTTCCAAGATGCTCCGGACGCAAGAGGTGAACCACTGTGTGTTACCCATCACCCGTATCAGAGGCAGAGTTGGAGGAACCTGACCCAATGCTACAACATCCCAGGAGGAGCTACAAAAAAAAACTGGGGGCTTATGTCCTCTGAATCAAAGGGGGAGAGATTTAGTGACTGTAATGAGTTCAGCCAGATAGACCTCATAGAATCAGTTCCCTGATTGACTAACAGATAAGAACAGAAGAATCAGAGGTTCTGCTCACTCTGAGAGCTGACTCAGAGGGAGCTGGATCAGTGTCAAAGACTCTCTATGTGTAAATAATACATGACTTAGTGACAGGATACCGGCCCCTGTGGAGTTATTTCAAAATGCATGAGAATTCACAAAAGGAATTGAAGTTATATGGGCTTGGTAGAAGTTTGAAGAAACATGGCATGGCTATAAATAGAACCTTCCCAAATATATGAACAGATCAATGGGACACCCATGGGATCACCTATCTCCAGACTAATAGATGAAGTGATGATGCAGAGACTTGAAAGTATGGCCCTTCCGCTAATCCAACCAAAACTATGGATACGCTAAGTGGACGACACCTTTGTCATTATTAAATGGACCAAACTAGAGGAGACATGAACTAATAAGCTACATCCTTGCCGGTATCAGATTCACCAGAGAAGAGGAGAAGAACAAACAGCTCCCATTCCTAGACATCATGGTGGAACGCAGGACAAATGGGGAATTCCTAACAAAGGTACACAGGAAAGCCACACACGCTGACCAAGTACTGAATTTCAACAACAACCACTCTAACACACACAAACAAAGTTGTGTGAGAACATTATTTAAAAGGGCAACAGCACACTAGAGCAGCACAGAGCTACGCCAAGAGGAAGAAGAGTATCTCTTCCAAGTATTCAAAGACAATGGATACCCAAAAAACTGGGTCAGAACATGCCTATTACACGAACGACACCAGGAAGATACTACATGCCACGACATACTTAACATGCTACTTTACACCAGGAACACATCTGAACTGACCACATGACTCCTACGACCACTGGGCATCAGAATAGCACACAAACCCACATCAACCCTACAACAACTGCTCACCTGAACCAAAGACCCACGACCCACTATTGACAGGACCAATGTCATGTACAAGATTCCTTGCAAAGACTGTGACAAATACTACATTGGACAAACAGGAAGGAAATTAACAACAAGGGTACACGAACATCAATTGGCTACAAAAAGACACGACCAATACTCACTCATCTCTATCAATATGGATAAGGAGAACCACCAATTCGACTGGGACAACACAAGGATCCTGGGACAAGCAAAGGAGAGACAAGCACGGGAATTCCTAGAAGCCTGGTACTCCACTAAGAAAGCCATCAACAAACACATAGAGCTCGACCTCATATACACTCCACTGCGAAGGAAAACCGGAAGTGAGTTAATCCAGCTCAACTGACTCCAGAGTTTAAGTACCAGGCGGGAAAACACAACAGTGCTTCATCAGAGGCTGCACTGATCATGTTACCCAGCAGGGTAATGAAACGTCTGCGGAACAACAAACAAGCTCGACAAGCCAACCAACCACAACATCCACAACCCGAGCTACAAATCTACTCTAAAACCTTAAGGACCTTCCCATTTACTCCAGGTGTCTTAAATTGAATGAATCAAAATTTGTTACTTAACACTTTAATGTTACAATAACATGGTTTCGTTAGTTAAATATCAATTGTTAGCCCACAGGTCCAAAACATCGTGGGACAAACAAATACTAAAACAGCATTTATACACAAAACATAACGGCACATGGTTTGTTTGGAGCTGAAATAGCCTAATCCATTTTTGTTGCTGAAAATTAGAAATAAGTAAGATATTCATTGGACATGTTATATGCATGTCTATTTTACCTTGCTGTGTGCCCGCGGGTAAAATAGTGAGAGGTAATCAGTGTGTTTTTGGACACTGTGTGCTTTATGTCCCTTGGCTACTGCTGAAATGGTCGTGTGTGAAAAGACAAGACATGAGCACTATGGAAAATCCAATAAGATGGTACGGAGAAGGAAGCTGACATGGTGAAGAGTGCTGCCAATGGAAGTAACTGCTGAAGGCAACCAGAAAATAAGTTCAGGCTGGAAACAGCTCCAACAAGAAACTCCACAGCAGCAGGTTACATCATTTAATCATGTTCTGAATGGGGAGCAGGAGTGTCTCATGGTGTGGTCAACATTCTCCGATGAAGTCAAAATACTGTTTGCAACAATTAGGCCGTGACATAGAAACTGCGCAACAGGCATTTTTTTTTGTTAAACCATGCCTATCTTTCAAACTTTGTTGAGAGAGAAGAACTTCTTAGTTGAATACAGAATGACTTATAAAGTGAACATTCATATGTACTACGTTTAACGTTAAACATAAGATGTTTTCAACTAAAATTAGCAAACAAAATGCTCTCACTATAGGTCCACTCGTGGTTAATTAGCATTTTCTTCTGGACAAAACTAAACAGTCCAAAACAAAAGTATGCAAATTCAACAAAACTTGTCCTTTTTCTAGGGTATTTTCCTTTATGGGTTTAGTTGAGGAGGAAACCAATCTCTGGCTTATCCTGTTTCCTGATGATTTACTGGATAAAGACACCAATCCCTGGTCTGAAATTTAAAATGAATATAGCTAGGCCTACCCCAATGCGATCTATCAGCCATGGTGCAATACAAGCACTTGCTGTTTAGTGTGACTTGATGCAACTCAAGAGATGAGGGCAATATTGTGGCTGCCATTCCCAAAGCAGACCCCCTCTCAGATAGACACAAAGGATCCAATGACACAATTTTGAAGTTAAGCATGGAATTTCCCTATTGCCATCTTCACTGAAACAAATTGTCTGGTAATTAGCACATTATTGTTGTGGGTCCTATATCACGACATTGCAGACTGCACATTCAGACTTTTGCTAGCTGTATAGATTCATGACATTTCCTGAGATTGCGGAACCTGAGACATAATACAAGCTATTTTCTTCCTTTTTGTAGTTATGCAGAGATCCTGATATTTTTGGGTAGACACTAGGACCATGCTTGCGATGTTCAGGAAGTGGTGGGGGCACTCACGAAACAGAGATATGGGTCTGATGCTGAATTTAAATGCAGGACTATAACATCAATTTGTACTGTGTGCTTGCAGGGCAATAAACCACATTGGCAGGCTGCTCTGCAGCCTGGTGGGAAATCCACTAGTGCACCTTTGGGAACGGTCCACAGCAATCAGATAAAAAATTGGTAGAAGAGTTGCAGTATGGAAATCTGGTAGGAAGAAAGATTGGTGCTCGTTTGGTTGTTGGCTGATCCTATAAGCAAGGAGAAGGCCAGATCAGCAGAATGTTCACTTCAGAGGGCAGAATTCATCCTCTTTACAAGCAGCAAGACAGAAAGCACTCACTTTCTTGATTTGACAGCCTCCAGCTCATTGTGGTGCTGGGTTTCTCAGAAGTTCTAAAATCAGCTGCCAACTGCCCTGTGGCAGCCTGACAAATACTTTAATGCCGTGATCCTCTTCTTGAGGGGTGGAACAGAGGGGCGTCTCTCAACACAAATGGGACAGAAAGCCAGAATCGAGCACATTAAGTATACATTCAAGACAACAAGGTGCAGGGCTGGATGAACACAGCAGGCCAAGCAGCATCATAGGAGCAGAGAGGCTGACGTTTCGGGAAGGGTCTAGGCCCGAAACGTCAGCCTCTCTGCTCCTATGATGCTGCTTGGCCTGCTGTGTTCATCCAGCCCTGCACCTTGTTGTCTCGGATTCTCCAGCATCTGCAGTTCCTACTATCTCTGATTCAAAGTATACATTCAATACTGTTTCTCAATTTTAAGTTTGTTAGCAATACTCCCCCCACCTTCCTCCATAGACCCTCACCTGCCGATCCAGGGAAGGTTAATATTTACTCCAAACAAACAGAAAGGTCCTATATGGAACCTCTTTGTCTGCACTCAGTGTTTTAATCATGGTCAGCATAGTGACAAATACAATCATTCTCCTCAGAGTTACTAGGCTATAAAGTGGAAAGATTATTCAGGCCCCTAATCAGGAATTAAAAACACGAAATGACAAATGTACAAGTGGATGGCAAATAATATAAGAATTGTACTCAAGTGTGTTGTTCAATAGTTGGAAAGTCAAATGAGAGCAAATTTTGTGCATGAAGAAAGAGTAAACACTTGAAGTCTGCCATACCAGTGAAAGTGCATTTTAAAGTAAGTTGTCACCTTCAGTGAATTGAGGAATATTGGGCTTTTCATTGAATTCTCTCCAAGCAAGTACTCAATTCTTCATCAAAACTTGTGGATTATTTCACAATTTATGCCATTGATAAAATGTATAATGCAGGGTTTTGTCTTAAAACGAAATGTTATAATAGCAATTAAGCACACAGTGGCATAGATTTCACAAGCTAGCTAACTTTCTTAAAATCTAGCATAACTAAAACCTCCATTGTATGAAAACATATAGCAAAATTGTCTTCTACAAACTTGAAATATTTTTTGACAAGGAGATTTGGTGGTGTAATGATACATAACAATCCAGTATATGAATCAAAATCCAGGTCAGACATAGTTTCAACTCAGAGATCACTGTCGGGATCTGAAAGGGGTTTTGGACATTTATAACTCAGTTGTTAGTGTATAAACCCTCACAAAACAAATTTCCAAAACAACATTGGTATTGTCATTCAGACAAATGCTCAAAAGTGTATAATTTGGAAGAAGAAATATTCTCACTATTTTATTAGAAGTATTCTCCTGAGGACAGGTTGGAAATTGTTGGGGAAGTTGTGTTAGAGATTAAATACTTAAGGTAAAGTGAAGAAAGGCTTACCTACATTTTGCTTTTCTTGATATCAAGAATGTGTACCAAAAATAAAGAAATGCTCCAACTTAGTCAATATCCTTTACATTCCTGACCATCAAAAACTCATTTTTTAAAATAAAAATATTTACTTGGTCATTCCTTCTGAACCTTTAGAAGTAGAAAGACAAAGAAAGTCACAAGCTTCAATCATTGTTACATGGCTGCTAGATAGATGACAAAACCAATCACAGCTGGACTCACATGAATTTTCTTTGTACTTGTTCTTTGGGACACCCTTAAGTAGTTTTACAATATTCTGCCAACTGATCACAGATTGCATCTTCACCAACAGCCTGGTCAACATGAACGGGGTGGCTGCGCCTCTGGATCCTTTAGATGATTGACTTTTTTCTGGAATTTCTTCGAATCCCCTTTGAGAAGGCACTCTACCACAGCATCAGTAGCCATTTGTCTTTCCATTCTTCCTGCAGTCACACAAAGTACATTTAAAATCTCAGCGATCTTCCAATTCATGGCCTCAAAATCAGAACCAATCTAAGGTTTCCTGGCACTCACCCATGTAAGGAAGAATTTGCACCAAGACTTAAAATAACATTCTTAATAAATATGCAAATTATTCCTAATTTAGGAATCTTTCATCTTTTTGCTTTTCCCCCTCAATAAACGTTCTGTAGTCTAAATCGCCTTGCAATCATACAGTTCCTTTGTTGTAAAGGCTGCAGAAAACACATTAATCATTAGAATTAATCATGCAAAACTAATCACTATATCACTCTGAATCGGTTGTTATACGTATGTCAGGTTTTCATTTTCTCAGTTTTGATCCTTGTAATCTATGTGTGCCTCGTTTCCTAAAAGTTAACCAACAAAACCATAATATTAAAATGGAGTTTGTTTTTTTTTTCACCTTGGGCCTTTCCATCATGAAACACATCAGTTAAGATTATTATGATTTTCAGTGGTTTACTAGCAACAGTAATCACAACTCAAGTCTACATTAAGGTTCATGTCTTAGCAAAATATAGCAACTCCATCGCCAGGACCTTAGGTTACTCTAAGTTCCAATATATACTTTTGACCTTTCAAAGCCCAATACTGCAGCAGGATAGTCTGACTTCAACAATTGAGTGGTAACACAACCAAAGCATTTTTATTTAAAATTATAAGTAAGGCCATTAGATTTCCTTTTAAAATGAACTTACATTTTTATGTTGTTCATGTACTTGGTTGTGAAAGGATTCAACCTAATAAAAAAGTTCAAATTATTCTGCAGTAACACTTATCTTGAGCCTTTAAGAGGCTTTGCTTTAGCACTGAAAACTGCTTGTTTATTGATTCAGTAAAGAGTTTCAATGTCTTCATGATAATCTTTAAGACTGCGAGTAGTAGCCTTCACTGACTTATTACGCACACTCACTCAAAAGATCATTGAGTGTCATCCTTCATTTACTCAATGCATTTAGCAAGTTTATAATATTGCATTGATTATTCCAAATATAGTCATTACATTAATTATTACAATTGAGGGACAATATTAGGCAATTTACTTGCACCACAGTGACCACTATTCGTAATTTGCAAGGAGTCTCAATCACACAACTATAAAGGAAACAACATACTATGCCTAAAGCTTACTCATCAGAGTTGAAATGACCAACTGTCGCCTTACAATGCTTCCACATATTCTCGAAACTCTACAAAATAGAGGTCATACATGTTCATTCAATTCTACCAAAACAGGAATAACTTAATATCATTACACTGTCAACAAGAACCAGTAGTTTAATGTTTTCTGTTGTTTTTACAAGCCAAAAAACCAAAATTTGGGACATTTCACATTGCCATTTCTAGACTTTTCCAACCATGTTAAAATGTTGATATACATCCAAAGAAAAGATACAAATCATTCACCAGTCTGTCGTATGTTTGACTCTGGATTCAGGGTTCAATGTTTTGCAGCGTCATTTGATTACATCTTTTATGTCAATGCCTAACATGTTGATGGCAATCAACAATTCTCGAAAAAGTCATTATTTAACACTGCACTGGAGTTTTGCTCAGTGATATTGAGTCACTTCTATCAAATTTCGCAAAATGGAAGACCATAAGATGTGTCGTTTGAAATTATATCAGGAACTATAATTTTGATGAATTTGCACAATTAGTGCCCTTGCTAATCGCAGTTTATATTTCACATTATCGTCTATCTTTACACAAACAACAAATTATGTTAATGCCTTTTACTTCAAAAGAAAACCAACACACAAATACGAACCTCCCAAGATGATGAATGATTTTTAGTGGCTATAATATTTTGGCTGGCTGTAAGGGAAATATTTTTGTTACTTTAACCACCATGTGATTTAAACAGTTCACTTTTAACAGCAACAAGACATTATTCATGATTTGAGTTTTGCAATAGCTATAGTTGCACCAAAAAATAATTACAGCAATTCTGAACAGTGGGACCACCAGCTGACCAAGCAACAGAGAGAAGCCTTTTGATGAAACTGTCCAGTCTTTCACCATGTTTAACATCTATTTGAATATTTAAGGCTTTATTTCAAAGAACTGAGACATTGTTAACACATTATCATCCTAAAGAGCATTGGTTGTATTTATATCCCAACCTTGCTTTCATAACTTGGAATATACAAATTGGTCACTGTGTTGGGACAGAAGTTGCAAGTTGGAATATTGATGCTTATGATGCAAAGCAGAAAAAGAACTATCGACAATACACAGTTGAGGTCTTGCTAAGGTAAAACATATAAATAAATGTGAAAAAGGGAAAAACTAAGTGCAGTTCCATAGCTAATGTTGGCCAATGTTGTTTCATCAAATTTAAAGCACAGAAACAAACTATTCAGCCCACTGAACTAAACCAACATTTAAACTCTACACAAATTCCTCACTACCTACTCTCTCTAAACCAGCACTTCAGACCAAGCAAAACGTTACACAGGGCTTAGATAGGCTGAGTGAGTGTGAGCAAATCTGTGGCAAATGGGAGCTCAATATGAATTCACCATGAGCTTGTTAGCATGGACAACAAATTGAAACTTTTCTCAATGGTAAGGAACTAAGAACAATAAAGGAATAAAGGGATTGATAAAAACAATTTTGACTTATAGCAGCACAAATTATTCACCGAGTTTTACATCTAAATTTTTTTCTGCTTGTTGCCTAGAACTGAATGGAGCACTATAATTATGAAGAAATAAAACTTTTGGACTGATGCATCAAAGAACATAGAACGTTGAACATAGAACATTACAGCGCAGTACAGGCCCTTCGGCCCTCGATGTTGCGCCGACCTGTGAAACCAATCTGAAGCCCATCTAACCTACACTATTCTATTATCATCCATATGTTTATCCAATGACCATTTAAATGCCCTTAAAGTTGGCGAGTCAACTATTTTTGCAGGCAAGGCATTCCACGCCCTTACTACTCTCTGAGTAAAGAACCTACCTCTGACATCTGTCCTATATCTATCACCCCTCAATTTAAAGCTATGTCCCCTCGTGCTAGCCATCACCATCCGAGGAAAAAGGCTCCCACTGTCCACCCTATCTAATCCTCTGATCATCTTGTATGTCTCTATTAAGTCACCTCTTAACCTTCTTCTCTCTAACGAAAACAGCCTCAAGACCCTCAGCCTTTCCTCATAAGACCTTCCCTCCATACCAGGCAACATCCTGGTAAATCTCCTCTGCACCCTTTCCAATGCTTCCACATCCTTCCTATAATGCGGTGACCAGAACTGTACGCCATACTCCAAGTGCGGCCGCACCAGAGTTTTGTACAGCTGCAACATGACCTCATGGCTCCGAAACTCAATCCCTCTACCAATAAAACCTAACATACTGTACGCCTTCTTAACAACGCTATCAACCTGGGTGGCAACTTTCAGTGATCTATGCACATGGACACCGAGATCTTTCTGCTCATCCACACTACCAAGAATCTTACCATTAGCCCAGTACTCTGTATTCCTGTTACTCCTTCCAAAGTGAATCACCTCACACTTTCCGCATTAAACTCCATTTGCCACCTCTCAGCCCAGCTCTGCAGCTGATCTATGTCCCTCTGTAACCTGCAACATCCTTCCTCACTATCCACAACTCCACCAACTTTGGTGTCATCCGCAAATTTACTAACCCATCCTTCTACGCCCTCATCCAGGTCATTTATAAAAATGACAAACAGCAGTCGCCCCAAAACAGATCCTTGAGGTACACCACTAGTAACTGAACTCCAGGATGAACATTTCCCATCAACCACCACCCTCTGTCTTCTTACAGCTAGCCAATTTCTGATCCAAACCGCTAAATCACCCTCAATCCCATGCCTCCGTATTTTCTGCAATAGCCTACCATGGGGAACCTTATCAAACGCTTTACTGAAAGAGAATTGGTAGAAAGTCCATTTTATATGCATTGATCATGTAAGACCTGAGTCTTTTTATTTTGTGTTTTTATAAACTGTGGACTGAAATGAGAGAGCTGTAAGGTTTTAGAGTAGATTTGTAGCTGGGGTTGTGGATGTTGTGGTTGGTTGGCTCGTCAGGCTGGTTCGTTGTTCCGCAGACATTTCATTACATCATCCGTGGTAACATCATCAGTGCAGCCTCCGATGAAGCGCTGTTATGTTTTCCCACCTGTCATTTAAACTCTGGTGTCCATTGAGCTGGATTACCTCACTTCCAGATTTCCTTCGCAATGGAGTGTATATGGGATCTAGCTCTATGTGTTTATTGATGGCTTTCTTGGTGGAGAACCAGGCCTCTAGGAATTCCCGTGCTTGTCTCTGCTTCGCCTGTCCCAGGATCCTGGTGTTGTCCTAACCAAATTGGTGGTTTCATCATCCATGTGGATGGAGGTGAGTGAGTATTGGGCATGTCTTTTTGTTGACAGTTGATGTTTGTGTACCCTTGTGGCTAATTTCCTTCCTGTTTGTCCAATGTAATGTTTGTCGCAGTCTTTGCAGGGAATCTTGTATATGACATTGGTCCTGTCCATAGTGGGTAGTGGGTCTTTGGTCCAGGCGTAGGGTTGATATGGGTTTGTGTGCTACTGTGATGCCCAGTGGTCATGGGAGTCTTGTGGTCAGTTCAGATGTGTTCTCGATGTAAGTTAACGTGGTGAGTGTGTCAGGGCGTGTAGAATCTTTCTGGTGTCGTTCGTGTAATAATACATGCCCTGACACACTCATCATGCTACCTTACATTAAGAACACATGTGAACTGACCACATGACTCCTACGACCACTGGGCATCAGAGTAGCACACAAACCCACATCAACCCTACACCAACTGCTCATCCGAACCAAAGACCCACTACCCACTATGGACAGGATATTGAATTTTAAATTAAGTCAGGGGATAACTGTTATTGGTGAAGCATTTTTGCAACTTGGAAAATGCATGTAAATGTCCAGCAGCAATTCAGAAGTACCAGCATGATGGGATTACTTCCTTTGCCACTGTCTCTTTATACTTTTGAATTTTTGAAATGTAATTTTTAAAATATTTATTTGTCGTGGTCATCGCTCGCTGGACAGCATTTATTGCCCATTCTTAGTTGCCCTTCAGAGCTGCCTTCTTGAATTCCTACAATCTACATGCAGTGGGTTGAGTCACAATGCTGTTAGGGAGGGAATTCCAGGATTTTGATCCAGCAACAGTAAAGGAATGGCAGTATATTGCCAAGTCAATATAACGAGTGGCTTGGGGAGAAACTTGGTGATGTTCCCATGTATCTCCTGCCCTTGTCTTTCTCGATGGAAGTTGCTGTGGGTTTGGAAGTTGAATCATTGGTGAATTTCTGCAGTGTACCTTGTAGATAGTACACACTGCTGTAGCTGACCGTCAATGGTGGAGGGAATGGATGTGGGTTACTTTGTCCTAGATGTTGTCAAGCTTCTTGAGTGTTGTTGGAACTGCACCCATCCAGACAAGTGGGGAGCATTTTGTGACACCCCTGACTTGCCTTGTAGATGATAGACAGGCTTTGTGAACTCAGGAAGTAGGTTACTCACCACAGTATTCACAGAATCGTAGAGTCCCTACAGTGCGTAAGGAGGCCATTCAGCCTATCGAGTCCATACCGACCTTCAGAAGAGCATCCCACTCAGACCCACCCCCAGCCCTCCCATCATATCCCGTAACCCCACATTTACCATCACTAATCAACCTAGCCTACACATCCCTGAATACTATGGACAATTTCAGCATGGCCGATCCACCTAACCTATACATCTTTGGACTTTGGGAGGAAACGAGAGCACCTGGAGGAAACCCACGCAGACACAGGGAGAACATGCAAACTCCACACAGAGAGTCGCCTGAGGCTAGAATCCCTGGCATTGAGAGGCAGCAGTGCTAACCACTGATCCACTGTACTGCCTCAAAACCTCTGACCAGCTCTTGTAATCAGTGTATTTATGTAGGGAGTCCAGTTGAGTTTCTGGTCAGCAGTAACCCCAAAGATATTTATAGTGGGGAATTCAGTGATGGTAACACCATTGAATATCAACGAGCAGTGGTTAGATTGTTTCTTATTGATGATGGTCATTGCCTGGCATTTGTGTGGTGAGAATGTTACTTGCCACTTATCAAGCCAGTCTCTATATATAACAGGCATATAGGAAATACAGCCAGTGGAGATATCAGAGGTGCTAATCACAGTAAGTCTTATAGCTTTGGGGATATTCATAACTACAGTGTCACTGATTTACAATGACTGAATATATCACATTCTATTTTTATTAAATGCTCTTCAGGGATTTGTACCATCACTTTGGGAATTTAATTCTATTATTTTATTCATTCTTTGGAGAAAACCATAAAAAAGTGACCTTTACTTGATGTATGCATGCATAATAATGTGACAGGGAGTGAATCTCATGATAATGCAGTTAAAGATGGTCCTGTATTTGGTTGTAATTCATGGGTGATACAGCACAGTGGGGGGTGGATTGGAGTTAGTCCTTGGATTTCGTAGGACTATCGTGAAGCCAAGCACTAACAGTTTGTAACTTTGTAAGCATTTTCCGAAAACATGAGAATGCATATTTTATGATTGATCCTAAATACCTATTTCTCAATTCCTCACTCTCTCCCTTGTGTGTCAGCTGTTAGAAATCGCAAACATTTATTTATGATCAAAAAAAACATGTGAAATTGTAGCTTTTGCTTGATTTCAAATGTCATTATTTTAAAAAACACTAAACAATGATTAGAAAAGACATTGGCCATCTGTCTCCTTCTTCGTGCCTCACAGATAGATATCTCTATTGGAATGTTGATCATCAAAATTTATAATCATCAAAACAACTGCTCATAAGATGATTTCTTTTTGCAGTCAAAATGTTAACATTTTAAGAGGGATTATTGTAAGAAATAATCAGAAGAAATTATCTTTTCTCGTTCTCTCATACACACAAACCTAATAGGCATTGTAACGTCTGAAGTCGTACACAGGAATCATCAAAAGTAGCAACAAAAACAGAAATTGCTAGAAAACTCAACAGGTCTGGCAGCAAAGTTAACATTTCAGGTCCACTGAGAGCTGATGTACCAGAGAAAGTGTTGTGGGTGGGAGGCCAGAGTACTACTGGAACAAGGAAAGTTCCACATACCCCACAAAGAGACAGGTATAACTGGGAGCCATGTGGGTACCCATGGCCACCTCTTTGACCTGAAGAAAGTAGGAGGAGTTAAGGGAGAAGTTGCTCAAAGTGAGGATGAGCTTGGACAGATGGGTAGGGTGGTGGGGGACTCGGGCGGTTCAGACCCTGGACCTGAAACATTAAGTCTGCTTTCTCTCCACAGATGCTGCCAGACCTGCTGAGTATTTTCCAGATATTCCTGTTTTTGTTTCTGATTTCCGGCAAATGCAATTCTTTATTTTTTTTCAAATCAAAAGTAGCAATACAGTTGTTGGTCATTTTTCTCTCTCTCTCTTGTTTCAGCTCTCAACCTAATCTGCAAAATTTCAAATTTGCTTCAGATTTCCAAACTTTTCTCACCTTCACGTGGTCCATTTTTTACTTTTCACTTTCTTAACTTCTTTATCTCCATATACTCCCACCAGTCAAGTGCATCCTATAGGAACTCCATTCTGTTTCCCCCATTTCTCTGTGTTCATTGCACCTGTTCTGGTAATGAAATCATCCATACCAGTGCTTCTGATATGTCTTCATTTTACCGCAATCATTGATTCTTCAACCACCACCACACCCCATCCCCCACCACTGCCACTTTGTTTGACAGGATTTTGGACCATGTCTGTCTGCCTGTCCTATTTCACACAATTCAGTTTTCATCCAATCCCCAAGACGCAATAGCGTTCCTCTTGTCTTAACCTTTCAAACCATCAGCTCCAATATTCAGTGGATCATCATCTGCAATTCCCATCACATACAGCCTTTTGCAGGCACTAAACAAATCATCTTCATCTGCTCTTTTCAGCATTGTGAAGGGGTTGTTCACTCAATGACAACCTCAATGACCTCCAATCTCAAGTCTGTCCCAATCACGCAGCACAGGATATACTTCATCTGCCCTTTTACTTCTTCTCTCCTTGCCATCTGTGGCCATAAACATGCCATCCAGTTGAAACATTAATTTTATCTGTACTTCTTCCAGTTATATTGCTGTATGTGCTGCTCACAATACAGTTTCCTGTACTGTAGGAAAACCAATTTTAAATGAGGTTCAGCTTCATAAAACACCTCTGTTCAGTTCGTAGTCCGGTTACAGATCACACCTCACGTTAATTTGCTGCCTTGCTTAGTGCCAGGATTACTGAGTGATCCAATGAAGTTCAATGTAAATTTAAGGAATAGATTTTGATAGACAACTTATAGCCTTTTGGAGTCAATATTCAGTTTCTCTGCACTTTCCCTGTAGTTGTAACACTGTATTCTGCATTCTATTCTTTACCCTGATGTACTTATGTAAGGTAAGATTTGTCTGGATAGCATGCAAAACAATACTTTTCACTATATTTGGTACATGTGACAATAATGAATCAAATGCATCATTTTCTTTTCCTTGCATATTTTTGACCTACACTTGTTTCCCCTTTATTTTGCTATTATGTGATAAGTCATCATCATTCTGCCATTCATATCTCCTCAAGGCACATCTTTCGGTTCTTTGCTTTTAAGTCGTGCATATCCAAACCTTTGGTCATTTAATTTTTCCTGTCTTTCTCTGTATCATAGATCTTCTCTACTGTTCCTCTTCCCCCCCGTTCAGCTGCTTAAAATCTATCACATTTTTAAATTTTCCCCGTTCTGACAACACAGCAATAGTCTGAAATATTTACCCTGGTCCTTTATCTACAGATTCTGCCAAATTTGCTTAGTAATTAAAACATTTTCCATTTTTTATTCCTGAATCTCTACATGTGAAGTTTTTTTTCCTTTATGGCAGAACAAACTTTACCTGAACCAAACCAGTCCCTGGTATTTTTCCCAATATGTGACGGGGAGAAGGGAGTGACAGGTTTGTAGAAAAGTGAGAGACAAGAAACAGATGCAACATACTGATCAAACCACAGGATTTGCTGTCAGGAAACAGGGTAATCACTGTGGCCAAAACATCAAATTCAAGTTTTAGCTTTGGGAGAGTTCTTGGGCTGTGAATTAGAAACATTAAAAAAATTAAAAAGTTACAATTGTCAATTTCTGAATAAAACAATATTCTGAAAGATGTAAATTTTTGCACTCTTGAAAATTTGCTGCAGACCTTCTTTTGAACATTACAAGTTCAACGAAATTAGAAATTGGAAGAAGATTCTCTTAAAAATATATGGTATGACACATCAATGAAGTTTGATGATGAAGTCTTGACGTTTGATGGTAAAATGTGTTTTCCAAAAAGAAGTGTTTAGGTAGGTCTTTCCATTGTGAAATGTTGACAAATGACTTCCTTGTCGAAATGTGACATAGAAACTCTTGACAAGCATAGATATACAAGAAAGATTTAAAAAATTTTGACAGCACATTCTAAACCTACAAACTTTTCCACCTAGAAGGACAAGAGCAACAGATGTATGATAATACTATCATGTCCACATTCCCCTCCAAGCCACACAGTTATATAAAAATCAGTGAACTAGCCTTTGATTAACAACAACAATCATTTTCTGAAGAAGGGTCTAGGCCCGAAACATCAGTCTTCCTGCTCCTCTGATGCTGCTTGGTCTGCTGTATTCATTCAGCTCTACACCTTGTTATCTTTGATTAACAATAAGGTTGTTTTGAAAGATTTTGAGAAGATTTGTGGCTTGGGTTGTGGATGAGATTGTAGACTTGCTCACCGAGCTGATGTGTTTGGTTGCAGACGTTTCGTTACCCTGTTAGGTAACATCGTCAGTGCGCCTCTGGTGAAAGTTGGTGTTCTGTTCTGCTTGTTATTTATATACCTCGTTTTTATGGGGTGGTTGCCATTACTTCCGGTTCTGCTTTCCAGTGGTTTGAATATCTGGCCCAGTTCAATGTGTTTGTTGATGGAGTTCCAGTTGGAATTCCAGGCCTCCAGGAATTCCCTGGCATGTCTCTGTTTGGCATGTGCTATTACGGATGTGTTGTCCCAGTCAAATTTGTGTCCTTCTTTGTCTGTGTGTATCGAGACCAGTGAGAATTGGCCATGTCTCTTGGTGGCTAGTTGGTGTTCATGTATACTTTTTGTCAGTTTTCTTCCAGTTTGGTCTATGTAATGTTTCTCACAGTCCTTGCGTGGTATTTTGTATGTTACATTAGTTTTATAATGTCTGCAACCAAACACACCGGCTCAGCCAGCAAGTCTACAACCTCAAGGTTGTTTTTGTCATAAACACACATTCGTAAGTAAAACTGCAACAGACTGCCATTCAGAAATATTGCTCAATATTTTTAATGCTATAAAATAAATCTGCTCCATAATGCTGCTGAATTATACTGGATCATTGGGAAACTTGCACTTGTGATTGTGCAAAGGATCTTGTGCAGAAATTGGGGAAAATGATTTCACTGGGATAAGCTAGCACAACATTTATCCAGATTGCCTATTGCACACAAAGCAGACCTTATTAAGTATGAATTGGGGGTGAAATTTATAAAGTAAAGGGAGCTCTGTCTGAAAACAGACAAGAAAATAATGATAATTAGTGAACACCTCTTAAGGTTACTGTACCTATTAATGTCAAATATCCTGAGCTGGAGTACATAAATTGGTGGATATCATGTGATGTGAAACCAGACTCAAAAGTTCATTTTCAATTTTGGTGAGCTTTTCTTTAATAAAAATAAATCATGGAAAAAATAAATTTATCGACTGTATTTATAATTTAACATGTCTCCATTTTGAATCTCTTCAGCTCAGAGTCATTAAGCTGAGGTTGGCGGGACTCCAAAAATAAACAGCTGCATTCCAAATGCATTCACATCCCAGGGAGAATATAGCTTCAGGAAAGAGAAGATTTGAATAAGAGAGGGATGCAGGTAAAGGCGACATAGCAGACTTTGAGAGACTGGTCTCACAGATGTTGGTCCTGCCCAATAGATGCAATGTATTCATTACCTAAGAGCACATGGAGAAAGGCTACAGGCAGGTTGGCTACAGTGCAGAACCAGGCATCGATATTTGTCTGCGGCTGGATTGGAGGGAAAGAGGTAAACATACGGTAATCATTATGGATTCTGAAATTAGATGGATGGAAAGTCCACTCTGCAGCCAAGAATGAGTAACTCAAAGAGTGTGTTGTCTAACCAGTGACAGGGTAAGGATTATCTCATGGAGTCTGGAGAGGAATTTGAAAAGGTGGAGAATAAATCCAATTCTCATGGCTCATGCTGGAGTAAACAACACAGAAACAAACAGACAGAAGGAGATAGAAGAACATCCAGACTAAAAAAAGAGATGTATGGATAATAATCATTGGATTATCTGAGCCATGAGCAAATATGCATAGGAGTAGACAGATCAAGAGAATTAATCCGTGGTGTGGGAAAGAGAGGTTCCTTTTTAGGGGACATTGGCAAAGGAAGGGGCTGTACCAATAGGAAAGGATCTGAATGAACCAGAATGGAATGTGTGTCTTGGCGGAAAAGGTACAAAGGGAGGTGGTAAAGGCCTTAGACTAATAAGGGAAGGGAAAATCTACAAAAAAAAGGGAACTGGAACTCCCTCCCTATTAACACTGTAGATGACCTAAACCAAATGGACTTCAGTGGTTTCAGAAGGCAGCTGACCACCACCTTCTCAAGACCTATTAGGGATGTAGGGGTTCTGGCTGTGATCAGTAAGACTGCTGCTGTTTTCGGTGGTTCAGATTACCCCCAGATCCCTGGTTCTGACACTGGATTTAATTTTGGAATGTGATGTAAAGAAGACAGTAGACAGGTGTTTCAGGGCAAAGAATCTCTGCATTTATTAATTACAAAGGTGTGTATATTACAAGAAATAAAAGGCAAATGTAAAAAACAGGGAAATAATACAGAGGTGAATAAATTACAAGAGATTAAAAAGACAAATACAAAACAGTGAAACTGAACACTATCAGTTATTAACTTAACATGGGCTAGTTACTATTAGAAACTAAACAGTAGCTTTAAACACAGACACTTCCATGAGACTTCTTGATCTTGGGGTGCCCTGCACTGTCACCAACCCACCTTCCCCTCCCTGCTAGCTAGGTTGAATACTTTGGGTCTGGAGGAAAATAATCTCACCACTGGGGATAAATGCATTTTGAATTACAGATGGACATTCCCGCTTGCCATAGCTGGTGCTTCACTGAAGAGATAGTAGGAACTGCAGATGCTGGAGAATCCGAGATAACAAGGTGTAGAGCTGGATGAACGCAGCAGGCCAAGCAGTATCATAGGAGCAGGAAGGCTGATGTTTCGGGCCTAGACACTTCACTGAAGACTTCGGATGGTGTAGGCCTTCAGTCTGGGTCAAGTCCACTGATGTGGTAAGACGTGTTGCAGACGTATCGGGAGGGTACTTTGGTTTTCTTACTTTTTTGGTGGGATTTGCGAGTAGGTTTTCACCTCAGGTTGCGTCTGAGGCCTTGTAGTGTGGTTTGGGTCGGTGGTTCTCAGAGTTCGTTAGTTGTTCAGTCTGCAGGTCGTGGTCGGTCGCCAGTGGTTGGAGATGGCTGTAGGAGGCTTTCATGGTGCAGTAGTTCTCTGAAGTACCTCTCCTATTGGTAGCTTTTGAGGCGAGAATTCTTTCTTCTCTCCTTCTCCCTCTTTTTCAGGTGAGATCGAGGCCTGCAATTATTCTAAATTGCAGGTCTCTCGTCTTGGTGCCAAAATCTGCGCTTTTCAGTTGTGTTACTGTCGCCCCCATGTGAGGTGAATTGCCTTCCTGATAGTTTACAGTAGGCGCAAATGTACTTTGATTAGGTGGAACGTCCGGTATTTTTTCGAACAAATATTAATTGAAGTCAACAAGGTGCAGAGCTGGATGAACA